>NC_044988.1:62378203-62711268 GCF_008728515.1 Papio anubis
AAAAAAAAAAAAAAAAAAAAAAAAAAAAAAGGAAAAAAAGGAAAAGGGGCCGGGCGCGGTGGCTCAAGCCTGTAATCCCAGCACTTTGGGAAGCCGAGACGGGTGGATCACAAGGTCAGGAGATCGAGACCATCCTGGCTAACCCGGTGAAACCCCGTCTCTACTAAAAAAAATACAAAAAACTAGCCGGGCGAGGTGGCGGGCGCCTGTAATCCCAGCTACTCGGAGGCTGAGGCAGGAGAATGGCGTAAACCCAGGAGGCGGAGCTTGCAGTGAGCTGAGATCCGGCCACTGTACTCCAGCCTGGGCGACAGAGCGAGACTCTGTCTCAAAAAAAAAAAAAAAAAAAAAAAGGAAAAGGCTATAACCTACAAATGGCTACAGATCTCCCTTGGGAAGGAGGGGAAAGGGGAGGACCTAAAGTAATTTTTCTCTTTCTACAAATTTAAGTATGTTTGAGCTCAAGTTGCCAAAATGTTGCTGAAATGAGCTTTATTTTACCTGTACCCCAGGATTTTTGCTCTAGATCTCTTTAGACAGGCTTACCAGGATAATGACCCTTCTCCATGTACTTAACTATATCTGCATTGTTCAAATGTGTGCTTTTATTTTTATGCACTGCTTTCTTTGTAGCTACATATTGTAATGTAAGACCTCCCTCCATCCTTCTTAGAAATAGATTAGCTATAATTATTGACATGTCACTAGATTTAAAGGTAACTAACACTAAAGCATTGGTGTAACATATCATAGACATCCAATAAACAGAGGCCCTTAAACTACCACTGCCACCAAACACATTCTTATTCTGTAGGGAGGCAGATGGAATTGAACAGTGAGCAAAATACCTACATGGTTTATTTTTTCTATTTTAAGATGTTAAATAAGATTTTTATTTCAAATATCTGTTAGACTACCAAAGCGTTTGTGCAGTAGTAACCATTATAGCAGATTACTAGATCAGGAGGAAAAAAAACCGAGGACTCAGTCAGGCTCTGCTAAGAACCAGGTGTGATACATGGTCAGATTATTTAACATCTATGGGTCTCTGCTTCTTCAAGTTTAAAATTGAAATAATTTATACAGGCATTGACAGTAAAATTAGACATGTTAAAGTACTCTCTACAAGTGTACTGATTATACATTTACAGGAGACAGTTTCTGTAATGCACCCACTAAGCATCTGAAACAAAACAGGCACAGTGATCTACCTATTGCATTAAAAAAAAAAAAAAAAAAAAAAAAAAGCTATACATGCATACATACTTTTTTTTTTTTGAGAAAGGGTCTTACTCTGTCACCCAGGCTGGAGTGTAGTGGTGCAATCACGGCTCACTGTAGTCATGAACTCCTGGGCTCAACCAATCCTCCTGCTTCAGTCTCCCAAGTAGCTGGGACTACAGGTGCACAGCACCAAACCTGACTAATTTTTTAAATTTTTTGTAGAGATGAGGTCTCCCTATGTTGCCCAGGCTGGTCTGGAACTCCTGGCCTCAAGCAATCCTCTTGCCTCAGCCCCCAAAGTGTTGGGATTACAGGCATGAGCCACTGTGCCTGTCCTACATTTTATTTTTGTAAGATTTTTTTAAAAGGAGTCCTACAGCTAGCCAGGTCAATAGAGATAATCTAATCTGTAGCTGATCTAGCCTATAATATTTGGTCCATGAAGGATTATCTTCATATTTTGCAGTCTGGCTTACAAAGTGTTTAAAAAAATTTTTTTTAAATTTGTTGTACTGTTTAAAAAATTAGGAGCAATTAAAAATATACAGTTCCTGCTTTTCCTGAAAATTAAAAGATGTAGTTACATCGGGCCTGCAATTAGATAAGGAAGTAGTAGACCAAAACAGAGTAGTGGCTGTCCCTTTTAGAAGGGCATATACCCTTCTAATACACTCCATGGTTCTACCTGCTCCTAGTCCCTTTATACGAACCAACTTTATTCATTTACATTAAGAAACCCAGTACCCACTGGCAGTCACTCCCCATTTCCCCCCAACCCATCTAGCCCTAGATAAACACTAATAATGATCACTTTTTTTTTTTTTTTTTTTAAGAGATGAGGTCTCACCATGTTGCCCAGGCTGGTCTCAAACTCCTGAGCTCAAGTGATCCTCCTGCCTTGACCTCCTAAAGTGCTAGGACAGGCATGAGACACGGCACCCAACCTAATAATAACCAATTTTAAAGAAGTTACTAACAAAGTCACTGGGACCGCTGGACTATTCAAAACTGATACAAGGCCAGGCACTGTGGCTCATGCCTATAATCCCAGCACTTTGGGAGGCCAAGGCGGTTGGATCCCTTAAGCCCAGGAGTTTGAGACCAGCCTGGGCAACAAGGTGAAACTCTGTCTCTACAAAAAATACAAAAATTAGCTAGGTGTAGTGATGTATGCCTTAGTCGCAGTTACTTGGGAGGCTGACATTGGGGAGCACTTCTTGAGCCTGAGAGGCGGAGGTTGCACTGAGCCGAGATTGCACCACTGCACTCCAGACTGGGCAACAGAGTGAGACTCCGTCTCCAAAAAACAAATTAAAGAAACTGACACTAAAGAAAGTCAGCATTTTCAATCAATTTTATTATTAAAACATTTCTGTACCCCATATTAGGCATAAAGTCACTAAGAACACAAGAAATTCAGTATTATCAGTGAGAGATTAAAGGGTGAAAAATACAGTATACACTTTTCCCCCTATAAGAGAACTTATTATTTCAAACTCTAGGGATTCTTCTATCTATAGACTACTGATCTCAACAGAAGACAGATGATACTAGACAACTGCTTAAAACAGCTGCTGCAAAGGAATTAGAATATATGATACTTAATAGAATTCTTACGGCAAGATGTGGATTTGGGGATATAAATCATGTAAATTATACCCATTTTTAAAAAGTAGTTTTCAAGAAATTGTTTCTGTTTTGAACTGAAAGAAAAAATAGTTTCAAGTTTGTTTATGGTTAAGTAGCTAATGCTTTGCAATTACTACAATTCCCCTCAAGAGCCCTACAATGAGTTTACTACGTTTTTACATTTGGTGAAAAGCATGAGCAATCACCTAAAAATAAACATAACAAAATTTTAGAACCTAGTTATCTTAAACCAGTGCAAGTATTACTTTCTCTAAATATAGAGGTTTAATTTTGAAAGACTTCTCAGTAACAGGTGGTAACCAATGTTGGGTTTAAATTCAGTGCTTTATTTTTAAAATCTCGGTCTGACCAAACTGCAGGAAGTTGTCATTTTCAGATTTTTGTCACATTGCAGTCATAAAACACTTTCAACAAAATATATTTCACGTGTTCAATCAGAAAAATAACTGTTACAATCAGTTTTCGCAAATTACCAAGATGACAGAGATTCTTTCAGTCCCTTTGGGAACTGTCGCCACCATGGGACCAGGAATTATTTCCAAAGGAGTGACATCCAGAAAGCAAAGAATGACTAAAACAGTAATTTCATTCACTGTAATCAAAATTATTAACATGTAATTAATTGTGCTACCTGAATAATCTTCCAAGACTTTTTGTGATAGATGGCAATTAGTATCATCTCCCTTTTTACAAATAAAGAAACTGAGGCACAGATCATTTAATTTATTCAAAACCATGATATAAATTTGTTTTAGAAAGTGATCGGATAGCCATATATTGGCTACATAATTCTATACCACTAGTTTTATCTAATCAAATCTCACATAAGCAAGTGGCTAACTTAAAAGACTGTAATAGACGCAGTACCACCCCTCATTGCTGGTGAAATCTCAATTAGTCTCTTTGGTCTGGATGTTATGCAATATTATTAAGTGGGTTACTTCCAGAATCCCAATGTAACTTTAGTTCGCCTCGTAGTAAAACAATCTCATGGCTATGTCTTGCAGCAAAAACAGCAAGAATCACTATAAAAATGTCTCCACAGTTGAGCATCTGAACTTGTCAATAACAGAATTCATTATACCTCCTGACAAAATCTGCCCCTCCACTTCTCTTCTTTGGAAGTGGGGTGAAAATACCATTCATGCAGTCACTCAGAACTAAATGAGAAAGCATCCTAGAGGCATTCTTCTCCCTTAATCCCAAACGTAATCAACAGATCCAGACAATTTAATCTCCCAAATAATTGCCAAATTTCTCCTCTCCTATCCTCATTCCTACCACCACTGCTCTGGCTATTCAGCCCCATATCTTCCACCTATTCATTACATATCTCATACCTGTTCTCCTGGCCTCCAGTTATGCCCCCCATCAAACCATCTTCCAGACTGTAGAGACAGATCACTCTTTTGAAAGCAGTTATAGCAATGCTGCTCCCTTATTTAAAACCCTTCAGTGGCATCTAATCACCTACACAGAGTACAAAGTCCAAACTCCTAAGGATGTCCCACAAATCCTTCTATAATCTAGCCCCTTCCTCGCTCTCCAGTTTAGTCAACTTCTTAGACCATTTTATTTCTCTGTGCATTCATTCACATTGTGCTCTTAAGCAGCCTCCTCCACTATCATCAAACTTCCCTTTACCTGCCTACCTCTTACTGATTATAACAACAAATGAGGTCTTTTCTGGTCTCCCCCAATATGATCAGATGTCCCTTCCGTGTCTGCATCATACCTTTAGCATATCTCTATTATTACAGTTAATTATGTTAATAATTGTTACATGATAATTATTTAACTATGTCTATTTCCCCTAATAAAGTATAGTCTCTTTGCGGTCAAGGAATGTGCTTGCCCAGGCAGAGCAGCTCACACCTGTAATCCCAGCACTTTGGGAGACTGAGGCAGAAAGATCACTTGAGCCCAGGAGTTTAAGACCAGCCTGGGCAACATACGGATACCCCATCTCTATAAATAAGTAAATATATAAAAATTAATGGGGCATGGGGCATGGTGGCACACACCTGTGGTCCCAGTTACTTGGGAGGCTGAGGTGGGAGGATCACTTGAGCCCAGGAGGTTGAGGGTACAGTAAACCATGATGACACCACTGCACTCCAGCCTGGGCGATAGGGTGAGACTTCATCTCAAAAAAAAAAAAAAAGAAAGAAAAAAGCAATGTGTCTTATTAGTGTTTTTATATGTGGGTTCTAAAACACTGCCTGGGGCCAGGCATGGTGGCTCATGCCTGTAATCCCAGAACTTTGGGAGGCCGAGGTGGGCGGATCATTTGAGGCCAAAAGTTCAAGCCCAGCCTGGTCAACGTGGCGAAACCCCATCTCCACAAAAAATAAAAAAATTAGCTGAGAATGTTGGCACACACTCTATAATCCCAGCTACTCAGGAGGCTGAGACATGGGAATTGCTGGAACCTGGGAGGCAGAGGTTGCAGTGAGCCAAGATTGCACCACTGCACTCCAGCCTGGGCAACAGAGCGAGACTCTATCTCAGAAAAAAAAATAAAAATAAATAAAACAGTGATTGGAAATAATATTCAATAATTGTTTAATAAATAAATATTCCTACACTATATTAAAACTCTATAAAAGCATTTGATATCATTTGTGGTAACAGGTGGTAGAAACTATTTATCAGGGTAATTTGATTACTTAGGAAAATTGTGACAAGAGATGGTGGTGCCCTGAGTCACTGCTCCTGGGCACCAAAATGATGCAAGTTTGTATTACTCAAATGAATTGATATGGACACAGATATGGTCACAGTTCCAAGAGGAACCTTTATCCAATCCTCAAGAAATATTTTTTGAGAGACTTGTATGAGCTGGGCCCTGTTTTATGCACCAGAAATATAAGTGAACAAAACAGACAAGTTCAGCCAGGCGCAGTGGCTCATGCCTGCCATCCCAACACTTTAGAGGCCGAGGCAGGATTGCTTGAGCCCAGGAGTTTGAGACGAGCCTGGGCAACATAGTGAGACCTCATCTCTACAAATAAACAAAGTTAGCTGGGCATGGTGGTACGTGCCTATGGTCCCAGCTACTTGGGGGGCTGAGGTAGGAGGATTTCTTGGGCCTGGGAGTCTGAGACTGCAGTGAGCCATGATCACACCACTGCAGTTCAGTGTGGACAACAGGGTGACAGAGTAAGACCCTGTCTCCAAAAAAAATCCCAAAAAACAGATAAAGTCACTGCCCTCATGGCACTATTATTTTAATGGGAGGAGATAATTAATAATCAATAAGCGGTAGTTTTAGATGATGATAATCACTACAGAAGAATAAAGCCAGGTGCAAGGCTTACTTTACATTGGATGTTCAGAGAAGGCTTCATTCAGAAGGGAACATTTGAGGTGAAACCTAAAATAACTTGGAGTCACTTACCTAAAAATCAGGAAGAACAGGGTTCCACGTGAGCACATTAGCCCAAAGGTGGAAATGAGCATGGCATAATCAAGACATCAAACATGGACAGGTTGGCTGGCATAGTAGGCGAGAAGAATAGTATAAGAGGAAAGAAAGGTAGGGGCCAGATTATGTAAGGTGTACTGGGCTACATAAAAGTGTCCAAATTTTACTTTTAAGTGAAGTAGAAAGTCATTAGAGGATTTTAAGTGGGGAAAGTATATGCTATGATACATGTCTTTAAAGTTCACTCTCCCAGTTCTGTGAGAAATGGATCACAGCAGGTGGGTAAAAGTGGAAAGAGGGAGATCATTTAGGAAGCTACTGCATTGAACTGACCAAAAAAATGCTGACTTGGAAAAAATGTTTCCTTTCATGAGGGTTAATCAGAATAATGTAAATTAACTGCTAAATTCAGTGTCTGGTATATAAACACTCAACAATATATTATACTATTATTATTAGTTTATACCTACAGAAAACTCTTCTTATTCAACACGATATGAACATCAAAACCCTTGAGACAGTAACTTGGGAGGTATACAATGACCACATACCCAAAGTTTAAGAAGTAGAACTCTATTATTTATTTAACAAAATGTGTTGAGGATCTACACTGTGCAAATTATAAACTGGTTTGCTGAGCCATTATGGGGAAACTAGATTAACAGATCAGTCATCATAGAATACTAGATCTGGAAGGGATCTAGACGAGTTCAGCCCCTCACTTTACAAAGGACAAAAGAGCAGCCCAGAGAAAGAAACTGTGGTTCCCCCTAAACTAAAAAGTGATAGGATCATACCTTAGGTTGCCCCAAGGACACACTTTGAATAGCTAAAGATTTTCATTAACAATATAAAACCACAAGTTTTAAATAAAATGCTATCTTAGCAGTACATTAATGTGCTATACTAAGAAAAATGTAATATGTATATAAAGCCCTGGATACAGTGCTTTGTACGGGGTAAACACTCAATAAATGGTTACTACCACTTTCAGCAGCTAAGAAAAAAGTCTGTTTGGTCTTTGGAAGGCTGAGAGCGAGTGGTCTACCTGACATCAACTACCTGACTTGATGATAGTAGAGCCACAGGAATTTTAATCTAATTCAATTCTTTGATTTTCCAGATGGAAAAAGTGAGGTCTAAAGGGGCTAAATTCAGGAGTTCAAGGCTGCGGTGAGCTATTATCATGCTAGTGCACTACAGCCTGGGTGACAGAGCAAGATCTTTTCTCTAAAAAATAAAGAAAAAGCCAAAATCATAATAATAAAGGAACTAAATGACTTGCAAAGCCACCCACAGTGAATTAGAGACAGAGACAGAGCCAAAGCCAACCCACATATAGTGGGTTTCCACTATATATCACAGATCTGCAGTTTAGCAATAAGGTAGTGTTTCAAACTTTTATAAAAGGGTAACAAGAACATAGCTGCTGTACTGAACTTTTTCACTCCTTTTATTAAGGCCACCAGTGAGCTATGAATTTGACATAAGGAAGAATCACACCAACAATCAGACTGTCAATATATAATCCATGAGTTAACAACGAAACAGTCTTAGGAACGCAATTCTATCATGGACACCTGATGAATAGATGAGAGTTCACCTGAGCAGCTGTTATATGCACTTCAGGAGAGAGACTACAAAGCCTCTCTACTTGTAGAATACAAATACAAAGAAGATGCTTTAAAACATTTTCCAAAGCACACTTAAAATGTGACAATAGCTGCCGGTCACTAAGAAGCTAAACGGAGATAAACTCTCTCGGCATACAGCAACAGAATGGTTTATTTTAAGCAAAGACTAAAAGGAGTCTAATAAAATTATTGGGAGACCAAGGCTAAAAGCCACAAATGCAGGAAGAGTTGTAGCAACCAATCCAAAAAAGTTTAGCCTTTCACAAAGAGTAGAAAGGCCCGCTGCGGACTGTGGACTTTCAGGTCCTTTTGCATTTAAGATTAGGGTGGCCTTCCCCTAGCCTCGAAATAAAAAATTGTCTCTGAAGCGGAGAGACAACGAGGCAGGGCATGAAGAGGAATCCAATCTATTTCTTGTAAATTAAATTCAACTCAACAAATATTTCCTGAAAATCTACTATATGCAAGACATTGTGAACGATGCTTGCCTTACCTTAAAGGCTTCAAAATTTTATGGGATAAGGGAAGAGAATGGGCTTCCCGGAAGTACACAACCCAAGGCCGAACAGAAGCGCCGTGAGAGAGGTGCCGCACGGTCAGGGTTATCGGTTCAAAAGCAAGAGGACATTGGGACTCAAGAGTTTAGTCTCCCAAAGTGAGAGAAGTGGCATTCAAGATAATTGCTGAAGAAAAGGCAAAGATATGGGGATGAAAGGTAGGAGAGTAGGCGAACTTTAGGAAGAACCAAGAGAGGCCAACTCCCGGTTCCTTCACAACTGCCAGTTTCCTCCTGCGCTCAGCGGACGTCACGCGCACCCCTGTCGGAGGGCAGGCGCCACGGTTCCGGACCAGACCTACCTCTCCTCTATTCTCCCCGCCCTTTCTCACCTCGGTCCAAACTCCTCGGTCTGCCCTGTCTGAGAAGAGGAGAAGACAGTGCCGTCGGGAGTGAGCCCCAAGGCCCGCAACTTAAGAGCCCTGTCAACCCGGGAGTCACCGGCGGCGGCCAGGCCGCATCTCCATGGCAACGCCACCAAGCGCCAGTTCGAACGCCCGCGCTGTGGCCCGCGCGTCGCCAGTCCCGCACCACCCACCAATGGGCATCCAAGGAATCGGTTGGCGTTCGTTGACTTTTCCTCTAGAAGACCAATCAGAGGTCTGAAGAAACAGCGGGCGTAGTTCTCAATTTCCGACTTTCAGCCAATCGTTCGGCTTGAGGGAAGATCTCGCGACGTTCTCCGTGTGAGACAGGCACCCTTGAGGCGGGTCGAAGAGCCTTCTGCCAAATTCTATTGGTAGTCCCAAGCGTAACCAGGCTCTTCTGATTGGCCGGTGTACTTCCAATTTCCGTCCAAGATCCGCCTCCTGCCTCCCTCTGCTTCTGGTGAGTATGTTTAGGGTCCACTTGAATTTAGTTCTTAGTGGAGGAAATGAGCCTTGGAGCGATGGGAATCTGCCTCCGGTCTCTGCAAGGCCCGAGATGGATGTGCCCTCCTTCAAGTTGGCAGTGAGGTGTGGGCAGGCCAGGTCCCATCCGCTCTCAGGACCTCAGTTTTCCTGTCTGCACCGGGAGAAGGGAGGTTCCCTGACCCTGTGAGCCTTGGTTGCCCCCGTCCGAGTGGGGATGGGATGGGTCGTCCAAATCCCAGAGGCGGGAGAGGTCCAGGTTTAGGGCCCAGAGGCCCTGGCGCCGAACCTGACCCTCCGTGGGCCTCAATTTCACTTTGTTGTTACCTGTTAAACCCCGCCTGCTTTCCAAAAGAGATTTTATGTTTTCTAATTACTTCAATTATTGAATGGGTAATATCGTGGCAGTTATCGCAGACGTAAAGAAAGTCGAACGAGAACCCCACCGCCTTAAAAAAAAAAAAAAAAAACTGAATGCCGCCGGGCGCGGTGGCTCACGCTTGTAATCCCAGCACTTTGGGAGGCCAAGGCGGGCGGATCACGAGCTCGGGAGATCGAGACCATCCTGGCTAACACGGTGAAACCCGGTCTCTACTAAAAAAAAAAATACAAAAATTAGCCGGGCGTCGTGTCGGGCTCCTATAATCCCAGCTACTCGGGAGGCTGAGGCAGGAGAATGGCATGAACCCGGGAGGCGGAGCTTGCAGTGAGCCGAGATTGCGCCACTGCATTCCAGCCTGGGCGACAGAGCGATACTCCGTCTCAAAAAAACAAAAAACAAACAAACAAAAAACAATGCAATCAAATTGTCAAATGTAAAACGCTGTTATAAAGTCGAGGTTAAGATGAATGATGTTAGGAGTCAGGCAGACCTACATTTGAATCACTACCCAGACATCTCTGAGCCATAATTCCCTTTCTACTCCTCTGAAAAATGGCAGTAATGCCTCAGCGGGTTGTTGTGAAGATTAAGTGAAATAATGAAGGTAAAGCACTTGACACAACGCCTGGCAAGTAGTAACTTCTTAAAAAATGGTAGCTATTATCTTTATAATAAGAACAGGCAAATACACTGGTCAGTGGGTTGGTGTACTTACTGTAATTGAGTACCCAATTTTGACCAAAATGAGTCAGTTAAGGGAAAAAAGGTAATTCTTACTAATAAGGAAACAAATCCATTCTTCAAAAGATAAATAATTTTTCTAGTTTCTATATTAAAAGGAATTTATTCTGTGGGACCTTATAAGGAATGTATATACTGTGGTGAACAGTGTTCAGCAGTTTTACAGACAAAATGAAAAGTCATTTCTTTACAACAGAGAAGCTTTCTGATGATCTTTTATGACACATGGATAAGAATAACTCATGTATTTAGTACTTCTGATAATGTCAGACCCTTTCTCTATATATATCATTTATAAACTCCACAACAACCATGAAAAGTAGGTGTTAACTTCGTTTTACCAATGAGGAAGTTAAGTATCTTCCTCTAAGTGACAACTATTAACTTCAATAGCTAGGCCTTTCTGACTGCATAGACAGCCATGCTTTTCTGTGTTTCTGATTAAAGGAGGATGAAAATGCTTGGAATACCAGATAGATGCAGGGGCAGGTTGGACAGCTTGACCTACCTAAATTGGAGGGAATGTGGGCTGCCGAGGTACCTATGGTAGGAGCTATATCTTGCTCTAATAGAAAATTTTCACCGTGGTCTTGGTAGAGAGGGGAGGAGAGAAAAAATTATTTTAATAAAAATGATTTTAAAAAAGAAAATTCCCACCTTGGGAAATGAAGAGATGGGATGAGAGGATCACTGAACTTTAGACACATCTGTTCATTTATCTTATGGGTAGACTATAGCACTTCTAATTCAACTTTTCCCAAACAAATGATTCACTTGCACCCCATCTTCCACCCAGGTACTCAAACCAAAGCCTTTCTCTTTCCCTTGGCTTATGAAACATCTCTCTGTCCCTTAGACAATGAAATATCAATATTGTCCATTTTACTTTGAAATATCTCTCAGATTCATCCCTTCCTTTCCTTTCTCACAGCCTCTGCCTTGATCTAACTAGAATCATTTGTTAACTGGTCTGTTGCAGTAGACTTGTAACTGGTTAATCTCTCTGCTTCCAGTCTGTCCTAATTCATTCCCCACCTTGCTTGCAGCTAGAATGTCTTTGTAAAATGTCAGTGTGACCAAATTATATCCTTGCCTAAGACCAGTCAGAGGCTTCATTGCCTACAGAATATAAACTAAGCTATTTACCAGTGAGATGTCATTTTGCGCTTGAGGTGTTGCCCACACTCCTCCCTTTGCTGGCAATGCCTTGCATCTGCCTCCCTTCTGCCTGGTAAACTAACGACCCATCAGAATCCTTATGGGGTACCTTGTTAACCTAAAGATGCTTCTTTGCTGCTTTTCCATCTTATGTTGCACAAAACACACTGTAACTTGTCTGTTGGAATGTCTTCCACTTTCACTAGTCTGTTAATCTCTAGGAAGTTGGTGCTTTGTAGTATTCAGCTTCATATCTGTCAATCCTTCACACTGTCTGTCGCATGGGATACACACAACAGACATGAGATGAGTCAACAAAACCCCTTTAGGGTTTTTGTTTACTCCTAAAGGCTTTTGAACCCCTAAAGGCTTCAGGCTTTAATGTTACAATTCCCCAAGTTAGCTTTCTAGAATTGTACAGCAGATGGCAGTAATAGGCTGCTTAACAAATCCCCTTCACTAAGAATGATTTTTGTCCCAACCTTGTCTGACTTTGGCCTTATCCTAGAAGCCAATATTTATGCCATTATAGGTAAAATCTCCTGTTTCCTCCCTCAGCCAACAGCAAAAATAGAAAAATGACTCAGCAGCTTCATCTCTGCAAGAAGAATGGAGTGGCAGTTGTCCAGGGAAAAGTGCATTTGAGGGAATATTTTCTTTGTCTCAATTTATTCATGGTAGTTGGGGCTTTTCTTTTGCATTTCTTTTTTTTTTCCTTCTCTTCCTTTTGTTATTGTTCTCACAAGAAAGAGCTTTACTCATGGGTGGGTGCCTCATTTCTGTCCACTCCAAAAGGGAAGAAAGAAACTGGCAAATTGGAGAAAAGATAATTATGATGTGGGAGGTGAAGGAGTAGTCACATAGAATTGCAGTCACATAGAACTGCTTGTGGGCAGGCAAACAGTTGGCCTTCCTCCTCATTTGGAGGAGGGCCTGGGCAAATTTTCTGGACACTAGTGCCTTAAGTTAAGTGGAACATGTGGTTTTAGGTTCCTGCTTCCCAGAAAAGAGGAGAGGAGGCATAGAAACCCTTACGAGACAGGTGCTATTAGGAGCCTGAGGCTACATTTTACCCCTCCTTCAGAGTCTCCTTCGGATACAGGACTTAACGTCTACGGCCCTCTCCCCCCAACTAAAACCTTTTTGGTGGAAATGATCCCAGCTTGACATCTTAACCTCCAAATGAATATAGATTAAAGACTGGGAATTTGGGGCCAGGCACGGTAACTTGCACCTGTAATCCCAGCACTTTGGGAGGCCAAAGTGGGAAGATCGTTTAAGGCCAGGACTTCAAGACTAGTTTGGTCAGCATAGCAAGACCCCATCTCTACAAAAAAAGTGTTTTTAAAATTTAGCCAGTTGTGATGGCTCCTGCTTGTATTCCTAGCTACCCAGGTGGCTAAGACAGGAAAATTCCTTGAGTCCAGAAGGGATGCAGTGAGCCCTGAGGCTGCAGCGAGCTGCGATCATACCATTGCCCTCCAGCCTGGATGACACAGAGAGACCCTATCAAAAAAAAAAAGACTGGGAATTTTGAAACTGGAAATGATTTTATAAATCATTTGTGTCTGTCCTCTCTCAGGGCCATTTGTGTCCTAAGCCCTACTCTTTTATGGTGAACAGAGCTATGATAGGGACAAAAATTATAGACTTTGGAGTTAGACTTACTTAGATTGAGATCCCACCATTTACAGACCAGCTATGCCCTTGTGCAAGTATTTTAACCTTTTAAAATAATATCAGTGTCCTTGTAAACTAGATACAATAATGCTTCTCTTGAAAGGTCGTTTTGAGCTTTAGAAACAATAGTTGTCAAAAGTCTTGCACAGTATAGCTGGCACAGTATATATAGATGCCTAATTGATAACGCGACATGAAATGCTGTTTTTGCTAAAGGGATATTAGACTATGGAGAACAGGTCAGAGGGAAAATTTGGAGAGCTCTACCTGAACCTAAAATTACATTTCCGAGAGCTTTTTAAAGTTACTCTGATTAATTTGATGAAAATATTGAAACAAACAGCATAGCCATGTATTTGTAAATTCTTTTTTTGGTACCTAGGTCCCAAACCTCCTAGGCTCTGAGGGAATTGTATATATGGAGAAAGCCAAGAATATTTTTCCTTAGCTTCTGGAACCTTCGGATGACATTGAGGGTTTTTTGGTTCAGGTTTTTTCTAACCACCTCAGGCACTCTGCCACTTTTTTGAAGTGTGAATTGCCTGCTGTCAGCCTGGAGTTCTCACCTCCGCAATCCTGGCTGCAGGCATATTTGCATATTGGATGCTGTGTTCTTTAACCCCCTGAGATTTGAATCCACTTGGAGTCTGTGTGTGAAAGCTGGCTACTTTCAAACCCGTGGACAGTTTCAGCTTTGTGGTCTCCAGAAAAACAGAAAACCCCCAACAATAGCTCCATTCACTTTTATGTAAATGGCACTCTTCAGGAAAACACTGGGCTATTTCCCAGGGCCCCAGAACATACTCAAACATTTGTTTGAGTGGGAGGTGGGGAGAGAGTTCTTTTGAGTCAATGAACATCTGTTCAGAACTGCTGTGCTGGGTCCCAAGAAAACAGAGCTTATAATCTGGCTCTTCCCCGCCAGAGGCAGCAGCAGAGATTTACTATACTAGGTATATGCGCTTGTGGTAGCATTGTACTGTGTCAGTTTAGCTACTCTGGATTCCCAGTGTCTTTCCCATCTGCTTCCAGGTGAGGGTTGTCCACAAGAAAATTTCGTGAGAGATTTGGAAAGCTGAACTGAAGTAGCGGCCGGTACACTGTGAAGGACAGAGCTGGGTCTGTACACTGTGAAGGACAGAGCAGGGTACCAGGCATGGTGGCAGTGCCTGTACTTTCTCTCTGATCTGCTGGCTCACCTTGTTGGTGAAGGTCATCACACAGCCCCCAGCACCCCCAGCTCCTACTGAATTTCCTCCTTCAGCTCCTCTGAGTCCTGGGCCATGTGTGCAGTCAGCTTTGTAGCAGAGGGCTCCGGCTTCTCCAGATCACCTGAGTCACTGAGCTTGCGGCCAGTGAAAGGAAGCTGTGGGTTTCAGTTTGTCCTCATGAGTTCCAGTTGTCCTTGTAGATCCCAGTTTGTTCTCAGAGGTTCCAGTTTGTCTTTGTTCTCTTCCACCTCACATCCAGTTTTCTTCCTAACTGCTGGCCTCACAGACTTCAGGCCCAACACCAGGTGCAGAGGCGACAGAGTTGCATGGATTTCTCCGCCAACTTCTAAAGACACACAATGTCTACTCCTTATAATAAATCTTTAGTTTTCTGTCACTCATAGCATTTGCTTCCCTGATTGAACTTTTAAGTTTGTTCAAGCCATGTTAAGGACGCAGAACATGGAGTGATTAAAGCCAGAAAGTTTCACAAAGGAGGTGACATCTGAGCTGCTTCTGACGAGTAGGAGGCTGTGTGTATAGAGTGGGTAGGAGGAATTCTAGAGAATAGTTGGCTCAAGTCAAACAATTGAAAGAGCAATGAGGAGTTCTATATTTCTAGAAGAACTATTCTTTCCATGGGTCCAGAACATAGGTGGAGAATGAGCATCTGATCCTAGCTCTTCTGGCCCCATTGAGATGAACTGTTAGCTGATGTGGTTCTTAGACGTAGTCATCCCTAATATACTGGCGTCCACTGAAATACATTCTTGCTAGGGTATACCCTTGTCACTACCCTAAGATTCCTCCCCCACCCCACCGCTGCTCTCCTCTCCCCAGTGGTTCCATGTGGCCAACGCAGGCTTATCTTTCTTGGCTCCCCATGCAGGCATCTTTGCTTGTCCATGCTGTGCTGATGGTGGCAGTGGTATGGAGTTCCTGTCTTAGGCAGGGCACTGTGCCCTCTAGTCTTGGATCCCTAAGCTTATTTAGGGATTCTAACATTCATTCCATGGGACCTGAGGCAGGAGCAAGGTACCCTACATCTATAACTTTCTAATGCTTTTTGAACATCTTTGTAGGGAGGGCATGGGATTAGCTACCTATTTCTGCCTCAGCCATGGACCAATAATATGAAATCTTTGTTCACCAGTTCTACAGTGATGGGGTGCTTCCTTTTGGCTTCTGGAATGGGGTAAGATCTTGGCATAAACAGGGAGTCCAGGAAAATAGAACATGGTGTTTAATGAAAGCCTACCACTTTATATATGATTTTGTAAACTCAAACAGGGATTTCATTATACATACTATTCAGAACTATCTTCTTTTCATGTGTCTAAAAATTTTTCTTACAAGCAGCACATTAGGCTTGACCTAATTTTTTTTTTTTCTTTTTCTTTTATTTTTGAGACAAGGTCTCACTGTATTGCCCAGGCTGGAGTACAGTGATGCAAACATGGCTCACTGCAGCCTCAACTTTCCAGGCTCAAGCAATCTTCCCACCTTGGCCTCCCAAGTAGCTGGAACTACAGGTGCATGCCACCACACCTGGCTAATTTTTTTCTATTTTTTTGTAGAGATGAGGTCTCACTATGTTGTCCAGGCTGGTCTCAAACTCCAGGACTCAGGTGATCCTCCTGCCTCAGCCTCCCAGAATGCTGAGATTAAAGGCATGAGCCACTGAACCCAGCCTTGACCTCATTTTTTTAATGGCTTCATACTATTTCATCATATAGATATACTGTACTTTTTGCCCATTCCCATATTGATGGATATTTGTTTCTAGCTCTTTTCCTTTTTGATATTGCAAACAAAGTTGTAGTGAACATCATTGTGTGTACATCTTAAACCTATTTTTTTTTTTTTTTTTTTTTGAGACAGAGTCTTGCTCTGTCGCCCAGACTGGAGTGCAGTGGCCGGATCTCAGCTCTCTACAAGCTCCGCCTCCCAGGTTTTACGCCATTCTCCTGCCTCAGCCTCCCAAGTAGCTGGGACTACAGGCGCCCGCCACCTCGCCCGGCTAGTTTTTTGTATTTTTTTAGTAGAGATGGGGTTTCACCGTGTTAGCCAGGATGGTCTCGATCTCCTGACCTTGTGATCCGCCCGTCTCGGCCTCCCAAAATGCTGGAATTACAGGCTTGAGCCACCGCGCCCAGCCTTAAACCTATATTTCTTATGTGAGAGTGGCTAGAAATGGAATTGCTGACTCTTAGGGAATGTGCATTTTATGTTTTGATAATTATTGTCAAATTGCCCTCCTAAGGGGATATGCGAATTTACTTTTCTACCAACAGTATATGAGAGCACAGATCATTTCAGAAATCCCCTTTCAGATTATTTCCAATCCTTAAAAACTTTTGTTACAGGTTTGGAAAAGCTTGGAAAGATCTTGGTGTTGGGTTTGGTTTTTGGTGAGAAACTGCTATTCTCTAGAGTAACATTACCATCTGTTGGCAGTCCTGAGAATTGCCCTGGAGTAGGTTTCTGTTTGGGCCTGATTTTTATGCCTTTGACAGCTGCAAACTCATCCTGATTGAGCACCAGCAAAGGGGCCATGGAGGATAGCAACTCCTGCTCCAGCTGCCCTCTCTGCATCAGCTCTGCTACCCCCGGGCACCAGGAATGTCAGGCAATGGTGGCATGTGCCTGTATTGCCAGCTGCTTGGGAGGCTGAGGGGGAGGACCACTTTCTTTTTTTGTCTTTTTTTTTTTTTTTTTTTTTGAGACAGAGTCTTCCTGTGTCGCCAAGCTGGAGTGCAGTGGTCCGATCTCGGCTCACCACAACCGCAACCTCCACTTCCCGGGTTCAGGCGATTCTCCTGCCTCAGCCTTCTGAGTAGCTGGGGTTACAGGCACGTGCCACCAGGCCCGGCTAATTTTTGTAGTTTTAGTAGAGACAGGGTTTCACTATGTTGGCCAGGATGGTCTCGATCTCTTGACCTCATGATCCACCCAGGGGAGGACCACTTCTGTCCGGGAGTTTGAGGCCATTCTAGGCAACATAGTGAGTCCTGTCTCTTAAAACAAAAAATGGATAAAATAAAAGACTAAAAAAATATCAGGCTGGGCATGGTGGCTCATGCCTATAATCCCAACACATTGGGAGGCTGAGGTAGGTGGATCACTTCCTGGGCAATGTAGGGAGACCCTGTCTCAAAAGAAAAACAAAAACTCAACGAAATATTTTTTTCTCTATGAAGTTACCCTCCTCTGTAGATGACCTCTCTGCATTGTCAGAAACCACATTGCTGGGGGGCTGTGCGCTTCAGGGGCTCAGGATATGGGCTGGGGCAAATGGGGTTACGGGTTTGATGATAAAACTTGTACTGCTTCTCTCCCATTCCCAGCATCTCTCTTGTTTCAGTACGTTTGCTTCTGAGGATCTCCAGTGGCATAACAAATGCATGCCAGCCCTGTTTTACAGGGAGCCCTGGAGGTGTTGGGATAGAGGCCACATTGAACTGAGGGTAGTTGCCAAGGTCCTGCAGTTACACACAAAGGTCAGTCTCTGATTCCTGGATGCCCTCCATTGTTCCTGGGCATGCTGCCTTTTTCTGTGGGCTATGAGATCACAGTTAGCTAGTCTGTGCTACTGTCCAGCACCAGATTGCTACCCCCCAGTATGGAGCTTCCTATTTTGTGTAACTTCCCAGTATTCTGTATCTTCTTTGTTAAATCCTTAGGATAAGACCATGGCCCTGAGAGCATGTGGCTTGATCATCTTCCGAAGATGCCTCATTCCCAAAGTGGACAACAATACAATTGAGTTTTTACTGCTGCAGGCATCAGATGGCATTCATCACTGGACTCCTCCCAAAGGTAGACGCCAGAGGGGCCAGCTCTTGGGAAACTGCCAAGCGCTGCTCAGAAATCTACCCAGCCAGGCCCTCCCCAAGGCTTGATTCCCAGTGACTATGTAGCAAAAGAGGGTAGGGAAGGTAGGAGCCTTGAACCTTTCTACATACAAGGTCTCTAGACCAGGCCAGAGTAGAGCTGGAAATAGAATTCTGTGACTGAATCCCAGGGTGTTTTTATGAGTATCATTCGCCAGCTCTCCAACCTCTGTGGTGAATGGCTGGGTAAGAGAAAAGCCAGTGGGCAGGGAATTGGGGACCTTGAGGTTGACTGAGTTGTGTGCCCACCTCTCTGAGCTTTGGATTTTTCATCTGTCAAACAAGGGCTTGATTAGAAAATCCTAAGGTTTTGGGCAGGCACATGCCTATAATCCCAGCACTTTTGGAGGTCGAGGTGGACAGATTGCTTGAGCCCAGGAGCTTGAGACCAGCCTGGGCAAAATGGCGAAACCCTGTCTCTACAAAAAATACAAAAATTAGCCAGGCATGGTGGTGCACACCTGTAGTCCCAGCTACTCAGGAGGCTGAAGTTAGAGAATAACTTCAGCTCGAGAGATCAAGGCTGCAGTGAGCCGAGATCGTGCCATAGCACTCCAGCCTGGACAACACAGCCTGTCTCAAAAAAAGAGAAAATCCTAAGTTTTCTTCTAGCCTGTCTCTGATTTCATTTGATCAATTTCCTTTGACTCCTAGTTCAGTGTCCCTATCATTAGGTTTTTCTTTTTATTTATTTATTTATTTTTTGAGATGAAGTCTCTGTCTCCCAGGCTGGAGTGCAGTAGCGCAATCTCAGCTCACTGCAACCTCCCCCCCCCAGGTTCAAGCAATTCTCCTGCTTCGGCCTCCCGAGTAGCTGGGATTACAGGCACCCGCCACCACACCCGGCTAATTTTTGTATTTTTAGTAGAGACGGGGTTTCACCATGTTGGCCAGGCTGGTCTCAAACTCCTGACTTCAGGTGATCTGCCCGTCTGGGCCTCCCAAAGTGCTAGGATTGCAGGCGTGGGCCACTGCACCCGGCCCGGTTTTTCTTTTGAACTAAACACAGAGAGTATGACTTCTACAGTGTTTCTGAACATAGTTGTATTTTGAGTTGGAGCATAGAGAAGTTGGGCTCCCTGATCATAGATTCATCTGCGGATTGTGGCAGGAGTGGAGGAGTGAGGGGATGGGCAGGGCCTTCTTAGACCAGGAGGCTGTAAAGATTATGGAGACCTTGGAATTGCAGCTTGACCAGCTAGCTACCTGTGCCTTGAGTCTATCACTCAGCACTGAGGGTGGAGTTGGCCAAGTCTCCAGAGGAAAGAACAGTGAAGACTACTTGGCCTTAGGCCAAGCCAACATCTGTTTGTAAGCTGGCCAGTTTTCATCCACTAGTACTCCTGACCCCACCTCTAAGAGTCAGAAAGCTGCAGTCATTTAGTCCTGAAAGAGAAGCCAGGCTGTGTAGGCAGAAATGGGAAAAAGGAGCCCTTCTTAGCTGAGGCCATTGGGATGGTTTGAGTTGGGAGGGACAGACTGTGGCTCAGGTGCCTGCTGGAATGAGGAATAGCTCTCAGACAGAAGGAAGCAGGGACTTTATTTTTAAAATTATTTTGTTATTATTATTATTATTTCATAGAGACAGGGTCTTACTATATTGCCCAGGCTGGTCTTGAACTCCTGGGCTCAAGTGATCTGCCCAGCTGGTCTCCCAAAGTGCTGGAATTATAGGCGTGAGCCACCACACCTAGCTGAAAGCAGGGACTTTAAAAGGGAGTGGGGTTAGAAGGGTTGGACAAAGATCCAGGATTGAAGGAAAATAAGGAAATGGGAACAGGAAATAAATTTTGCATGTTTGAGTTGTACTGGGGAGAAACAAAGTGAAAAAAGAGACAGAAGCTTCACAAATACTGTGAATAGGAATAGTCACACTTGTCTCCAGATCACCTGAGTCACACTGCCTTGTTCCTCTCTCTACCTGATGTCAGTGGACCGCTCCTAATCCTTTCCTGCTTCAGCAGAAGCTACCCTGTTAATTAACACTGATGGGCAGAATACTGAATAGATGCCCCTGGGAGGGGTGTGCTCAGGGACTTCCATACACCTCTGAGGGTAGGTGGGACGTCCAGAATCAGTATCACCCGTCACTAGCAGCATCCCTCCCACCTTGCTCCCCCGATGCATTACCTATCTGTCTTTGTGTACACCACTATAGGAGGTGCTTGTGCAGAGAAAATTCCCTAGAAGCGGTAAGCTAGAATGGTTTTTAAGTACTAAGTTTCTGGGTTTTTTTGTTTGTTTGTTTGAGACGAGTCTCCCTGTGTTGCCCAAGCTGGAGTACAATGGCACAATCTCGGCTCACTGCAACCTCCGCCTCCCGGGCTCGAGTGATTCTCCTGCCTCAGCCTCCCAAGTATCTGGGATTACAGGCGCCCACTGCCACGCCCAACTCATTATTGTATTTTTAGTAGAGACAGGGTTTCACCATGTTGGCCAGGCTGGTCTCAAACTCCTGACCTCAGATGATCCACCTGCCTCGGCCTCCCAAAGTGCTGGGATTACAGGCATGAACCACCGCACCCAGCCCCTGGGGAGTTTTTTGTGCAGCAACTGGCTCTGGGCATTGTAGACCCCTGGGAAGGAGGAGGGCCCCCAATCTCCAAACCAAGGAGGGAACAACTGAGAGATTCTGCTCCCCATGAGCCTGTGAGCCAGGAGGCCTCCCTAGAAACTTACTGGAGCCAAGTGTAGACAGAGTCTGCCAGACCCTTCCCAGTCCTTGCCCCCTCTGGGGAAGCTAAGGATTTGTGGGAGGGGCCTAGAGGTAAAACTGAGAGCTGCTCCAGCCTGCAGAGCTTCAAGTTCTCCCACAGCAGTTTCTTGGCAGCTGTCTTCTTGGGTTTGGGTGTTGCTAACATATTTTCTTTTTTTTTTTTTTTTTTTTTTTGAGACGGAGTCTCGCTCTGTCGCCCGGGCTGGAGTGCAGTGGCCGGATCTCAGCTCACTGCAAGCTCCGCCTCCCGGGTTTACGCCATTCTCCTGCCTCAGCCTCCCAAGTAACTGGGACTACAGGCGCCCGCCATCTCGCCCGGCTAGTTTTTTTGTATTTTTTAGTAGAGACGGGGTTTCACCGTGTTCGCCAGGATGGTCTCGATCTTCTGACCTCGTGATCCACCCGTCTCGGCCTCCCAAAGTGCTGGGATTACAGGCTTGAGCCACCGCGCCCGGCCTAACATATTTTCTTAGAAGTGGTTCTCAGCTGGCCCTTAGTCTAAGTTCCCATCAAGGGTTTCCCTATGAAACTGAAATCTGGCCTTGCCCAGTAAGAAAGAGGAAAACAATTTGGAAAAAGCCTGGTAGCTTAATGGAAACAGCTGCTCATTCAGCTGTGCAGGGTTTTGAGCCTGTCTTTTGCACTGGAATGTCAGGGTCCACCTGCAGACAATGTTAAGTCCTCACTGGATTGTAGGCAAAGTACTTCCTCGTCAGCTAACTTCCACTTGTTAAGAAAGGACTTCCCCCTCCTTGGAAAAGGTCACTTTAAGGTCTCCAGTAGAAAAGTGATTCCTTAGAGCATGGGATGAAGAAAGTTCCAAAGAATAAGAAATCAGACATCTGAAGAAGGTCATCTCATACCATCAAAGAGCAGTATTCTAAACCTGACTTGCTATACACATGGTCTGTTTCACTCTCTGCAGAGAAGATGGAGTGGGAAGGTGGGATTGCTCAAACCCCAAGAACTAGACACTACCTGCCCTATACCCCCTTCCCAGGCATGTTAGGATATTGCCAATCTCCAGGCTTCCTTTAGCCTAGGAACACCTAGAAAAGTCACTGAATGGCTGGGTGTGGTGGCTCATACCTGTAATCTCAGCACTTTGGGAGGCTGAGGCAGGAGGATGACTTGAGGCCAGGAGTTTGAGACTAGCCTGGGAAATACAGTGAGACCCCATATTTACCAAATAAATAAATAAATAAACAAAAAATTAGCTGGGCATGGTGGCACATGCCTGTTGTTCTAACTACTCAGGAGGCTGAGGTGGGAGGATCACTTGAGCCCAGGAATTCAAGGCTGCGGTGAGCTGATTGCCCTACTGCACTCTGGCCTGGGCAACAGAGTGAGTCCCTATCTCAAAACAAAACAGAAAAATATATATATATAGTCTGGAAAATCCAGCTTTGGGAACTTTGGAAGATTTCCTCCTCCTTTTCTTCCTATTTTCTCCTAACTAGGCCATGTGGAACCAGGAGAGGATGACTTGGAAACAGCCCTGAGGGAGACTCGAGAGGAAGCGGGCATAGAAGCAGGCCAGCTGACCATCATTGAGGGGTTCAAAAGAGAACTCAATTATGTGGCCAGGAACAAGCCTAAAACAGTCATTTACTGGCTGGCAGAGGTGAAGGACTATGATGTGGAGATCCGCCTCTCCCATGAGCACCAAGCCTACTGCTGGCTGGGGCTGGAGGAGGCCTGCCAGTTGGCTCAGTTCAAGGAGATGAAGGCAGCACTCCAAGAAGGACACCAGTTTCTTTGCTCCACAGAGGCCTGAGCTGACTGGAGCAGAGTCATTTGCTTCAGTAGGATCCTTGTGGGCCTTCTAAGATGAAGCCACCCTCAGGTCCAGGGAAGGTTGTGCTAGTATTTGGCTCATCACAGCCAAGAGCAGATAGATTCGTGAAATCGGCTCAACTCCCAGATGAGAGCATGCAAAAATCTTGGCTGGGTGGAAAGGAAGGCAAAGAGTAAAAATAAAAAAGGCCAGGCCCAGTAAGTGTACCTTGTATTTTATAAATAAACTGCAAGCAGCTCAAGGTTGTCCTTCTAACCTGTTGTGTTTATTTCTTGGACTTTTGGCATTGGTGGGAAGAAGAAAGCTGAAGTGAATCAGAGTTCTGACCTTACCCAGAGGGAACTCTGTGTCCATACAGTATCCCCAGAGAACTTAAGAGCTAGGGATTCCAAATGGAAGAGACCCAGCACTGCCAGGATGGCTCTCTTGCCTCTGGAATGCCAAGCACACCCACCCCATCCCCACCAGTGGCCCTGAGACTTTGTGACCCATAGTCAGGATTTCCAAGTGAGTGGGACTGGAGTGCAGGAATTGGGTCTGTTCTACTCACTAATATATCTTTCACCAGCACCAGGCACATATGTTGTAAGTACTCAGTAAATATTACCTTAAATAGGGCTGGGCACGATGGCTCACACCTGTAATCCCAGCACTTTGTGAGGCCGAGGTGGGCAGATCACTTGAGGTCAGGAGTTTGAGACTAGCATGGGCAACATGGTGAAACCCTGTCTCTACTAAAAATACAAAAATTCGCTGGGGGTGGTGGCACACACCTGTAATCCCAGCTACTCGAGAGGCTGAGGCAAAGAATCACTTGAACCTGGAAAATTAAAGTTACAGTGAGCTGAGATCGTGCCACCCCACTCCAGCTTGGGCAACAAAGCAAGACTGTCTCAAAAAATAAAAATATTACCTTAAATAATTAGAGACTAGATAGGCATGGTGGCTCACGCCTATAATCCCAGCACTTTGAGAGGCCGAGGTGGGTGGATAACTTGAGGTCAGGAGTTTAAGACCATCTTGACCAACTTGGTGAAACTCTATCTCTACTAAAAACACAAACAGCTGGGCGTGGTGGTGCACACCTGTAATCCCAGCTTCTTGGGAGGCTGAGGCAGGAGAATTGCTTGAACCTGGGAGTTGGAGGTTGCAGTGAGCTGAGATGGTGCCATTGCACTCCAGCCTAGGCAACAGAGTGAGACTGTCTCAAAAGTAAATAAATAGGCTGGGCACGGTGGCTCACACCTGTAATCCCAGCACTTTGGGAGGCCAAGGCAGGTGGATCACCTGAAGTCAGGAGCTCAAGACCAGCCTGGCCAACATGGTGAAAACCCGTCTTTACTAAAAATGCAAAAATTAGCCTGGCATGGTGGCTTATGCCTGTAGTCCCAGCTACTTGGGAGGCTGAGGTAGGAGAATCACTTGAACCCAGGAGGCGGAGGTTGCAGTGAGCTGAGAGCCCACTGCACTCCAGCCTGGGCAACAGAGCGAGACTCCACTTCAAATAAATAAATAATTAGAGATAGGAGGAATTTGAGGTCACAGCAGGAGGACAGGCAACCCTGGACCCCCAGGTCAGTGACACATGCACTCTGTGGTCTCAGCCCAGGCCTGCCTCACAGAGTGATAAGCCTTGTCAACATGACTAAGGTCACTGGGAATGAGACAAGCCCAGACCCAAAGGAATCTGCTGGGCCACCCAGCAGTCATATCACTACACCTGTGCATTCCTCACCTGAAGCTGCCTTCCCCACCCTCAGCAAAACCTCATCATTAATGTTTTTCTCTTTCTATCTTTTTTTTTTGTTTTGTTTTGAGACAGAGTTTCGCTCTTCTTGCCCTGGCTGTAGTGCAATGGCACGATCTCAGCTCACTGCAACCTCTGTCTCCTGGGTTCAAGTGATTCTCCTGCCTCAGCCTCCTGAGTAGCTGGGATTACAGAAGCCCTACGCCCGGCTATGTGTATTTTTAGTGAAACGGGGTTTCCTATGTTGTCGAGCTGGTCTCAACCTCCTGTCCGCCCTGCTCCCAAAGTGTTCTTTCATTGGCGTCTTCAACCCTCTATCTACTCTCTTTGTCCACAACTCCACTGTAAGACCCAGAGATGCTACAGTTGGGTCTCAGCCCTGTTTGCCCTTGCTACTAGGGCTCAAGGAATGCAGGAGCAGGTGTTAGATCCCACAGTCCTTCCAGGAGCTGTTAGCAGCTGGATTCATGTGGATTTTATTAGAAAGCTGTTGCCCAATGAAGTGCAGAAGATTGAAAGCGAAGGGGCATTGGCAGAGGTCAGCCTGGATTACCAGGGTCAAGAACAGCCACCCCCAAAGGAAGAAAAGACAACTTGCCCAGGTCTTAAGCAGATTTCCAGATGTTTTTAGTCCCCAGTTCTCCGTGCAGACAGGGCAAAAGTACTACTGAACAGGATCTTGGAGCACAGCCAGGGGTCTGAATGGTTTTGTTCCTCAACCCTCTGAGCAGCATTCTCTGAAGGAGGCCTGCTGCAGGAAGTTTTTGGAGCTTAATGTTCTTTTTCCAGGCCAGCAGGGACCACGTCGCACTGATTTAATAAATGCCTGCTGGGCAGTGGTGCCAAACCACAGACGAGCTGCCTCCTAACAAGGGCTGGCCGGCTCCGCACTCTCAGAATGGGAGGCTGTGGAATCTCAAGTCTAAGATCTCATACATCAAAGTTGGAAGGGACTTGGAAAATGACCTGATTTGGCTGCTCATTTTTATTGCTGGGGAAATTGAGACTTAACAAGGTGGATGGCCCTGGCAGTATCTATATGTGGGGTGCTTTGAGGAGTGGGTGCCAGAGGGAAGACTGCTTTATAATATATATATATATATATATATAGCTATATATATATAGCTTCGAAGTCATTCATCTGGGCCTTACAGAGTGTTCCATTAAAATGTAGGTACTTCGGTTAAGAGGTCACCCGTAAGTTGTATTCTTTTCTTTTTTTTTTTTGAGAAGGAGTCTCGCTGTGTTGCCCAGGCTGGAGTACAGTGGTGTGATCCCGGCTCACTGCCGTCTCCGCCTCCCTGCCGTCTCCGCCTCCTGGGTTCACGCCATTCTCCTGCCTCAGCCTCCCGAGTAGCTGGGACTACAGGCGCCCACCACCACTCCCACCTAATTTTTGTTGTTGTTGTTGTTGTATTTTTAGTAGAGATGGGATTTCACCTTGTTAGCCAGGATGGTCTCAATCTCCTGACCTTGTGATCCACCCGCCTCGGCCTCCCAAAGTGCTGGGATTGCAGGTGTGAGCCACCATCGCGCCCGGCTGTAAGTTGTATTCTTTGCAGGAATGATTGACAGTAGGGTGGGACTAAAGCATGTTATGGGAGGTGGATGAGGGTGGGAGAGAGAGAGGAGCTGAGATTGGGATGTAGCAGGTGAGTAGGCTTTGACAACATCACCACTTTGCTTTTGGCCAGTGGGGCTTGTTCAATCTGAACTCAGAGGTGCCAGAGCATTACAAAGTCCAGCGCCCATGCCCTACTACCCCCCTCTCAACTGGCAGAGCAGCACTCTGCCGATGCTGCACTTTGGGTTAGGCCAGGCCTCAGGGAGACCTCAGCAGAGTTGCCCCAGTTCAGGAGATGCTTCCATGTTGAAGTTTTCCTCCAGAGAATGGTGATGGTCAGAACTAATCTAAAATTGGAGGAGAGCCCTGCCCCAGCCCCTCTGAGGGAGAGCTCTCCCCTGGGACCTCAGCCAGTTTACCAGCTCTTTGGCTGTCAGAGTCTCAGAGTTTTAGAGTCCAGTCCTTCCCAGGTTCTTATGTTCTTTTTTGTTTGTTTGTTTGTTTGTTTTGTTTTGTTTTGTTTGAGATGGAGTCTTGCTCTGTCTTCCAGGCTGGAGTGCAGTGGCGCGATCTCAGCTCACTGCAACCTCCACTTCCTGGGTTCAAGTAATTCTCCTGCCTCAGCCCCCTGAGTAGCTGGGATTACAGGCACCCACCACCGTGCCCAGCTAACTTTTGTATTTTTAGTAGAGATGGGGTTTCGTCATGTTGACCAGGCTGGTTTCGAACCCCTGACCTCAGGTGATCCACCCGTCTCAGCGTCCCAAAGTGCTGGCCCAGGTTCTTTTATTTTTATTTTTATTTTATTTTATTTTTTTTTGAGACAGAGTCTCGCTCTGTCGCCCAGGCAGGAGTGCAGTGGCCAGATCTCAGCTCACTACAAGCTCCGCCTCCCGGGTTTACACCATTCTCCTGCCTCAGCCTCCTGAGTAGCTGGGACTACAGGCACCCGCCACCTCACCCGGCTAGTTTTTTGTATTTTTTTAGTAGAGACGGGGTTTCACCGGTTTAGCCAGGATGGTCTCGATCTCCTGACCTTGTGACCATGATCTCGGCCTCTAAAGATGCTGGGATTACAGGCTTGAGCCACCTTGACCTATTTTTATTTTTTATTTTTTATTTTTGGTGGAGTCCCCCAGGCTGGAGTGCAGTAAGCGCAATCTACCGGCTCACTGGCTCACTCCAGCTTCCAGGTTCTTTTGTCTTAGAGTTTCGAGGGAGGTGGATTAGAGTGAGTAGGTCAAGCAGAGATTGCTGATGTGGTCATTTTTTTTTGAGGATGGAGTCTCGCTCTGTTGCCCGAGCTGGGTGCAGGAGGCCAGATCTCAGCTCACCTACCAAGCCTCCGCCTCCCACGGGGTTCACGGCTATTCTCCTGCCTCAGCCTCCAGTGCTTCTGGGACTACAGAGGCATCCCGCCACCTCGCCCACGGCTAGTTTGTATTTTTTGTAGGGAGCCGGAGTTTCACCGTGTTAGCCAGGATGGATCTCGATCTGCTGACCTTGTGATCCGCCCGTCCTACCGGCCTCCTAAAGAATGGAGATTACGAGGAAAGGCAGGCCACAGCCCGGCCAATGTGAAAGTCATCTTTACACTCCACAGGAGTTTCCCCGGGAAATAAGCTTAGGGAATGGGGAGCTAGAAGAGCATCTTGCTCCATCATGGGGTTGGCTTCAGAGTGTAGCCTCTTGCTTCTTTTTACAGGCATCAGAAGAAAGATGACCAAGGTTGGGCATGTGGCATTGGCTCACACCTGTAATCCCAGCACTTTGGGAGGAGAGGCAGGAGGATCACTGAGCCCAGGAGTTAGAGACCAGTCTGGGCAATGTAGTGAGACCCCATCTCTACAAAAAAAAAAAAAAATTAGCCAGGTATGGTGATGTGTACCTGTAGACCCAGCTACTCAGAACACTGAGGAGGGGAGAATTGCTTAAGCCCAGGAGGTTGAGGTTGCAGTGAACCAAGATTGTGACACTGCACTCCAGCCTGGGCGCCAGAGTGAGACCGTTATCTCAAAATTAATTATTATTATTATTATTATTATTATTATTTTGAGGTGGAGTCTTTCTCTGTCACCCAGGCTGGAGTGGAGTGGCACAACCTCGACTCACTGCAGCCTCCATCTCCCCGGTTCAAGCAATTCTCCTGCCTCAACCTCCTGAGTAGCTGGGACTATAGGTGCGTGCCACCACACCCAACTAATTTTTTTTTTTTTTTTTTTTTTGTATTTTTAGTAGAGACAGGGTTTCACCGTGTTAAACAGGATGGTCTCAATCTCCTGACCTCGTGTTCTCGTGATCCGCCCACCTTGACCTCCCAAAGTGCTGGGATTACAGGCGTGAGCCACTGCGCCCAACCAATTAATTTTTTAAAAAAAGGAAGAAGAAAAATGACCAGTCCTTCCCAAGTTCTCCACAGAGGGTGACTTAGGGAAGGAGCCTAGGCAGAACCACAGTTTGGAGAGAAGCAGCCTCTGGCTTGACATACCTTTGTTTAAACATTTATGTCATCACTTTTATGGCTCCTAAAGTCCTGCCTCCTTCAGATTGCTTTCCCAGGATACTCAGAAATTGCTGGTTTCTGTTTTCCTTATGGCTACTTCCCCTCTTAAAACTCATCTGGCACCTTAGGAAGTTGCTTCATTTAAAAAAAAAAAAATCTGCATCTGGTATGACTGTTGCTCCTTTAGGTCAGGGGTGCCTTCCCACCCACCCTCTCAAGATGACTAGTGTTGGCTGGGCACAGTTGCTTACGCCTATAATCCCAGCACTTTGGGAGGTCAAGGTGGGCGGATCACCAGAGGTCAGGAGTTCGAGACCAGCTGTGTAGCATAGTAGAAACCCGTCTCTACTAAAAAATACAAAATATTAGCGAGGCGTGGTGGCGGTAGCCTGTAATCCCAACCTCAGAGCAGAGGCATCCTGGATGAAGGTGTGCAGTGGCTGAGATGCTCTGGCTCCCCTACAGCCAGAACAGAAGCGAAACTCTGTCTCAAAACAAAAAAAATGAATAGAAAGAAAAACGTGTGATGAGGGTTTTGCTGTGAGGGGTGGGGAAGGCAGCTGGGTGAGGAATGCACAGGTGTAGTGTGACTGCTGGGTGGCCTTAGATTCCTTTGGGTCTGGGCTTGTCTCATTTCCCGGTGACTGTAGTCATGTTGACAGGCTTGTCACTCTGTGAGGCAGGCAGGCTGCTTCACAGGTGCATGTCACTGACCTACCTGGGGGTCAGGTTTGCCTCACTCCTCTGTTGTGACTCGGGGAGTCCAAAATTCCTCCTATCTCTAATTATTTATTTATTTGAAGTGGAATCTCGCTCTGTTGCCCAGGCTGGAGTGCAATGGTGTGCTCTCAGCTCACTGCAACCTCTGCTTCCCGGGTCCAAGTGATTCTCCTGCCTCAGCCTCCCGGGTAGCTGGGATTACAGGTGCCCGCCACCATACATGGCTAATTTTTGTATTTTTAGTAGAGATGGGGTTTCACCATCTTGGTCAGTCTGGTCTTGAACTCCTGACCTCAGGTGATCCAACCACCTTGGCCTCCCAAAGTGCTGGGATTACAGGTGTGAGCCACCGAACCCAGCCTATCTCAAAGAATTTTTAAATTTATCTTGTGATTTATTCTTTGATCACTGGTTATTCAGGAGTGTGTTGTTTAAATTCCACACATTTGTTAATTTCTCCAACTTCCTTCTGTTATTAATTTCTAATTTTATTCCATTGTGACTACAGAATATACTTTGTATGATTTCAATCCTTTTAAATGCATTAAGACTTATTTTATAAAATAACAGATTATCTACCTTGGAGAACGTTCCATGTACTCTTGAGAAGAATATATATTCTGTTGTTGCTCATGGAGTATACTATAGATGTATTAGGTCTGGTTGGTTCAAATATTCTATTTCCTTGTTGATCTTCTGCCTAGTTGTTCTATGTATTATTGAAAGTGGGGCATGGAAATCTCCAACTATTATTGTTTTTTTTTTTTGGCCGTGGAAAACCCCTCTTATTTATTTGATTAAACAAAAATAAAATAAGCTGCATAGGAACAATTTTAAAGTCCACAGAGACACCAACTTGTTTTAGGGCTGTAGTAGTTGATATAGCATCTCCGCTGCCTTCTCCAGCCTACTCTGTAGACCACAGCAATACATTCAAAAGCTTGTTAGCTAATGCAGGTGTTTTTGAACACTTTTCCATTGGTTCTTCACCTGCTCATTGCCTGTCACATGTGCAGCCTGCAATCATAGCGTTTAAGATTTAAAAGTGAAAGCCAAAAGAAAAACAAGCAAACAAAAACTCACTTTTGCCTAAAGCTTTGGGCGAAATGTTCATTTCCCCACCTATCCAGTGAATTGACAGAATTCACACCACCATGGCAATAACCAGTTCAAAGTGGCAAAAGGCAGTCAGCATCCCAGAGGAACTTACAGCATGGTTTCTGCAGCCAGGGGAGTTGTTTTGGTAGTATGTAGTCCTTGTATCATGTCTGCCTTGGACAAATAAAAATTAAGAGGTTTAACTTAGTCATTCTAACATAGGCAACATGCCCATGTTAATCCCCCCAATTCTGCATTAACTTTTTTCTTAAAAAAGTAAAATAAACTCAACTGAATCATATGTTCTGCAGTTAAAAATTAAAGCACTAGCCTGGGCGCGGTGGCTCATGCCTGTAATCCCAGCAGTTTGGGAAGCCAAGGCAGGCAGATCACGAGGTTGGGAGATTGAGACCATCCTGGCCAACATGGTGAAACCCCATCTCTACTAAAAGTATAAAAAAATCAGCTGGGCGTGGTGGCATGTGCCTGTACTCTCAGGTACTCGGGAGACTGAGGCAGGAGAATCGCTTGAACCCAGGAAGCAGAGGTTACAGTGAGCTGAGATCATATCACTGCACTCCAGTCTGGCTACAGAGCGAGAGTCTGTCTCAAAAAATAAAAATAAGTAAGTAAATAAATAAATAAATAAATAAAGCACTAGCTACTTGGGAGGTTGAGGTGGGAGGATCCCTTGAGCCCGGGAGGTCAAGGTGACAGTGAGCCATGATCACACCACTGCACTCCAGGCTCGGCAACAGAACAAGACCCTGTCTTTAAAAAATAATAATAAACAAATAAATAAAGCATTTTGCCAATATTGCACAAGGTCTAATGGACAGTATTAAGCAAGATTCTAAAAAAATACTAACAACCCTCCCATCTACCCAAGTATACCTAACATGGTAGTAAAAAACAACATCCCTTACCAACCCACCTGCATTGATTTCAGGAGAAAAGGAAAAAAGAATGAAATCTTACCATCCTAAAAACAAGATAACTCCAGGAAAAATATTTATCTGAAGAAAGACAACTACAGAGACTGCTGGAAACATAAAGAATGATTACAGAGCTGGTTATTTAAAGCAAGTAAACACTTTGCTACACACATTAACATTCAGTCAGTGTGCTCTAAGACAGTCTTAAGGAAAATAGTACCCGAGCTTTTAAGTTAATACAATCATTGAAAGAAGGTCTAAGACCATATGGATACACAAAACTTTCAGAACCATTATTGGTTAAGTGATGATGGCAAACATCCCACCAGGCTGGCTTGTTAACCGGTAAGATGAATTTTAAAAACGGACATTCTCGAGATGTCTCTTCACCATGGTATTTATAAGCCAAACTCACATGACAATGGTTTTAGGACCCTCCTCTCTTCCAACCAAACCAAAAACTAACTAGGGAAGAAAAGAGGCAGGAGGGCCAATGCGGTATATTTTGGTGATGTGCTTCTCAACTTTATCAAGTATTTAATAAAAGTAAAGGGGAAAAACAACCCATCAACGTGTTACCTTTGGTAGAAAAAAAATTAAAACACAAAACAAAAGAGTAACACACACTTCATCAGTCATTGCTCAGTAAAAACAGTGATTGTCCAATATTGTTGTTATTTTTTATTTTATTTTATTTTATTTTAGATGGAGCCTTGCTCTGTTGCCCAGGCTGGAGTGCAATGGAGTGATCTCAGCTCACTGCAACCTCCAGCTCACTGCAACCTCCAGCTCACTGCAACCTGCGCCTCCTGGGTTCAAGCAATTCTCCTGCCTCAGCCTCCTGAGTAGCTGGGATTACAGGCGCCCGCCACCATGCCCAGCTGATTTTTGTATTTTTAGTAGTGACGGAGTTTCACCATTTTGGTCAGGCTGGTCTCGAACTCCTGACCTTGTGATCTGCCCACCTTGGCCTCCCAAAGTGCTGGGATTACAGGCGTGAGCCACTGCGCCACTGCACCCTGCCCCTTTTCTTTTTTATAATAGCAATGGGGTCTCACCGTATTGCCCAGGCTGATCTTGAACTCCTGGGCTCAAGCAATCCTCCCACTTCAGCCTCCCAAGGTGCTAGGATTACAGGTGTGAGGACTGCGACTGGCTGTTGTTATTGAAATGTCTATTCTGCCTTCAATTCTGACAGTTTTTGCTGTATGTATCTTTGGACTTTTTGTTTCACCCAACTTTTATGCTAAAACTAGAGTTAGACTAAATCATAACTCATCATTGAAGTCCATTAAAAGTGGGTCAAATTGTATGTGTTACACTATCTAAAATCTTGCTTATCATTGCATATCACTTTTTAAATAGAATGTAATTTATTTTGTGGCCAGGCTCAGTGGCTCATGCCCGTAATCCTAGCACTTTGGGAGGCTGAGGCAGGTGGATTGCCTAAGCTCAGGAGCTTGAGACCACCCTGGGCAACATGGTCAAACCATGTCTCTACTAAAATACAAAAAATTAGCTGAATGTGGTGGTGCACACCTATAGTCCCAGCTGCTCAGGAGGCTGAAGCATGAGAATCATTTGAGCCTGGGAGGCAGAGGTTGCAGTGAGCTGAGATCACACCACTGCACTCCAGCCTAGGTGACAGAACAAGACTCTGTCTCTGAAAAAAAAAAAAAAAAAAAAGAATGTAATTTATTTTGTGCTTTTGATTTTTTCTAGAAATTTACTTAGACAAAAAGCACTGTTTATTTGTTTTAAAGAGATGGAGTCTTGCTATGTTATCTAGGCTGGTCTCAAACTCCTGGCCTCAAGCAATCCTCCCTCCTCAGCCTCCTAAAGTGCTGGGATTACAGGCATTAGCCACTGTGCCCAGCACCTGAAAAAGCAGTATTTGGTAGAATCATGTTTTAACATAGACTCAACAGTTCCCTGACCCTGAAGAGGAGCCACAAAGTCCTAGTCTAGCTCCTATGTCATGTTTAAAGGATGTGGGGTCCAGACAAAATCATCAATGGTCAGGGTCAGGGCTCAACCTGGGGTCCAGAGTGGTTATGTCTGGGAGGCTCAGTGGTATCGCTAGGCATGGAATTCAAGCATAACACTATTGAGAGGCCAATTCGGGCACTAGGGAGGGAAGAGGGAGCAAGTGTTCTAAGTGCAACAGACTATGTATGTCCCTGTGCCTGAAAGAACTGGTCCCAGCCAGGTTCTGGCCCCCAAGGTTTGTAAGGTTTAGAAAGTGGCCAATATCTCTTGTGATGTCTCAGGCACAGAGATGAATGTGCAAGGAACTATGTACGTCTTCTGGCCCCTGTAGGGTAGACTAAGGCTGGGTGATAGGGAAGGCAACTAGGTAAATATTGTGGGAGTGAGTGAAGGTGGGTAGTTTACCTCCTTGTATTGGATGTGGTTTCACCTATGACGGGATATGTGGGGCTGAGACCTCAATTTCCCCTTCAATCGGGAGCCCTCCAAGCTCCAGAGCATCTCCTCCTGGAAACTTTCCCTAATAACCACTCATCCTATTTTTCCACCCACAGGAAAGATGTTCTGCCTGGAGCACCACCTGTTTCCCCACTACCCCCTTCACTGCCCAGGGTGAAGCAGCATCACATGACCCTCTCCCTAGCAGGATGGTCTTAAGCTTTCACCTCCTAGGGGCATTTCATAGAGGCAGTAGAAAACCAAAATACCCTTTTGACCTTAAAAAACAATGCCTTACACCTCTACTGAAAGTGCTTGTTTGCTGAATTGAAGACTTTAAGGAATGAAGTTATAATGGTAGAATATCAACTGAAATTCTCGTGCAGATATGTGATCCCAGGTGAGGCCCCTAGTTTGGGGAGTAGAGGCTCTGACCTCTAGCCATCCAGCCTTTGGCCCAACTCGTTCTTTCTTTTCTAGAAGTGCCATTCTGCCTTCCCCCTGCTGCCGCCCTCTTGAAGCTGTGCTATGGGGGCCCAGTCTCGGTGAGTCTGGTTGTCTGCCTTTCCCCAATCCCCACCAAATCCACTTCCGCCCCCTCCAACCCCCCATCCTGCTTGGGATTATGTAATAGGAAGTTCTCAACTAGACTCCCTTGGGAGGGAAAAGGGGCCTGAGAGGGAAAAACAGCACAAGAATACAGAGCACATGAGGCACAACCTCTTCCTGTCCTCTAGACTGAGAGCTCCCCAGAACGGGGCCTCCTCTTCTGTTTTCTCCCATACCTCCCCCCAACCCTGGAGCCATGCAACCCAGGGCTTGCCACATAAGGCCGAGTATTCTACCCTCCCCTCAAGCTGCTGGAAAGATCCTTGGGCAGGACTAGCCTTAAGATAAAAAGCAGGCTGTTTCCTTGGGAGCAGGGGTGTGTCTGGAGAGGGCAGGGTATCAGCAGAAGCCCCACTGAGTCGAACAATGGCAGGAAAGGAAACCACATAGTTGCCACTGCATTTTTCTTCAAGGCTGAGTCCGCGCAGACCTTTCCTGGAAGGGATGGTTGTATAGCTGTTTCCAGAATAGAAGGTAGTATTTCTTCAAATGCTTTTCAAAATGGGGTGTGTGTGTGTGTGTGTGTGTGTGTATGTGTGTCTCCCTCACAGAAGCAGAGACAGAGGAGCGAAAAGGAGCCAGATCATAGAGGCCTTCACCACCAAAGCTTTGATTTTTTTCTAAATGACATGATTGAATTTCACAAAGATTTCCTTGGCTGCTGTATGAATTGGTTTGCCGGGTCTAAGAGCAGAAAGAGTTAGGAGGCCACGACAGTGGTCCAGGCTCCAGTTGATTAGTTCCAGTGTGGGATAGTGGTCAGGGGACAAAGAGGTCAACACTGGCCCTTACTCAGGGAGGGGAGAAGGGACCAGAGTACTTGGTGAAGGGAACCAGGAGAATAAGACTTGCTCTGGAGCCAGATCGAGGGTCAGATATCTGGGGAAACAATGACAAGAACTCTCCCAGAAAACCCATAGCTTGGGCTCATAGAACAGGCTTGGCTGGGGCTCAACCCCTTCATATGGTGTTGGAAGGGAAACTGAGACACACTCTCAGGAACAGAGGGTCACAGAATGGGAGCCTCGGCTCCAGTCCCAGGCTTCCTGCAATGGCCACTCAGTTCATCCCCATTACTCCTGAAGAAGGGAGTTCCCATTTATGCATATCACACCCACCGCCCACCAGCCCAGGGGTAGAGGGGAGACCAATGAGGAATTCTGGCTATGACAAGGCTGCTGGAAGCTCCACAGAGGAGGGTCAGCACCCGCCCCCACCCAGATCCAGATGTACAGAGAGAGATAAATTTGGACTGTGCAGGGATAGGGGACTGGACAAGGCTGGCAGGAGCCAGAGTTCCTGGCACCCTGGGGAATTTGGGGTAGGGATAGCTGGCAGCCCAGTTCTTTTCTCTTTCCCTAGCTCCAAGAAAGATCCTCGTGAATCCTGACATTTCAGCATGCCCTCCCAATTACTTGAATCTTTTTTTAGTGTCAATGGAGAAAGGGGAAACGCTTCTTGGCCTAGAATCAGGCCCACTGGGTGGTAGCTTCAGAGATGCACATTTCAGCCAGTTCCCATCCTTGGAGGTATACAGACTGGGATGGGCCATGCTGTTGAAAGGGGGTGAGTCCGGGGTCTGAGATTCTAGATCCCTGGAAACAGGATACCAAAGTTCTAGTGCAGCTGTGGTTACTAATTTTCCATATGACCTCAGGCCAATACCCTCCTCTCTCAGAGTTTCAGTTTGTTCTTCTGTGCTTTTGTGATTAATGGGGTCAATGGCAGAAGCCAGACGAGAAACCAGATCCCAAGCCAAGGGCCAGTTTGTTGGAATTTGGCCAGACAGGGTGTGCAGTCTGGTTTCCATCCAGGCCGTCAGACACTCCTGCCTGCCTTCAATGCCCTTCTAAAAGGTACTCCTCCTCCAGGGAAGCCTCACAGATTATCTTCTTCCTCCCCATGTCATACACTGCTTGGTCCAGGGCTGTCCAATAATACTTGTTGCAACTATGGAAAAGTTCTATAATTTGCACTGTCCAATATATTAGCCACCAGTCACATATGGCTGTTGAACATTTGAAGTGTGGCTAATGTGCTAAAGAACTGAATTTTAATTAATTTTAGAAGTAAATTTAAGAAGCCATATGTGGCTACTGACTACCATATTGGATAATACAGGTTTTAGCCAAGGCTTTTCTCTCTCTGTTCCTTGGTTATAATAGTTCATAGGAGTTACCATTTATTGAGCACTTACTCTTTGCCAATTTTTACATAAGTGTTTTATTTTTTTTCCTCTTTTTTTTTCTTTATTTTATTTATTTATTATACTTTAAGTTCTAGGGTACATGTGCACAACATGCAGGTTTGTTACATATGTATACATGTGCCATGTTGGTGTGCTGCACCCGTTAACTCATCATTTACATTAGGTACATCTCCTAATGCTATCCCTCCACCCTCCCCCTGCATAAGTGTTTTATACACATCTTAGTGAATCCTGGAAATTCCATTTTAAAGATGAAGAAACCAAGGTTAGGTAAAACTGGTTTCGGGTTGCATAGAAAGCTGAAGAACCATTCAAGTGTGGGTCATGTTCTCCAGTCATTTAAGGAACCTTCCAGGGCCCAGCCTGGGGTTCTCCTTCTATACTTACTCTAGAGCACATGGCTGGACACCAGGGCCTGGGGAGGCTTATCAGCAAGTATCAATTGGTAGATGGTAGACACCTGATGAAAAGAAAAGAAACTATATTCACTTTCCATCTCCCAGGGACCCAGAAATCCTGGCTCCTGACATCCCACCTTAGGTATCTCTCTTTTTGCCTTTCTCCTGGACTACAGTGTCCTTTGGGTCACAAACTCAGAGCTCAACTGGGTGCTATGTGCAGAGGGCTGGGGAGGGGGTGTCACAGGCAGGCCCAGAGAAAGCCATCCAGGCTGAGAACTGGGTTCTAGAAGGATCCTTGTTTTTAATCAAGAAAACAAGAAACAGTATTATAATAGCTACCTTTTATTGAGCACCCACTTTGTGCCAGGCACTTTACATACATTTGTGCTTATAATTCTTACAACAACCTGGGGAGGTAGGCATTATTATAATTTTACATATGAGAAAACAGAGGCTCAGCAAGGTTAAGCAGCTTGTTCAAAGTCACAGAGCTGGTAGATGAGTGATAGAATCAGCACTTGAGTTGTGCATCTGTGAGGGCCCCAAAGCTTTCATCAGGCATTTTCCACACTGAGAAAATAAGGTAGAGAAGTGGTGTATTAGTCTGTTTTCACACTGCTGATAAAGACATACCTGAGATAGGGTAATTTATAAAGAAAATGAGGTTTAATGAACTCACAGTTCCATGTGGCTGGGGAGGCCTCACAATCATGGTGGAAGGCGAAAGGCACGTCTTACGTGGCAGCAGGCAAGAGAGAATGAGAGCCAAGCTAAAGGGGAAACCCCTTATAAAACCATCAGATCTTGTGAGACTTATTCACTACCACCAGAACAGTATGGGAGAAACTGCCCCCATGATTCAATTATCTCCCACCAGGTCCCTCCCACAATTATGGGAGCTACAGTTTAAGGTGAGATATGGGTGGGACACAGCCAAACCATATCATTCTCTCCCTGGCCCCTCCCAAATCTCATGTCCTCTCATTTAAAAATCAATCATGCCTTCCCAACAGTCCCCCAAAGTCTTAACTCATTTCAGCATTAACTCAAAAGTCCACAGTCCAAAGTCTCATCTGAAACAAGGCAAGTCCCTTCCGCCTATGAGCCTGCAAAATCGAAGGCAAGTTAGTTACTTCCTAGATACAATGGAGGTACAGGCATTGGATAAATACACCCATTTCAAGTGGGAGAAGTTGGCCAAAATGAAGGGGCTAATGGCCCCGTGCAGGTCCAAAATCCAGCAGGGCAGTTAAATCTTAAAGCTCCAAAATGATCTCCTTTGACTCCATGTCTCACATCCAGGTCACACTGATGTAGAAGGTGGGTTCTTATGGTCTTGGGCAGCTCCACCCCTGTGGCATTGCAGGGTACAGACTACTTCTTGGCTGCTTTTACAGGCTGGCGTTGAGTGTCTACAGCTTTTCCAGGTGCATGGTGCAAGCTGTCAGTAGATACACCATTCTGATGTCTGGAGGACAGTGGCCCTCTTCTCACAGCTCTACTAGGGAGTGTCCCAGTGGGGTCTCTGTGTGGGGGCTTCCCCTCCCACATTGCCTTAACAGAGGTTCTCCATGAGGGCCTCACTCCTGTAGCAAACTTCTGCCTGGACATCCATTCATTTCCATACATTCTCTGAAATCTAGGCAGAGGTTCCCAAACCTCAGTTCTTGACTTCTGTGCACCCACAGGCTCAACACTACATGGAAGATGCCAAGGCTTGGGCCTTGCACCCTCTGAAGCCAAGGCCTGAGCTGTACCTTCGCCCCTTTTAGCCATAGCTAGAGCAGCTGGGATGCAGGGTAACAAGTCCCTGGGCTGCACACAGCAGGGGGACCCTGGGCCTGGCCCACGAAACCATTTTTTCCTCCTAGGCCCCCAGGCTTGTGATGGGAGGCACTGCTGCAAAGGTCTCTGACATGCCCTGCAGACATTTTCCCCATGTCTGGGGGAACATGGTGATTAATATTTGGCTCCTTGTTACTTATGCAAATTTCTGCAGCAGGCTTGAATTTATCCTCAGAAAATGGGTTTTTCTTTTCTATCTCATCGTCAGGCTGCAAATTTTCCAAACTTTTATGCTCTGTTTCCCTTTTAAAACTGAATGCTTTTAACAGCACCCAAGTCACTTCATGAATACTTTGCTGCTTAGAAACTTCTTCTGCCAGATACCTTAAATCATCTCCCTCAAGTTCAAAGTTCCACAAATCTCTAGGGCAGGGGCAAAATGCAGCCAGTCTTTTTGCTAAAACATAGCAAGAGTCACCTTTACTCCAGTACCAAACAAGTTCCTCATCTCTATCTGAGACCACCTCAGCCTGGATTTCATGTCCATATCATTATCAGAATTTTGGTCAAAGCCATTTAACAAGTCTCTAGGAAGTTCCAAACTTTCCCACATTTTCCTCTGATCCCTCCAAACTGTTCCAACCTCTGCCTGTTACCCAATTCCAAAGTTGCTTCCACATTTTCGGGTATTTACAGCAGCACCCCACTCTACTGGTATCAATTTATAGTATTAGTTCATTTTCACAGTGCTGATAAAGACATAACCAAGACTGGGTAATTATAAAGAAAAAGAGGTTTACTGAACTCAAAGTTCCACATGGCTGGGGAGGCCTCACAATCATGACAGAAAGGCACATCTTACATGGCGGCAGACAAGAGAGAATGAGAGCCAAGCGAAAGGGGAAACCCCTTAAAAATAATCAGATCTCATGAGACCTATTCGCTACTACCAGAACAGTATGGTGGAAACTGCTCCCATATTTCAATTACCTCCCACTGGGTCCTTCCCACAACACATGGCAATTATGGGAGCTACAATTCAAGATGAGTTTTAGGTGGGGACACAGCCAAAGCATATCAGGTGGGGAAAAGGCTGCATTCTCTAGGGGGTAGGGGACTGGTTTTGCTACTAGAGCTGTTGATAGAAGCTAAAGTTCACCCTGTTTCCTACTTACCCTCTCTGGCATGCCACTTTTCTCCAGACTCAGCTGCAAAGTCAGAAAAAACTCACTCTGACTGAGGTTGCTCTTCTTAGAAAGAGAAATGGCTAGCATGGTGGCTTATGCCTGTAATCCCAACAATTCAGGAGGCCAAGGTAGGTGGATCACGAGGTCAGGAGTTTGAGACTAGCCTGGCGAACATGGTGAAACCCTGTTTCTATTAAAAAATACAAAAAGCCAGGCATAGTGATGCACGTCTGTAATCTCAGCTACTCAGGAGGCTGAGGCAGGAGAATCGCTTGAACCTAGGATGGGGAGGTTGCAGTCAGCTGAGATGGCGCCACTGCACTCCAACCTGGGTGATAGAGCAAGACTCCATCTTGGGGAAAAAAAAGAGAGAGAGAAAATGGCTGAGATGAAAGACCTTCCCGTCTGTTTATTGGTAGTTGTCAGCGTGTGCATGTAGCCTGTGTTCAGAAGCACAGACCATCAGAATAAGAACATCACTCCCTTCTAGACCACACCCCAGGCACATGTGCAGGGAGTGAGGCAGCTGAGGAATCTTAAAAGGGCTATTTATTTCCTACTAGAGTCCCAGGGAAACCACCTGGGAGGAGGCTGGCTCAGCAATCAAAGCCTCAAATTTGCTCCATGCCCCCCCTCCAGTTTATCCAGCCTCAGAAAGGTTGTGTTCATTTCATAGATCAGGGACTTATGATTTGTGTCTCTCTCTCTCTCTCCCCCCCTCCCCCACAAACACACACACACACGCACACACACACTTGAGTTAAGGCACAAAGTCTGGCCTGCATGGCCCTGCAAGTCCGTTTCCATCAGGCACATCTGGCCCAGGGCTGAGGCCATGTATGTACACAAATGGGTGAGTGCAGTGTTAGAAGTCTCTTCACAAATAAGGAACATGATGATGGCTCTGTGCTAAGCCCAGTCCTCCTGTTCCCTGGGAGGGGATCTCTTGCCTCCTAGTCAGTTAGCCAAACACCTTCTCCCCAGATGGACTGGGACCAAATCAGCCACAGTTCAGGTGAGTGCTGGGGACTCAGGGCCTGACTTCTAACACTAAGAAAGCACACTTTCTAAGTGTGGTGGGGGCTATTTGGGGACCTTAAATAAGATCAAGTCCCCACCTCAGATGGAAAAAGATGGCCACCAAAGCCAGGATGGAGAGGTTTCTCTTTGTGCTTTGAAACCTCAACCATGTATAACAGGAACAGAGCTGACCTTTTTCCTCTAAGCTCTCTGGCTTCCACCCCAGGGAAGAGGTTTCTGCAGACTGGTGTGAGTGTGGGGGTGGAAAGGGCACAGTCAGGATTGTGCGTTGGAGCAGGAGATTGCTTCAGTGCCCCCTCCCCATACCCCACCCTCAGCAGCTGCTTCCAGCACATTTAGGTCAGCAACCACTTAATGGGTGGCATAGAGGTGGAAGTTCCTGGGAGCACATGGTGCGGGTGTGACGGAGGGTTCGAGGTCTGCATGAAGGCGGGAGCTGTGCGGTTACTGGGCCCTGGGCTGGGTCAGGACGCCCAGGTAAAGTAGGCGATCTCATCCAGGTCGACCGGGTAATCAGTGAGCAGCACCGGCGTCTTGTCGAAAAGCTCACCCTTGTAGCTGCGCCACTTGCCGGCGGGCAAATAGACGTCACGCTCCTGCTTGCCCGGCTCCAGCACCGGGGCCACAAGCAGCGTGTCCCCAATAAGGAACTGAGAGTCTATGCGGTGAGCTGTCTCGTCGCCGGGCGCAATCCACCAAAGGGGGCGCACAATGGGGTCACCCGTGTCGGTGACCTCGCCCGCCAGCTCAAGCAACAGCGGCGCCACAAGCGAGGCCCGCAGGGCGGTGAACTTCTGCGCGATGGCCACCACTTCCGCGTCGTAGCGCCAGGGCGGGATAGAGAACTGCATGGCTGGCATAAAAGCGGCCACTTCCAGCCAGCGAATGTAGAGCTCGCGCTCGGGCACATCGCCGCCGGCTGTACGCTGGGGCACGGCGTTGCCGCCCACCATATCGGGTAGGATGAATGGGTAGCCCAGCATGCTGACGGTGAGCACCGCAGGAATGAGTGAGCGCAGCCCCAGGTCGTAGCCCCACACAGAGTCACGATCAACCAGGCGAAAGAAGCAGGAGATGTTCTGTGACTGGTAGCCCACGCGCACCTCCGCCAGCGAGAAGAAGGGTAGCGCCATCTCAGTGTAGCGCCGGCTCCAGACGCTGGGGTCCGGCAGCGGCCGGTAGGTGCTGAAGTCCCGCGGCAGGTAGCTGACCTCACCCGCGTCGAACTTGAAGGAAGCCACGGAGTAGCGAGAGCGCAGCCTCCGCAGGTGTCCCTGGAACCAGTCGCGGGCTTTTGGGTGCGTGAAGTCGAGCACCGCGCCGATGCCGTTCCACCAGCGCACCAGCGCGGGTAACCGGCCCGTGGGTTCGCGCACGAACAGCTCGCCCTCCACGCCCTCGCCGAAGCGCGACGAGTTGTAGTTGACAAACGGGTGCACCCAGAGCGTGACACGGAAGCCGGCGTCGCGCAGGCGGCGGAACATGTCACTGGCGTTGGGGAATTTGACCTCGTCAAAGTCAAAGTCGCCATAAGCAGGTGTGTACATGTCGTCGATTTCCAGGTGGCTGCTGTTGAAGTGGTGCTGGCGGATCTGTTGGGCAAAACGCAGCACCTTGTCCTGGTCCACGGCGCGCCCGTACAGCGCCCACGTGGACCAAATGGGGTCTCGGAAGGCCTCGGGTGCTGGCACCCTCGACGGCTTGTTGAAGTAGCGGCGCACCATGTACTTGTGGATGGAGGTGACGTCCGAGCCCACGCACACTCGGTAGCTCAGCTCTGGCGCTGCGGCGCTGCCGGCGGGTGGCTTGTAGGGCGTGTTGTGGTAGCGCGCCTGAAGCCGCAGCGAGCGCTCCGTGCCATTCCAGCCCAGGTGGAAGGGCACCGAGTCGTTGACTTTGATGGCGGCCGCGCGCGAAGATAGCCAGTAGCGCTCGAGGATGCCCCCAAACGCGGCATCGGAGGAGTAGACATCGCTTGTGACGAACGGCTGGGGCTCCTGCTGGCCTTCCAGGCGGATGGGCCAGTGTTGCGTCCTCATCTCAGCGCCACCATACCAGTGGGCCGCCGCGTCGCCCAAGAACATGGCGTGCTCCACTGCCCGGCCCGGCGCCGCCTCCTCCCAGCGCACGCGGTAGCACATCACTGTGTCCTTGGGCCGCACGGTCTGGATGAAGAAGTGCAGCGGCCGCCCATCGGCCGTGAGCGAGCAGCCCAGCAGGGCGCCATCGCGACTGCAGGAGTCGAGGTCCAGCGCGCCGGAGCGGAAGGCCAGGCGGAAGACCTGCTCTCCCTTCTGGTTGCGGATGGAGAAGCCGCCAGCGTTGAGGTCCAGCAGCTCCGCACGAAGTCGCTCCGCCTTGCGTAGGGAGACGCTGTAGTAGCACCAGGCCACCACCGCGGCCAGCACAAGCAGCAGCCCCAGAACCGCAGAGCCCAGCAGCGGTTTCAGTTCTTTGGAAGGCTTGGGCTTGGCAGGCGAGAAGTTGTCGGGCAGGAAGGTGTACATAGCTGCGGCTGCGATGGCCTCGGGGTTCTGACGGTCTGTGTAGCAGCCAGACCGGCGGCGGCGGGGATAGGCCTGGCTCTTCTCCTGAGGATTCTGGAGCATTAGTGGGCTGCTAAGAAAGGAGTGGGCCGTGGGGCTATCTGACCGAGCTCATCTCAACCTGCTCTGGAAGGAGGAGAGAGAGATAGAACTGAGCTTTCTCATCCCATAATATTTCCATTTGCTGCTGCAAGCTACGAGGAGCTGTATACTTTGGGAAGGTGAATACTGGAACCTGAGGGCTTGACAAGTTTCAAAGGTGAGACCCTTACTAGGACAATCTGTGTCTAACCCACCCTTTCTCATGGGTCCTAATGCTTGCCCAAATTAGGAGTCTGTGACTGGGGGCTGGTGCATGCGACTGGGAGATGGCACACATCCTTATTTTCCCAGTGGAGAAAAGAACCCTGAGAGGGTCAGGAAGCTTTCCAGGATCACGGGATAAGCCAGGCCTCCCCGGATCACACATGGGGCCGTTCGGGCTGAAGAGATGGGGAAGGAGCTAGAGAAGTCCTGCTCTCCTAGAGGTGTGGATGGCTGGGGTGGGAGAGGGTGGATTGTCCAGCCAGCTCCTTGAGACTTTTCTTTTTTTTTTTTTTTTTTTTTTTTTTTTTTTGAGATGGAGCCTCCCTCTATCACCCAGACTGGAGTGCAGTGGTGTGATCTCAGCTCACTGTAACCTCTGCCTCTTGGGTTCAAGTGATTCTCCTGCCTCAGCCTACCGAGTAGCTGGGATTAAAGGCGCACACCACCATACCCAGCTAATTTTTGTATTTTTGTTAGAGATGGGGTTTCCCCATGGTGGTCAGGCTGGCCTCGAACTCATGACCTCAGGTGATCCACTTGCCTCCATAATTGCTGGGATTACAGGTGTTAGTCACCTCGCCTGGTTCCCCTGGAGACTTAACAGGATGGTAGGCTAGCTTCCCTGTCCCCAGAGCGGGGAGAGGAGGAAGGAAGGGAGAACAGCTCAGGAACGTGTTTTTATCCTGAGTCAAAAGCCTGATGAAATCTGGAGATTAAAGAAGACACCCAAAGCCAGACTTAGTCGCAGGGCCTGGTTTGGAGGGAGGTAGAGTTGGGTTCAGACATTAGGGCCTGGGGCAGGAGCCTGGCATGGGGGCCAGTTGTTTCTCACATCTGCTTCTCTTTGCCCTCAAACTCACCCTGCTGTCAGCCATCCATCACCAAATCCATTTCCCTGCCTGCCTTCCTGCTCTGCTCCTGGCACCACATCTGTGGGCCAGCTACTTCCTAGCTCTGTTTCACCCACTGTCCTGTTTCTGTCATAGTTTGGGCGCTGTCACTTTTCCCCTGTATTACTGAACGCTTCCCCCAACAGGCCTCTCTGCCTCTTTCTCACCAGTGCCTTCTGATCACAGCAACCATAGTGATCTTTCTACAGCACTTGTCAAACTATGTCTATCCCTAGCTTCGAGAGCTGCTCATTACTTCCATGATGAAATTTAAAAGTGCTTTGCATTGGAGGCATGATGTGTTCTCAGCTACTGTTCTGATTTCATTTCCAGCCAGTCCTATCTTGTGATTACCAAGCTCATTCCTTCCCTAGCCTAAATCCTTTAGGCCACCTGCTTCAGGAGATTTCACCCACCTAGCTTCGGCCAATGCACCTTCTCCACCTACCTGCTCTCCAGGGGTCGGACACCCACCACTACCACTAACACACATAAACTCTGACATACTATATGCTAAACATCCAGATATAAGGCCATGCACGGTCCTCGTGCCTGTAATCCTAGCACTTTGGGAGGCCAAGGAGGGTGGATCGCTTGAGCTCAGGAGTTTGAGACCAGCCTGAGCAACATGGTGAAACCCTGTCTCTACCAAAAATAAAAAAAATAAAAAATAATAAAAATAGCCGGGCATGGTGTTGCGCACCTGTAGTTCCAGCTACTTGGGGGGCTGAGGTGGGAGGATCACTTGAGCTCAGGAGGTCGAGGCTGCAGTAAGCCGAGATTGTGCCACTGCACTCCAGCCTGGGTGACAAAACAAAACAAAACAAAAAACAAACAACAATAACAACAAAAAAAACCAGATATGACTGCAGGGAAACACAGGCTCAGGGGAAGAATTGTGTCCTACTCTGCCACTCAAGGCCACTGACCGTTCCTGTCCCAGGCTTCAGAGCAGAGTCCAACAAAGAAATAGCACCACCCAGGTGCACACACTTGCATACACACAGCCAGACAGTTGGTTGCCCAACTGCTCCAGCTCAGAGGAAGAGAAAGAGACTGGCAAATAATAATTAGCCTCCTCCCAGATGCCAGTGTCTGTCTCTAAGTCCCCAGGGACTTCCAAGGGGATGCCGGAACTACTCAGGTTTTTCACTTCCCCCATGCAAGAATGTAAGGTGTAGAGCAGAATTTGATCCTACATGTCAATACACAGCTCCTCCCATAGGCACTCCCCACATGGTGCTAGCTCAGGGCCTCATTCTCAGTGCCCTCTGCCCCCAGCTGCCTAAGCTTGTCTGGAACAGACTCTTATTCCCTTTCTGTCAGTCTACAACGACTTAGCTTTCCTCCCCATTCCTGTATAGATACAGCTTAGAAAACCCCTCCTGGAAAATGCAGCCAGTGGCCTTTAGCTGATGCCCTCAAGCTGAGCAGAACCCAAAGAAGGCCTTAGGTGGTTCAGATCATACCTGTGAGTTTATATTCATTCATTCAAGATAACCAAAGCCCCATTCTGGGCACCAAGGAAATAAGGAGAGAGGGGGTCAGTATCTGAAGAGGAGAGAGACTTCCTCATCCTCAAAACTTTCATATGAAGTCAGCCTATCTCATGAGGCCTGGAGGCAGGAAGAGGCCACCAAGGTGGATTCAAAAGCCTTTCCAATAGTTAGGTTTTGAGAATCTTAATTTTCTGGAATCTGACGTTCTTTGATGAAAGACAGAAGCCCACAGGCCTGGGCACCCACCCACCCCAGGCACCATGATAGTGTCCCAAATGCCACCACAGCATCCAGTTCTATCAACAATGTGGAACAGCAGACATAGTACAGTGTCCATTTTACAGATGAGGAAACGTGGCCCAAACAGAAAAAGGAACTTGTCTGAAGTTAGCCAGGTAGCAAGGCTGCCTGGATCTAAAATCCCAGCTCAGCTCCCCACAGTGTTAAGTTTTAGGAGATGGGAGATAATGATCTGACCTGGCTGCCTGAATGCAGTAGCAGAAAGGAGCCCTGGGGCTGAGCTGGTGGGACCGGCTTCCATCAGATGGGCATGGTGAGGCCTGTCTTTCCAAGGGATGGTGCTGCTGCTTGCTCCATGCCGACCACGAGAGCCTCTTAGGGGCAGCAGAGAGGGCAATTTTAATGGCATCTGGTACCGGGACTTTGGGGGAGGAAGTCTGTGGTTCTGGTGTTAACAGTGGTGCCAGAGACCTCTAATCTGCTGCCTCCACCATCTAGTCAACCCAAGGCTAGTGCTAGCAGGTGGAGTCTGCAGGGTGGGCCTCCCTGGGCTCCGGCCCGCTGAGCCTTTCCCCACTGGACCCTCAACCTCAGTCTTGGCTGCCACGGCTAGTCTGGTCTAAGGGGGAGGGCCACGCCCGGCTCAGCTGAGGGGAATCCATTCCAAGTAGAATCGTTAGTTGAACACAGTTCCAGAGGGGGGATGGAAATATCAAAGGCAACTCGATCCGGCCCATCTCCCTCTCCTGCCCGGCGACGGGATCCGCGGGGATCGAGTGACTGCTTACACAGCCTGGAATACTGCACAGCCACCCGAGCAGCCCGCCCGAAGGCTATACTGTCCGAGGGGCCGACCGAGGTCAAGGGACCTGTCGCCTGGCGGGAATGCGGCCGTGAAATGGGCCCAGGTGTTCAGGCTCGCTCCACCCATTCATCGGTGGGAGCGAAAGTTCAGGAATCGTGCTCCTTCAGCAGCCCCCCGCCTCCCACAGCCCTCCCGCTGGGCTCACCCATTGCAGTTACAGCCCGGCAGAACCGGGGGTGAAGGAGCTTCCCGCCGATCCCCTGCGCTTGAACCAGAGTGAAGCTGCCACCGCGCCGCGCGGGGCTCTGCCTGGCAGGGTACAGCTGAGCCCCTCCTCGGGCCCCGCCCTGGGGCTCCTCGGCCACGCCCCAGTCATCCAGTCTCGCCTCGGACCTCAGAGTCCAGCCCTGCCCTTGACGTTCGACCCCTCCTCCCAGGTTATCAGGCGGACCTGAGGCCCCGCCCCTCAGCCCCACCTTCCTGCCACTGCTCTGTGCTCTGCCCCTGGCATTTCGGGCTTGCTCAGTCCTGCGTCCCAAGTCTCCGACTCCCGCCGGCGGGCCCGCCCCTGCTGGGCCACTGCTTAACCGCAAGCGGGCTGGGCTCGACCCCAGGCCTGCTGGGACATGTAGTTCTGCAGAAAGGAGCAGCTGCGGAAGGTTGGGGTTCTTGCACCTCTAGGCTAGGTTTGAAATGAGAATGAGAGGGAGAGAGCTGCAGGGTAAAGGAGCAGGGCTCGCCATTGGAATTCCTTTTTTCCTGATTTGGGCAGGTGGAGGCCATATCGGTATAACGCTCTCACAAGCCCTCAGTTTTACATGTGGAAAAGTGGTGGCGGAATTCCGCGATTATCTTAGTGCCCAATGCAGGGTGCTTCCAATCAAGGGCCCCACGGAGGGAGCTGTAGTTCCAACCTGCCGGGAGCCCAAGCTGTCGGTTCCCACCGGACCAAACCAGCGGTGTCCGAGGTCAGGGACTGAGAAGACCGGTTTCTGCTCGGCATTTTGCAATGTCACTCGCCTCCCCTACCGCCACCCCCAGACTAGTTATTTATAGGGTCCAGCCCCTCCTCCTAAGTTACAGCCTTTAGTTAGAAACGCCCAAGCTGCGGAAAAGTGGGCGTGCCCCGCCATGCCCTTCTCCCCGGGGGGCTGGGCAAGACTCTGAGGTTTTATTTCTTTTTTATTTTATTTTTATATTTATTTATTGTTGAGTGTCGTTCTTGTTGCCCAGGCTGGAGTGCAATGGCACGATCTCGGCTCGCTGTAACCTCTGCCTTCCGGGTTCAAGCAATTCTCCTGCCTCAGCCTCCCAAGTAGCTGGGATTACAGGCACGTGCCACCACACCCAGCTAATTTTGCATTTTTAGTAAAGACGGGGTTTCACCATGTTGGTCAGGCTGGTCTCAAACTCCTGACCTCAGGTGATCTACCTGCCTCAGCCTCCCAAAGTGCTGGGATTACAAGCATGGGCCACCACGTCGGGTCATATTTTATTTTTTTGAGAGAGGGTCTCGCTCTGTCGCCCAGGCTGGAGTGCAGTGGCGCGAACATAGCTCGCTGCAGCCTCAGTGTCCTTGGTTCAAGCTATCCCCTCCTACCTCAGCCTCCTGAGTAACTGGGACCACATGTACCTGCCACCATACCCTGCTAATTTTTAAACTTTTTGTAGAGAAGGGGTCTCCTTATGTTGCCCCAGGCTGTTATCGAATTCCTGGGCTCAAGTGATCTTCCTGCCTCAGCCTCCCACAGTGCTGGGATTACAGGTGTGAGCCACTGGACCTAGCTGGTTTCATATCAATTGATGCAGAAAGGAAAATACTGAAGATCCCAGAGATTTTAGAATGGCCCCTCTCGCTCCCTGAGGGGCAGAGAAACAGGGCTTTGTTTTGCAACTTGAAATTTCGTGGTCATGAGACCCTTCAAAATTATGTTTTCACCAGTTGGACTTGGAATGGGGGACACACCTTTGCAGCAAGGGTGTCTGAGCACAGAGAGGCTTTTGGGAGGCTGTGATAGGGACTCCTGGAAGCAGAGATCAAGAGCTTTGGGTGTAGGGATACGGCTTTGACTGTGGAAGGAAGGATCCTGGGTCCTTTGATGAGTGGGAGGGCATCTAAGTTTGGGGGCATACTGAAGAAATGTTAGCTGGAGGGTCTTCGTGGGGTGGGAAGTAGATGGCTCCTGCCTGCATTGCAGGGTGGACACATTCGTTTGGGCTCTGGGATGCAGGGGAGTAGGACAGCAGCTGGATATAGGGCTACTGTTCTGTGTCAGGAGGGCACTCAGGGACATAACTGAGATGATGGGGTTGGAAGGGCTCAGGGAAGGGTGACTTTGAGAAAAATTGCATATCAGTTGAAGGGGTTTGGTAGAGGCCCGAGTGACAAGCCCTTCACTTCCAGATTCTGCTGGGTAAGGAACAGGAGGCAGGCTTTGGGGGTGAAGAGTTTATTTATTGCTCTGTCCCCGTGGCCCAGCAAGCCCAGGGTCTACCAGCAACGATAGTCAGGATAGGTCTCAGACACAAACTCAGGATGGATAACATAGTTGTTTCTCTGGGGACCACCAGACTTCTTGAAGTGACTTGTGTCCCATCTACAGGAAGAGATGGGTCAGCCCTTTTGGATCCTCATATGTCAAAGTGAATATCTGACTCCAGTTTGCAATGCTAACCTTATCCCTACACTTTGCCTATAGCACTGAACTTGGGTTCCAATACTGACCTCCTGACCTTAGGTTCTACTGTTAAGTTGCTGATGCCCAATATTTCTTCCTTAACATCGACTTCTTACTCGTTACTTCAAGCTCTGAACCCAACGCCTTTGGCTGTAAGCCCACTGCCAACCTGTAACCCTTCAATACAGGCCTCCCAGCCCTGTCCTAAGGTCCTCTGTCCTTACCACCTTTGACTGCTCCATGGCACTAGCTCCCCCTGGTGGTATCTGCCTGTCAGTGCACCGCAGCGGGGCGTTCTCATCCCATCTACCAGCCATCCTCCCCCAGCCCCGCCTCACCAAAACTTCAGGGTGCGTGTGCAAATGAGTGTGTGCCCGTTAGACTTACCTAAGGTTCGGATATGGGTAGTATGACGGCGGGGGAGTTGTAACAGCACACTGCATTCCGGGCCGGTGCTCGTAGGGAGGTACACAACTGGAGAAGAAGGAAGCCGCGAGCAGGGAGGGGTTGGGCCTTTTGACTCTCATCCCCCGACTTAGATCAAGCCCCTGGGCGGCACTTAAGGTGTCCGTCTCAAGGCTCGGAAATCCTCCTCTCCTTTCTCACCCTTCAAAACCCCCACTGCAGCACCGACTCGGGAACCCCCCTTGGAAGTCTCCCTCCCGGCAAGGCCTCATTTCTGCTGTTCAGGGAAGAGCGCTGGTCCCTGGGGAGGGTTGGGCTCCGGTCGTTGAGGACCTGGAACCACCGGATCCCCGCCACTGGACAGCAATTTCTCCAGGACTAGGATGAGGCATCGTTTCTGAGCTTCCTAGAGGCTCAGACACTTTCCCACTCCCCTATGCCTTTGAGAGGGACAAGACTCAGTCTTGCACAATGAATCAGGCTCTCTCGGCCTGGAGAGGGGCGGGGGATCACTACGGACCCCCACTGCACAGCTACCGCGGACAAAGTTCCCCCAGGCTTGGCTGCCGCCGGGTGCAGGACGAATGCCGCGCTGCAGTCTGGGCTCCAGCTGTGCGCTCGGACCCGTTTTCTTAGCAATAACACGGAAGAGTGGCTACCTCCGCAGATGGTGCGGGATGCGAGGAGGCCAGAGCCATTCTGGTAAAGTGGTTACCATTTCCTGGCTCACGTAGCCCCCGCGAATGACCGCACCCACTACCGACGGTGACGGGGGCCCAGCAAGAGAGGACATTTTTCTGAGAACGCAGGGCACTCCACAGGCTAGAACCTGCGTCTCTAGGGCCAGGTGTCTAGGGAAGGGGGCAGGGCCAAGGAGATGTGGGAAGAGGATGCCACTGATGTGCGAGGTTTCTTCCTCAAAAACCTCCGGCAGGACCTCCAGAGCACATAGAGAGGCCAGGCTGACCTTGAGCCCAGTTTGAGAGGGGCAGGGGTCGGGGACTTGGAGTAACCTTCGTGCTGGTTCTCCCGCCTCAGTTGTTAGTTCAGGCCTTGGAGCCCGAGGGCGGGACACGGCGCGGCGTCTAGAGCCTGCCGCGCGGTGCTAGAGCAGGCTGGGGGCCGGCACTGAGGCGGGCCGAGCTGGAAGCGGGCGGGGTTCTGGGGCGGGGCTTGTGTGGGGTGGAGCCCGGCTGAGGCGGGCGGAGCCCTGCGAACCTTACAGTCGGTAGCTCCCGGCACCAAGGCCGCAGGCGGCGGTCGGTGCAGGGCGCCCCGCTGGCGTAGTAGTCCATCCCACGCAGACAGTAGTGGCGGCCTGAGCAAGCACTTTCGTAACCGTGGAAGGGCAAGCGGCCGGGCAGCGGGTCCACGCACCCGCATCGGGGCGTGATCCGCGGCAGCTGCTGGTTCCGCGACAGTGAGTTCAGCATGTTCACCATCACTTCGCGCTCTGCGCCCGCGGGTCCCCAGCGCAGGAGACCCCAAGACAGATGCACAGGGATGGGAAGAGGCCGGGTCACAGAGTGAGGCGGAGACAAAAGCAGGGACGGACAGATCAGGGTTCCATCCTCTCCAGGACCCTCGGCCTCCTACCCATACTTCAGGTGCCCATCCCGCCCTCCTCCCGGCTTTCCCCTACCCTCCCCACCCGTTCTTTCCAACGCCCCACTACCACTCTTTACCGTAGGCATTGAGCCGCTCCGGCTTAGGAGGGCATTCCAAGGGCATTCCTCGAACTGCTGTCTCCATCCCGGCCTCCTGGAAGTGGCACACATGCTACCTCAAGCTCTGACCTGGCAGAGCTGCTCCCTTTTAGGGGTCCTCCCAGAACACCCAGACCTATCGCCACGCCGCGCCTTCTCCCGCCCTTCAGCAGCTCCCCACCTCTCCAAGGCTCTGAGTGTTTGCGGCTGTCGCCTGGCAACGCGTTTACGCTGCCTACAGGGGCGGGGTGGGATGGGGAGAGCTGAAGGTGCATGGGGTTTGGCTCCTGGGCCTGTGACAATCCTGTCTCAGCGTTTGCCTTTGATCTTACCCCTCTTTGTCTAGCTGACTCTGTTTAGCTGTGTCTGGGTGTCTCTCTAATAGGGGGTTTTCAATATTGCTTGCCCATTCCGTGAAGAACTTGTGAAAGATTCTGATTCTTGAGGAAGTTCTAATTCAAAAGGGTTCATCAACCCAGGGCCAGCCATCAGCCTGCAGTTAAGAGCCCCGGCTCCGGTTTTGGGTCCTCTCGGGTGCCCTTGAGTCTGTGGCCGTGGCTGGACCTTCTCCTGTGTCCTTGGAAGACTCTCCTGTATCTGCACTGCTACTAAGTAGCCTTGGTCTTCCTCCTTCCGTCTGTGCTCACATCACAAAGGAGGAGAAGGTGGAGCAGGGAGATGCAGTGTATCACTGACTCTTTGGCTAGCCCCAGTATCACAGGGGCCAGACTATATGGGGAGGGGCCAGCTGGCAAGCTTCGGAAAAGTAGCATATCATGGAGTGCACACCAGCCATGTCCCTACAGAGCCCAGCCAGGGATTGGGGCCCAGGGCACCCAATCCCCAGAGACTGAGAGCCAGGGGGCCAGCATAGCCCCACTTCTGGGTTCCTTTTGCAACTAAAAAAATTCAAACCCGGCCGGGCGCAGTGGCTCATGCAGGTAATCCCAGCACTTTAGGAAGCCGATGCAGGCGGATCACTTGAGGCCAGGAGTCCAAGACCAGCCTGGCCAACATGGCAACATCCCCGACTCTACTAAAAATACAAAAATTAGCCAGGTGTGATGGCACACGCCTATAATCCCAGCTGCTCGGGAGTCTGAGGCAGCAGAATTGCTTGAACCCAGGAGGCAGAGGTTGCAGTGAGCCGAGATTGTGCCAGTGCACTCCAGCCTGGGTGATAGAGTGAGACTCTATCTAAAAAAAAAAAAAAAAAAATACAAACTCTAGTTTCACAGATGGGGAAGAGCCCTGGTGCATTTGTTGGGAAAGCAATGATGACCTAATGGTGAAATATCAGTCACTGTGGTTTGGGAGGTGGTGGGGTATGCGTGTCCCAGTCCCCAGGCATCTGTGCAGGGTGCAGTAGATACCTTAGGCAGCCGAGGAAGGTAGGTGGTATACTTGTTACAGCAGCTGCTGTTGTAAGGTTCCATCCTCCATGTGTTGTACCGGTCACTGCCCAGGTAGTTTGGGCTGCATTTGTCTGCTGGATAATAGGAGTGGAGATGTCAAATAGTGTTACTTCTTACTCTACTCCAGGATCTGGGATCCCCTACATGTTTCTCTTCCAATTCCCGGCACAAAGCTGACCCTCACAGACTGTCCTCAAGCCAGACCCCAAACCCAGCCAGGCCTACACTTGTCTTAAACACTGAGATGTAGCCCATGTCCCACCTAAGGCAACCTTCTGAGTTTAGTCTGAATCCACTGTGCCAGCCACTTTTCATCCTGCTACTACCCTTTTTGAATCAGCCAGCCTGGACAAGGGGCCTCTTCCCAATTCCTCCCTCTCTCTCATCTTCTACTCTAGGCTCCAAGGTTTGCCTATTCTGCCTCCTTCAAAATCACTTGAATCTGGCCAGGCAAGGTGGCTCATGCCTGTAATCCTAGCACTTTGGGATGCTAGGGCAGGAAGATCACTTGAGATCAGGAGTTTGAGATCAGCCTGGCCAATATGGCAAAATCCTGTCTCTACTAAAATACAAAACTTAGTTGGGCATGGTTGGCATGCACCTGTAAACCCAGCTACTCAGGGGGCTGAGGCACGAGAATCCCTCAAACCAGGGAGGCAGAGGTTTCAGTGAGCCGAGGTTGTGCCACTGCACTCCAGCCTGGGTGATGGATCAAGACTCAGTCTCAATCAATTGATCAATCAATAACTTGAATCTACTCTGTCTTCCAGTACCCCATGATCTCACTTTCATATCTTCTCAGCACCTTAACCAGGAGACAATATAATGTCTTGGTTAATAGATACCTATCTCTGCAGATAGACTACTTGTGTTTAAATTTCAGTTTTGCCAATTGTTATCTGTATGACCTTGACCAAGTTAATTAATTTTGCTGTGTCTCAGTTTCTCCAACTTTAAAATGGGGATGATAGTACTATTTACTTCACAGGGTTGCTGTGAGGTTTAAATAAGTTAGTGTATGTAAGACATTTAGAATGATGCTTGGCACATAAAAAACTATTATGATTATTCTACTATTCTCCTTGCCTCACCTTTGAAATCCTATAATCCAGCCTTGACATAGCAGCTGTGGTACTTTTTCACAAATGAAAATTTGACCAAGACATTTTCCTACTTAAAACCCTATAGGGTTTGTCTCCCTTAGCCCCCAGTCATCTAAGCCTGTCCTACAAGGCCCTCCATGATCCAACAGTCTGAAAGAATACATATGTGAGACGGTGTGGAGGAAGCCCTAGCAAAGAGCAGCTATGTGAGGGGAGAGGTGGAGTGCTGGGATTTGGAGTTCGGGGATGGCGATTTGCACATACTGAAACTGAGGTGTTTGGGGACATCCACGTCAAGATGACTATAAGCATATGAAGAAGAGTGGAATTCAGGTGAGAGGACAAATCTGGAAATTAGGATTTGAAGCTGTCAGTAATTAAAGCCTTGTGTTAAATCAAATGGCCTTGGAGGAGGAGCAAGGGGAGAAGAGGGTGCAGGATAACATCCCGAGGAACCCTATGTTTCCACAGTGGATGCATGGGAAAGGGAGGCATCAGATAAACTGAGGAGGAAGTTGTTTCAAGAAATAGAGTGGGGTCATAGCATGTGTCCTGGAGGATTAACATACAAAACAACAACAACAACAAAACAAGTAGAGAGTGGTCAGAAGAGTGCAATTCATTGGTGTAGAAGGGTAAAGGTCTCAGAGGGTAAAGACTGCAGAGTCCTGTGGATTTGGTAATCAGAGCCATGCAAGAGCAATTTATTGTTTCATTGTAGGAGATGCACATTCCCAACTTCCATTGGGAATTCTCAGTCCATTCCACAAAGACTTATGAAACCTGGCGCTGTGCTCGATGGAGGGGCACAGCTGTGAATAAGACCAGAGTCATAGCTGTACATTCTTTTTGAATGTACAGCTAGACAGATTATAGACATGCAAGCAAATGAGAAAGACAGTTTCTCATAAGGTATAAGAAAGGGTGAGGAAATAGAGACAGTGAGTATGGACCACGTTTCTGAGAACCTAGGCTGTTGAGGAGAGGAGCAAGAGATAATTTTTAGTTGGGAAGAAACTAGAGAAGGTTCCAGGTTGAGGGAAAGAGGTGTGGTGGGGCAGAGGGATGCAGGAGAGATGGAGGGAGTTGATGGGAGGAGGGTGGCTGGGAAGATGGGAGGAGATGGCATCCAGAATGCACTTGGAGGGATCTGTTTGTGGGAGGTTAATCCTTTCTCCAACTCTCTAAGAATGGGACCCAGGGCCCTTCCAGCTTCTTTTTCCCCACAGAGAAGAACCCCAAAAGGCAGGGCCTAGGTCATCTCCTCCAGGGCCAGGGTCAGGTCAGGTGGTTGGGAGTGGGGGGTGGTTAGGGAAGATATCTAGGTCATAGGTGGAGATAAAGTTGACATAGAATCAGGATGGAGGCCGGGCATGTGGCTCAGGCCTGTAAACCCAGCACTTTGGGAGGCCGAGGCAGGTGGATCACCTGAGGTCAGAAGTTCGAGACCAGCCTGGCCAACATGGTGAAACCCTGTCTCTACTGAAAATACAAAAATTAGCGGGGCCTGGTGGCACATGCCTGTAGCCCCAGCTACTCAGGAGGCTGAGGTAGGAAAATCACTTGGATCCGGGAGGTGGAAGTGGGTTGCAGTGAGCCCAGATGATCACACCATTGCACCCAGACTGGGCAACAATAGCGAAACTCCGTCTCAAAAAAAGAAAAAAAAAAAAAAAGAGAATCAGGATGGAGGTCAGGATCCAGGTGGTTGAGTTCAGGTTGGGTGTCATTTTAGGGGTCAGCAAAGGGGAGGCCTTACCTTCCTCTTGAGAAAGCCAGTACTTCTCAGGCAAGTAGGGGTGGCCTGATATGGACCCCCTGTAAGTGTAGTCCTGTACAGCACATTTGGCCATCTTCTGCAAGGCTTCGGGATCCACATGTTGCTCCATGGTATGAGTCAGACCCTGAGCAAGGGGAGAGGGGAGAAGTGGTTAGGGGCATAGAGACCCCAGCCCTGGGCTCTTGCTGGAACTAGATCCAGCCTCTCTTGAGAAAGTCAGCCCAGGTGGGTCTCCCAACCCCCCTCCCCATGTCAGAGGGATTCCCATGCCAGCCTTGGATCCTCTGCACAGTTCTCTTGTCTGAATTACTCTTTCTTCCTTTCTTTTCATCCAAGCTTGGGGCTTGGAGCCAAGCAGTGGCCTTAAGTCAGAGTAGTTTTCTGACTTTCTCATTTCTGCCATTTCGCGGGGAGCTCATGAAGGTCAGAGCTACAGATACCTTCCCTTTTTCTCCTAGACTGTATGCTGCCTGGGAGCAGGGCTGGGTCTCTGCCAACAGTGCATCAGGCCCTGGCACAATCTGTAGTCTCAGAAAAGGGGGCTACCCTGGGAGCTGGCTGCCTTATGTAGGTGTCTTGGACAGGAAAGGCTCTCTGGGAATCTGGCATCTTAAGGAAAATGAAGGACAGTGCTGGAGGGGCACCTACTTTAAAATGTAATTCCCAGCTGGGCATGGTGGCTCACACCTGTAATCCTAGCGGATCATGAGGTCAAGACATAGAGACTATCCTAGCCAACACAGTGAAACCCTGTCTCTACTAAAAATACAAAAATTAGCTGGGTGTGGTGGCGAGCTCCTGGACTCAAGGGATCTTCCCATCTTGGCTTCCCAAAATGCTGGGATTACAGGCATGAGCCACCACACATCGCCCTTCTCTTGGCCAAGGCTGAGACCTGGTTGCTCCCAGTGCTCCAACCATCCTGAAAACCTCTCTGCTCAGGGGCTTCTGGGATCAACTGTGCCCAGCTGACATTATTCTGTGAGCAGATCCTGCACATTCACACTTCTATGTGGGTGGAGGGCAGAATATGGCAGATGTGGGTGCATGGGTCCTGTGACTCAGCATTTCTCTGAGCTTTACACACACGCACATACACACACACACAGCCCTGTGTACCCAGATACACCCATAGATGCACGTATAGATGAATATTCATACATACACACTCAGATATACCCACTTACACACTAAACACACATACACACACAAAAACAAAACAGTCATTTAGAAGAATTCATAGACATCATCAATTTTTCTGTTAGATGCTTTCCTCAGATGTTGCCTCTTTGTCTGCTCCTGTTGATAAGTAGCAGATTATAAAAGCTTATTGAAGGCTTTGAGCTGTGTGTGGGCTTTGTCCACCATCAGCATCACTGTAGGATGATCTCGTTGGACAATGTTTTGCAAACTCTAATGTCAATATCTGTAGGTCTTTCCTCTTGGCTGATGAGATTCTTCAGAAAAGACTCCTTCAACCTTTGGCCTGAGGTTAATGACTTAGCTGCCAATGTTCTGAGAATCTAGTGCTGAAGATTGCACTGGGGATTTTAGCATTTAATATATGGAGGTTCACTTGTTTTCAAAATAGTACCCTGTCCTCAATTGGTATTCCCAGTCCTGAGGTCCTTGCCAAAAATTAGTCTCCTGACTTTAGCAGAGACAGAGGTGGGCAGTTACCCGGTGGCATGAAATAGAAGGGGTGATTAGTGGGTTTAACTGCTTTTTTTTTTTAAATGGAGTTTCACTCTTCTCACCCAGGCTGGAGTGCAATGGCGCCATCTTGGCTCACTGCAACCTCTGCCTCCCTGGTTCAAGTGATTCTCCTGCCTCAGCCTTCCAAGTAGCTGGGATTACAGGCGCCTGCCACCACGCCCGGCTTTTTTTTTTTTTTTTTTTTGTATTTTTAGTAGAGTAGGTTTCACCATGTTGGCCAGGCTGGTCTCAAACTCCTGACCCCAGGTGGTCCGTCCACCTCAGCCTCCCAGAGTGCTGGGATTACAGGCGTGAGCCACCTCGCCTGGCCTAACTACTTCTTAACAGCTTTCAAATAATCCTTATTTTTGCATTGGTCCTGTCCCATCCTCAGTTCCAGAGAAGCCTAGGATTACCAATTCCTGAGCCTTTCAGAAATTCTGCAGTTTTAAGTTGAATTATGGCTTGGTTTTTCCATTGCTGGCTTTAGATTTAGCTTTCTCAGATCTGCTAAGTCAGTTACTACTTATTTATCATCTTTTCCAGCTTCCAAAATTGTGTTGCCATTGCCTCTTCCTTCTCACTATCCTTGTGAGTTTATCTCTTAAATATTCATTTACTGTAGTTTTAGAGGGGTTTTAGGAGGGTGTCAAAACGTGTTCAATTTTAACCAAGAGAATTATAATTCTTTATATATTCTGTATATTAGTCCTTTACTATTGGCACTTATACATGTTGCAAATATCTTTTCTGTTTGTGACTTCTGTCTTTTTTTTTTTTTTTTTTTGGAGACAGGGTTTCACTGTTGCCCAGCCTGCAGTGCAGTGGCACAATCACAGTTCACTGTAACCTCTACCTCCTGGGCTAAAGCTATCCTCTTGCCTTAGCCTACCAAGTAGCTGGGACTACAGGTGCGCACCACCACACCCAGCTGAATTTTTTTTTTTTTAATTTGTTTGTAGAGAAGATGTCTCCCTGTGTTGCCCAGGGTGGTCTTGAACTACTGAGCTCAAGTGATCCTCCTACCTTAGACTCCCAAAGTACTTGGATTACAGGTGTGAGCCATTGCACCTGGCTTTTACTTTTCTTTATAGTTTCTTGATGAACCTCTTCTTTTGTGGTCAGTGCTTTTTGTGAATTGTTTAAGAAATTCATCCATACTCTCAGATAACGGAGACAATGTTCTGTATTTCCTTGTAAACACAAAACAGTGTTACTTTCCATATTTAATCTGTCAGGAGTTTGGAAAACTCATCTTCTTTAAGTGTGTTATAGCTATTTCTTGAACTTTTGCCCATCTCTATAAATTTTAAAAAGTTTGTTGAAGTCTTCAAAAAATCCTGTTGGGATTTTAATTAGTAGCTGGGACTACAGGTACATGCCACCATGCCCTGCCAATTTTTGTATTTTTTGTAGAGATGAGGTTTCACCATATTGCCCAGGCTGGTCTTGAACTCCTGAGTTCAAGCAATCTGCCTGCCTCAGCCTCCTAAAGTGCTGAGAACTGCGCCTGGTGATACTGAATCTTTATGATAGTAACTCTTCCCATTCGTGAGCATGTTATATCTCTCCATTTATTTAAGTAGTTTTTAAAAAGTATTCAATAAAGTTTTATAATATTATCCATATAGTTTTACACACATCGTTAGATTTCTAATTATTTTTTGATGCTAGAATGAATGATGCATATTTTTAAAATTATGCTTCCTAAGTATTTGTTTGTGTGAAGAAATGTGATTGACTTTTAATATTTATCCAATTATTCTAACAATGTGTGTAGATTCTTTTTTTTTTTTCTAAGACTAGTCCAGCACACTAGTGAGAAGGAGAGAAAGAGTGGAACAAGGAGTTTGATCTGTAACTGACTGTGAACAATCAATTGAGATAACTCACTACCTTGGGCCAGCCAATTTGTAGATTCTATATATGCAGTTGTATTGTCTGCAAATAATGACAATTTTGTTTTTTCCTTTCCTATTCTTATATCTTTTTACTTTTTTTGTGGTGTCCTTGCCAGGACCTCCAGTACAATGCTGAATAGAAGTAGTGAACATCCTTGCCTTGATTCCAACTTTTAAAAGAATGCTTCTAACATTTAATCAGAATAATGTTGGCTGTATATTTTTGGTATTTTTTTTTATCAGGTTATATTTGCAAAGTTTTTCTTTTTTAGCTATAAATGGGTAATACATTTTAGCAACTGCTATTTCTGCATCTTTTTTAAATGGCTTCATTGAGGTATAATTTACATACCATAAACTTCACTCAAAGTGTACAGTTCAAGAATTTTTAGTAAGATCTCATATCCATTTCTGCATATTTTGAAATGATTTTTTCTTGAATCTGTTAATGTGATGAATGATATTTACTTTCCTAATGTTAAACCATCCTTGCACTTATGAAATAAATATAATGTAACCATCACAAATTATTTTTTATACACTGCTGGATACAGTTTTCTAATATTTTATTTAGAATTTTTGCTTTTGTATTTATGAGTGAATTGGCCTGTATACTTTTATTTTCTTATACACTTTTGATTAATTTTTTTTGTGGGCTCATGCAGTCCTCCTGCTTCAGCTTCCATAGCAGCTGGGACCATAGGTGCGTGCCACCACACCTGGCTAATTTTTAAATTTATTTTTTAGAGAAGGGGTCTCACTATGTTGCCCAGGCTGGTCTTGAACTCCTGGGCTCAAGCAATCCTCCTGCCTCAGCCTCTCAAAGTCCTAGGATTACAGGTGTGAGCCACTGCACCTGGCCTTCTTGATTAATGTATCAAAGTTATGCTGGGTTCATAGAATGAGTTAGGAAGCATCCTCTTTTTTTCTGTTCTCTGACAGTTTGTATAAGATTAAGACAACTGTTCTTTGAGCATTTGAGGAATGTAACTGTTTATCTATGCTGGGTGTTTTCTTTGTGGAAAGTTTTCAAATTACTGGTTTAATTTTGTTAAATTGTTATAGGAGCATTCAGATTTTTTCCAATTCTTGAACTGGTTTGGCAAGTTTTATTTTTCTAGTGTTTGTCCATTTGTTTTCAATTTTATTAGCATAAAGTTGTTCAGAACATTCTCTTACTTTTTTTTTCTACATCCATTGTTAGACCCTTCTTTTGTCTGTGCCTTGTTTTTCTTTCTTTTTTTTTTTTTTTCTTTTAAGATGGAGTCTCGCTCTGTCACCCAGGCTGGAGTGCAGTGGCCAGATCTCAGCTCACTGCAAGCTCTACCTCCCGGGTTCACGCCATTCTCCTGGCTCAGCCTCCCAAGTAGCTGGGACTACTGTAGCACGTGCCTGCCACCTCGCCCGGCTAGTTTTTTGTATTTTTTAGTAGAGACGGGGTTTCACCGTGTTAGTCAGGATGGTCTTGATCTCCTGAGCTCGTGATCCGCTTGTCTCGGCCTCCCAAAGTGCTGGGATTACAGGCTTGAGCCACCGTGCCTGGCTGGTTTTCTTAATTCTCTAGAGATTTGTCTATTTTATGAGCCTCATCAAAGAACCAACTTTCGCCTGTTCATCTTGTTGAATCTTTGCTTTCTAGTTTAACTTTTGCTCTTATTTTCATTATCTCCATTCTTCTATTTTTTTTTACATTTATTCCTTTCCCTGTAAGTTGTTAAGTTTGATGCTGAGGTAATTTATATTTCACATTTCTTTAAGACAAGGACTTAGGGCTATAGGTTTTCCTCTACAACTTTTGTTGTACCCCACAAGTTTTGATATGCAGTCTTTTCAGTTCTGAGTATATTTCCATTTGTTTTGATTTCTTATTTGACCTATTATTTAGAATGGTGTTTTTCAAAATTTTAAACTTACAAAGGATTTTGGTTATCTTTTTCTTGTTGATCTGTAATTTTATTACATTGAGGTTAGAGACAGTTATTTTGCATGATGTCAATCTTTGAATTCTATTTATGTTTGTTTTATAACCTAGTACTTGGTCAACTTTTATCATGTTCCTTGTATGTTTAAATCTGTAGTTGTTGGGTTCAGGGTTTTATTTATGTTAAATAAATCAAGTATATTAATTATATTTCAAGAGTTTTAAATCTTTGCTTTTTTTGGGGGTTGGGGATGTCTGCTTGACCTATCAGTAATTGTAGTGTGTTACAATCTAATATGGTATATTTTGCCAGTTTCTCCGTCTGGTAATTCTTTATTTTTATTTAAAAAAAAAAAGATTGTAGAGATGATATCTTGCTTTGTTGCTCAGGCTGGCATGTTTTTGTTTTGTTTTGTTTTGTTTTTGTTTTTGTTTTTGTGTTTTTGAGACAGGGTCTCACTTTGTCACCCAGGCTGGAACACAGTGGTATGACTGTGGCTCATTGCAGCCTCAAACTCCTGGGCTCGAGCCATCTTCCTGTCTCAGCTTCCTGACTATAGGCACACACCATCACACCCAGCTAATTTTTAAATTTTTTTGTGGAGATGGGGTCTTGCTATGTTGTCCAGGCTGGTCCTAAACTCCTGGGCTCAAATGATCCTCCTACCTGGGCCTCCCAAAGTGCTAGAATTACAGGTCCTTCTAGTAATTCTATCAGGTCAATACAAGTTTGTAATTATAATATCTTTCTGGTGAATTGAAACTTTGTCATTTTTGTAGTGATCCATCTAAAAACTGTGTGTGTGTGTGTGTGTGTGTGTGTGTGTGTTTAATATGAAAATCTCTTTGGTCTGTTACTTTTTAGCTTACTCAGTTTTTTTTTATTGTATCCATATCAGTCAAATTTGGATCAGAGAAACCACTTTTAGTGATATAGCATAAGGGATTTACTTGAGAGATGAGACTTTACACAATTGTGGATACTGGTTAAGAACTCTGCAAAGCTGTTTCTTTGCATCTATTTTTTTTTTTTTTTTTTTTGAGACAGAGTCTCGCTCTGTCGCCCGGCCTGGAGTGCAGTGGCTGGATCTCAGCTCACTGCAAGCTCCGCCTCCCGGGTTTACGCCATTCTCCTGCCTCAGCCTCCCGAGTAGCTGGGACTACAGGCGCCTGCCACCTCGCCCGGCTAAGTTTTTGTATTTTTAGTAGAGACGGGGTTTCACTGTGTTAGCCAGTATGGTCTCGATCTCCTGACCTCATGATCCGCCCGTCTCGGCCTCCCAAAGTGCTGGGATTACAGGCTTGAGCCACCGCGCCCGGCCTGCATCTATTTTTAAGCCTGAAGTCAGTTGCTGGCATCAGGAAGGAGAACTGGATATGAAGTGGGTAAGAGCAAGGACAAACTGGAACTCATGAGGAGGACAAAGTTGAATTTGCATCTGTCTCATTACCTACAACACTGATGATATGGATGGCCTTCAGGACAAGCTGATGCCCTTTGCCGTGGAATTGCACATACACCTGGCCCAGGACCCAGAGAGGCTGAAGGAGATCCAGTGGGAGCTAGAGGAGTTGTAGCCAAATGCTGCCCTATGGCAATAAGGTGAAGTACTAAATCAGCGACATTGTGCATAAGCTGCCACAGTGCTTCGTACCCCACATCAATCTTCAGAGGGTAAAAACTGCTATTCTTTCATTTATGTTTTCCAAATATGCAGATTTCTCTCATGGCCAATTGGGAAACATTTAGCAAAGGGAATTCCTGCAATTATAGTTCCAGCTAGTTGACAGTACAAAACTGTAATATCTTATGCTTTCTTTAGAACAATGGGAGAATCTAGGAACACCTAACTCTGTCCTATTCCAACTTAAATGATAGTTTTCTAATATTTTAGTTCTTCCTTTAAATATTACAAATTAAAAGCCATTATAATTATTTTCTATAATGTTTGCTTAAATTTACCTCATGTTTATCAGTTCCTTACCATTCCTTCTTGCATCTCAGACTTCTGTGATCATTTTCCTTCTCCCCAGAGTATATCCTTTAGAAGTTCCTTTATTGTATATAGACCTGATGGTAGTAAACATTTTCGTTTTTGTTTGCCTGTAAATGTCTTATCTTTCCTTGGTTTTTGAAAAGATGACACTTTGAAAATATCTTTTTCTCTGTCTGCTTTTAAGGTCATCTCTTAAGCTGGTGAACTGCAGTTTCACTGTGAGGTGCCTAACTGTGGAATTTCTTCTATTTTTTTCTCTATGTGTGGATTCACTTATTTTGTTAGTTCTGGAAAATTCTGAGCCTTTTTCTTTTTAGATAATGCCTGTTCTTTATGCTCTTTCCTTCTGAGACTCCCATTAGATGTGTGTGGGATCTTCTCATTCTGTCTTTCATATCGTTTAATGTTTCTTTCATATTTTCATCTCTTTGTCTCTCTGTGCTGCATTCTGGGAAAATTCTTTCAGTCTATTTTTCATTTCACTGGACTTTTCAGCTGTGTTGACTCTGCTCTTTAATCCATCTGCTGAGTTTTTGATTTAGCAAATACATTTTTCATTTCTAAAAATTCTATTCAGTTCCTTTTTACATTTGTCTACTCATTTTTATTTATTTATTTTTTATTTTTTATTTATTATTATTATTATTTTTTGAGACGGAGTCTCGCTCTGTCGCCCAGGCTGGAGTGCAGTGGCCAGATCTCAGCTCACTGCAAGCTCCGCCTCCTGGGTTTATGCCATTCTCCTGCCTCAGCCTCCCGAGTAGCTGGGACTAGAGGCGCCCGCCACCACGCCCAGCTACTTTTTTGTATTTTTTAGTAGAGACGGGGTTTCATCGAATTAGCCAGGATGGTCTCGATCTCCTGACCTTGTGATCCGCCCGTCTCGGCCTCCCAAAGTGCTGGGATTACAGGCTTGAGCCACCGCGCCCGGCCTTACTCATTTTTAAATAATCTCTTATTGCTTGCTTATTTTAATGATTTCATATTTTTAGTTATTTTTATTTTTTAAATAGAGACAAGGTCTCACTATGCTGCCCAGGCTAGTCTTGAACTCTTGGCCTCAAGTGATCTTCCTGTCTCAGCCTTCCAGAGTGCTGGGATTACTACAGGCGTGAGCCACTATGCCTGTCCAGATTTCACATTTTTTTAAAAATCCTAATTATTCTGTATTATTATTATTTTTTGAGACGGAGTCTCGCTCTGTCGCCCAGGCTGGAGTGCAGTGGCACGATCGCGGCTCACTGCAAGCTCTGCCTCCTGGGTTCACGCCATTCTCCTGCCTCAGCCTCCCGAGTAGCTGGGACTACAGGTGTCCGCCACTATGCCCAGCTAATTTTTTGTATTTTTAGTAGAGACAGGGTTTCACTGTGTTAGCCAGGATGCTCTCAATCTCCTGACCTCATGATCCACCCGCCTTGGCCTCCCAAAGTGCTGGGATTACAGGCGTGAGCCACCGCACCTGGCCCAATTATTCTATATTATTTAACTGTTAATTCTAATATCTGAAATTCTTGGGAGTTTAAGTTTATTGTTTGTTGAGTCTGCAGATTCTGTAATATGGTGTTTGTTTTCTTTTATCTCTTATTGTGAGCTCATGTTTAATTGCCCTTTCTTCAAAGGATACCTGGAAACCTACATTGAGGATGTTTTCCGCCATTGAAGATAAATATTCATGGGGTGTGTGTGTGTATGTGTATGCTGGGGGGCAGAGACATGAAACTTTCTGGTTAAGTTTGGAATTTACAGATTTAATTCCTCTATCTTTCAGCTAGTTTAAGGCTTAAATGCCTGTTTGTAGTGCTAATAATGGCATTTGTCCTCAGGACAATCCTGTCTTTTTAACTATACTTACCACTCATCTCCATGACAGTCCAACACAAAATAATTTTTATTCAGAACTTAAGTTGTTTCAAAGCAGGAGGGCCCTTCAGAGTTTCTAGACCACCACACTGCCAAAAGCAGAAGCCTTTCCTTCATTCTTTTTTTTTTTTTAAAGAGACAGGGCCTTGCTCTGTCATCCAGGCTGGAGTAAAGTAGTGTGATCACGGCTCACTGCAGCTTCAACCTCCTGGGCTCAAGCGATTCTCCCATCTCAGCCTCCTGAGTAGCTGGGACTATGGGCACATGCCACTGCACCTGGCTAATCTTTGTATTTTTAGTAGAGACAGGATTTCACCATGTTGCCCAGGCTGGTCTTGAACTCATAGGCTCAAACAATCTGCCTGTCTGCCTCAACCCCCCAAAGTGCTTGGATTACAGGCACAAGCCACCATGCCTGGCTTTTCCTTCATTCTTAATACCACTGCTATCTGACTTTCACTCCTCACCATTCACTAAAGCTGTCTGGCTAAGTTACCAAGAGTCATTACATCCAAGAGATCTCTTTCTCTGTCACTAACGCTTGACACTGATCTTTGGCTAATAATGCTGTATTTATTGGTTTATCTTTGATTTTCTTCCTAGTGTTCTGGCAATAATTCCCTGTCTTCTTTTATGGCTTTTCTTCCTTTACCTACCCTTAAATATTTATATTCTCCAAAGTTATGTCCTTGGCCATTTTCTCTCTCTTCTTTGGCAGTTTCATCTCTTCCTATGACTTCACCTACCATTTATATGATGATGACTTCAAGATCTCTATCTATAACCCAGACCTTTCCTTTGCTTCAGATAACTGTATCTAACTACTTGCCGAACATCTTTTCCTGTATATCCTCAAATATTTTTGTCCTAAAATGAACTCCAAATCTCTAATCTGCTATTCCAAACCTCAGTTGATAGCATTAGCATTCCTCCAGTTGCCACAGCCAAAAACTCAAGGGTCACCCTAATCTCTCCCCTCACCATCCAGATGGTGACCAAAATCTGTTCATCTACTTTTTAAAATTTCCTCCTATTGAGTATAGAAAAGCAGTCAGGCACTCTCATATTTTGCTTGTGGAAATGTAAATTGTTAGAGCCCTTACTTATTATGGCAATTTGAGGTGTATAGCAAAAGTTTTAAAAATGTGTAATATCCTTTCTCCCAATAATTTCATGTCTAGTAATTTATCCTAAGGGAATAATTGGAAATGTGTACAAAGATACATGTATAAGAATGATTATACTAGCAAAATTTTATAAAGAACCTAAATTTTCAATAAGATTCCTTAAATACACCATTTTGTAATAAATTTTATTTATTTTTATAATAAACAATATTTGCTTCCTGAAAGGGCATATAATAATATATTAACAATGGTTATTTTAGGTAGTAGAATTTTAGACCTTTTTTCTTTGTGCGTCTCTGAGTTATCAGCATTTTCTACATTGTGCATATATTTATTTTGTAGTTAGACAAAATACATTATTTAAAAAAATTGTCGGCCGGGCGCGGTGGCTCAAGCCTGTAATCCCAGCACTTTGGGAGGCCGAAACAGGTGGATCACGAGGTCAGGAGATCGAGACCATCCTGGCTAACACGGTGAAACCCCATCTCTACTAAAAAAATACAAAAAACTAGCCGGGCGAGGTGGCGGGCGCCTATAGTCCCAGCTACTCAGGAGGCTGAGGCAGGAGAATGGCGTGAACCCGGGAGGCGGAGCTTGCAGTGAGCTGAGATCCAGCCACTGCACTCCAGCCTGGGCGACAGAGCCAGACTTGTCTCCAAAAAAAAAAAAAAAAATTGTCTCCTATTCAACAAATTCATTTTTTCACTGTGACAATCGCCTTATCTCCTACCTACATCTTCCTTCCTCATCTTTTACCCCTCGCTGGCCTTCCTGCCCTCAACGCCAGCCCCTGCAATTCCCTGACACTGTGGCCAGAGTGGCCTAACTCACAATTGAACCATGACTCTTCCTCCCAGGTTCAAAAACCTGGAGCCTTATGTCCACGCTCCTAAACATCGCCAGAGAGGCCCTTCTTGGTCTGGAGACTCCTCCCTCACCCAAGAACTAAACTCTCCTGCTCTAGCAGTTTCAGTTTCTGGTAGGTCCCTGCCCACAGGCTGCCTTTTCTCATGACTCTCTTCTGCTGGAAGCCTCCTCCTCCTGGATCCCTCAGTAGATCTGCCCTTCAGGTTGGGCAGTGCTCTCCCCTTTCTGGCTCTCCACCTCTGCTGGTGCATGTTCCACATCAGGCAACTCTACTTTGTTCACTTGTTTGCTGTGGGCTCCTCAAAGGCAAGGTCTGGCCTTTCCCTTTTGTATCCTGAGTTGCCTACAGATGAAGATACTCAGCAAAGTTTTGTTGGATGGTACACACAGATAAATTCTCTTAGGCAGAGTCACGGTTAGACTCACAGATTTCCTCCCACCTGGCCACCAATCTTCAAGCACAGACGCAAGGAAACTGTGATACATATACATTAAAGGCATGCGTATAGGACAGTTTCTGGCCTATTCCATAGGCAGCCTCAGGGCCTTTGCACTTTCTGATCACTCGTCTGGAACCTTCAGCTCTTCTATTCTTTCAGTTCTTCATGTGGCTAGTTCTATTTCATCTTTCCAGTCTCAGTTTATTGTCACCTTGAGAGAGGGTTTTCCATGACCTAAGTAGCCCTCCCTTTCCATTTCCACTTCCACTACTCTGTTTATTTCCTTTACAGTATTTTTGAAGAATTTATAAAACTCATGTTTATTTCTTGTTTATTATCTGCCTGTTCCTACCTCCTACCCTAATGTAATTCCATGAAGGCAGGATTTTGTGGTATTTTACATACCATTGTAAATTCTGTGCCTAGGTAAATGAATAAAACACACACACACACAAAGCTACAAATAATTACACACATTGCCAGGCATCCAGACTGGCCATACGCTCTGGCCTGCCCCTCCCCGCCAATCTCCCACTTACCGGAGTCAGAAACTTGTTGGCTTCCCAGGCACATAGAGGTGGGTCCTTATAGACCTCCTTGATGGAGGTGGGAGCCCTGTAGGAGTCACTGTAGGTACTGATAGGGGTCTTGGTCTTACGGGAGAACAGGAACATGGTGTGGTCTTGGAGATGCTGTGATGGGCTCTACCTGTCAAGGGCTCCTGCTGGACATCAGTGACCACCCTTCCCCTAGATAACCCACACCTCCAGCCTGGCAGGTGCCCCTAGCTGCTGTAATCCCCTCCTGCAGAGGATCTCTCAGCTTCCTTCCCCAACAGCCTTCCTGCTCCCACCCCACACTGATGTCCCCTCCAGGATGGGCACTGCCCATTGTGATATCACCTGACTCAGCCCCATCCCAGGGAAGGTGAGGAGGTCTAATTCCCTCCCTGATCCTGACCCCCTCCTGCCTCAAGTCTATCAAAAGAGCCCAATATCTAAGAGTTCAGAGGGCCTCTGGAGATCTTCTAGGTCAGCCTTCTCACTGTTGAAGAGAAACAGAGGTTCGGAGGGGTTGTGACTCACCCAGGGTCATGTAGCAGGTCAGTGGCATGCCTGGGAACCCACGGGTGGAGGTGGAGTAACATGTGTGCCCAGAGGACTGGTTCTCTCTGCTTCCCAGCCCATCTGCCCCTTGCCCACACCCCAGGAAGGGAGCTGAGGCTGGCTTGTTTGATGCTTTTAATATCATTATTTATGTTACACGATACACAACCAAGGATGATGGTCAATACTGCAATGAAAATGTTAAAAAAAATATTATACACGGCTCATGTCTTCCACACACCTTCCTGGAAATAAATTAGTGAGCACGGAGAAACCTGGCTGGGTGGCAGCCACGGCTGAGAGAGGAGGGAGTGTTAAGGCAGTATCTACAAGGGGAAGGGCGGCAGGAGGGCAAGCTAAGGCCTAGATTCTTCCCTCTAACCTCCCAGACAGGGAAGGAGGGAGCCATGCCCCTCCCTAGACACGGAAGCTGCCACTGCCGGCTTCCTGCCTCTCTCTGCCACACATACACTGCCTCAGTTGGAAGCCCTTGCCTGCCAGGGAACTAGTATGTCCTGTGGGAGGGAGATTTTCCCTGGTGTCTCAGGGCCACAGGGATTGAACAATGGGCCCGAGTCACACAGCAAGTCAGCAGCAAAGGCAGCAGTCTAAATGAGCCCCCAAAAAGAGGAGGTACCCATGTTCTAGAATGGTGAATCAAGGAGCCCCGGGGTGGTGGTGGTGGTAGTGGGAGGCCTGGCTCTGGGTTCCAGATGATGGGGGCACAGGGGCTGGGGGGATGTTGATCTGGGTGGGAGAGGTGGGCTCAGATGGGGGCCAGTATGAGCCTTGTGGGTCCTGCAGGTACCTTCTCTGTCCTTGCCTCCCTTTGTTTGGCATTTTCTCATCATCTAACTTGGGTCCCTGGCACTAGAGGAGGTAGGGATGGGTTGGAGGAGTGGGGGGTGGTAAGCTGCACCCCAATATTTTGGAGTTGGCACTTCCTGGGTATGATGCAGGGAGAGGTGCCACCCTTCCTAAGCCAACAGCCTCACTCCCTCCTCTCATTGCTCCCCATTCCAGCTGCCATCTCCCAGGATTGGTGTCCAGAGAGTGGGCTGTGGGTGAATCTACTGCATGCCTGCAGCATGTGAGTGGATCCATGGGAGTGGATCCAGCAGCACATGTTGGGTGTTAGCATGAGATGATCCACCTGGGCCTGTGCTATAAGGTATGTGGGCACAGGCCTGTGCAGTTTTAGGCTATCTGTGCTTTCATTTTTCTTCACATGGTGTCAGGTCTACACTGCCCAGCTCCAGAGGAGGGCTTTCCTTACCTCTTCCCTCTTGATTTTCAGCCTCAGCTTTCCGGAACCCTCCCCCAAACCAGCAATAGCAGAAGCAGCTGTATACACATCTTGACCTACAGACACCCTATACAGCCACACACAATAGATACCCCCCAACACACATACACATTCACAGAAAACACGTAATCCCAAACAGAGCCACGTGTGCTCAGACATACACAGTCCTGATAGGAACTGCCCCTTCCCCTTTCTATAGAGACACACAACTCAGCCCCACCCCAACCTTTAGGTGTACTGAGACACACAGAGATCACCCCCTCCCTACCACAGAAATTCCTATGAAGAAACTCTTTTAGGTATAAAAGGATCTTAAACATAATTTCAGCTGCTGTTCATTTTCTAGTTGAGGAAACTGAAGACCAGAGAAAGCAAGTGGCTTGTTGAAGATCACAGGGAGGGGCCAGAGCTACAACCAAAACCCAGGCTTCTGACTCCTGGTCTAAGGCTGTCAGCCCATTGCACTGCTGAGCCGCCTTCTGCACTGTAAACAGACCACACAGGCACTTGCCCACCAGGGACACCCACATCTATGACAGGAATAGACTGAGGAGAGAGGTCCAACAGAGACACACACACACCCACCCCCTGACAGCCTCAGAGATACACACACATTCTGCTAAGCACTCCCTACCACATCCAAACAACCACATCCATAGAGCCACTCAGCCCACTGGATTCTCCAAAGCTTGCTCCTGGATTCTTCCTGGGAAGCAGCCTCCCGGGTCTTGGGCTGGGATGAGGGGAATGGGCCATTGGAGGCCAGCCTTACTCCCTGCTTCCAGCCTGGGATTGAGATCAATGAGCAGAAGGATAGGTGAGGGTGGGGGTGGGGTGGGCTGGTGGCAGAGAGATAGATGCATTGGTGAGGGGCCAATGAGGACAGATCACACCACCCAAACTTCAGCCTGTCTCTAAGGCCCACCTTACCCTGCCCCACTCCCAGGGAGCAAGGAAGCTGGTGAATGGGGCAAGAGGAGGAAGAAGGCAGTGATCAGATGGGTGAGGGGCACTACCCGGTTGGGCAGCTTTGCCAGGCTTCCCATCTGAGGAGGGGGAAATGCAAATAGAAACATGGGCCAGTAGGGGACATGTGAAAGGGGCTCCGAGGTGCTGAGACCCATCCCCACTGCCCTGGGCCTTTCTCCCTCTGAGCCCCTTTCCTGGTTAGGCTGAGGCCGGGGCTGGGGGGTTCATGGCTTCGCTGGGGTGGGGCCAAGCCCCTGGCTTTGTGATCCCCCCACTCATTAATGTTGACCTCCCTCCCATCCAGTCTTCTCTCTTGGCCACCAGACTGCAGCCCTGGGAAGTGGGGCAGGGTGCTGGGTGAGGTTCCCCCAGGTAACTGAACAAACGGCCCCCACCCCTCCTCAGCTCCCGGGTGGAGAGAGACCCGGTTTTGGTTTCTCCGGCTCCATGAACACACAGAGGTACACGTCCTACCATAGGAGGAAGCAATGACTGTTATACAAGGTTGGCGGCTGTAGGGGCGTGGGGCCGGGGGGCAGGCAGACGAGCTGGGGAGGGGTTGGCCTCTGCCCGTCATACCCAGCCCTTGGCGGCCCTGCCCTGGCGGCCGCAGCAGCCCCACCCGCTACTGAATGTGGCAGGCGGTGGAGGACGTGGCCTGGCAGCACATGCAGGTGGGGTTCACGGACTTGGGGGGGATGAGGTCTAGGTCCTCGTCGTCGGGGATCTCATCTAACCGATAGCCATCCTTCAGCAGCTGGATGTTCAAATCTTGGTTGATCTGCTGTAGGCAAAGGGGAGGGAGGTCAGGCCCGAGCGGCAGGGAGGCACCACCCATGGCTCTGCGGCCACTCCAGGCCGTCTGTGCCCTGGTCCAGCCGGTGCCTTGGATATCAGCCCCGCTCTGTCCCGCGTCTGTCCATACCCCAGGCCCCGCTTCTGCCTAGGCGCCCTCCTCCACCTCTGGCCTCTCTTTCTAGTCATCCCTCCCCATTCTAAGGTCAACTTCACACCTCTGGTCCTGTCCCTATCTCAGGCCGGCTACTAGAGGATATCACCTGCATTTTACACCTGTTCTATTTAAATGGCCTGCTGCAATCTAAAGCCCCACTCCTAACCCTAGGCTCCCTGCACTTGAGGCCAGTAACCACTTTTCCATCCTATCCCAGGCCCACCCTGTGCAGGGCACCACCCAGCCCTGCCCAGCCCTCTTTTTCATTGTACTTGGGCGTTGGCCCCAGCCCTCCCCCTGATGGCGATGATCCTGCCCAGTGGTGTCTAGGGCGAGAAGGGGTAGGGGCTCACCTCAGCAGAGGAGTAGCCGGAGGAGGAGTATCTAGACATATCAAAGTCATCATCGCTGGCCATGGAGGAAAGAGAGGGAAAGTGATACCAAGAAATTAAATAGAAAACTCTCCACAATCTCACCTCCCATTAGTCAGCCTCCCACACCTCCCTCATAGTTCCAAATAGCAAAATCTCAATACAAACTGTGCTTGCTGTGCAAATGCAGGAATTTAAAGACAAGTTCCCTAGCCCCACCCTTAAAATCAATTGCTATCCTTAACCTCCTTCTAAATATAGCAGTTACTCCTTTCACCCCCTTCCTTCTCATCTTTTGTTTTTCTAGACTCAAATCACCCTGACTTGTAGGGTATTCCCAAAGTCCAAGTGTAGCCAGGTGTTTTCCAGGGAGTAGGGCTCCTCCCTGAGGGGATGGGCATTAAGCATCATATTCTGCTGTCCAGAGACAACATCACAGGCCAGTTAGGGACAACCGTTGGATCAGTTGTCCCAGGATGACAGCAGACAGCGCAGGCCCCCGTTTCCTCTCTCTGCCACCTCTCTTCAACCCCTAGTCCCTGGTGTAAAAAAATTCCCATCCCTGGAGAATTCACCCTTGGAGAGATTCTGGCTGAAGAATACCCCAATTCTGACATTAGAGCAGGTATGGCTTGTATAGCCCACTTGTGCTACACAGGTTCCTTTGGGCGCCCAGCTGCCCCCAAACCCCCATACACACCTGTCCGTGTCAAGGGCTACCAGTGGCTTCTCATCAGGGCTCTGGTCAAGCGAGGAATAGCCTTTATTGGGGACAACCAGCCTGGGTGAAGAATTTTGGGAGTTAGAGTGGCAAGTGGAGCATAGAAACCTGGCAAGGGACTGGGTTAGGTCCCACCCCACCACTTCCTTCCTTCCCTCCCTCCCCACCTTGGATCCTGTTAAGGCTGTCTCCTCTCAGAGAGGAGCTGGGCCTGAGGAGCAGGGGAAAAGAGGGAGGCTCAGGACCAGCAGAAATAGATCCTGGCTGGCAGGGTCCAGGTTGGATAGGGAGGGCCTCTACCTTGTTCGGGCCATGACATTGTTCTTCTTGGGTTGCTGGTTGACAGGGCTACCCATGCTGCCATTCTTCAGGGAGCCCTTCCGGGCCAGTTCCCGCTGCTTCTCTGCAGGAGAACATGGGAAGGAAGCTGTGTCCTGCCCCTGAGGCCACCCTGCCTTACTACTCAGGGCAGCCTGGGCTGGGCCTCCACTGTGAAACCACTTGCTCTTAGAAGGACTGAGGCAGGGATCCCAACTCCAGGCCCCTGCTGCTTTGTGGAGCTAGTACCTGGCCCTGCACAACCTGAGGCAGACAGTAGGGGGCAAAAAGAGGAGGCTGTCCCCTGTTTTCCAGGAACTACAACTCCCATGTTAGGGTAGTTAGTGTGTACTTGATGCCAGGGAAAGGCTGGAGGGGGAGAGACAATCACAGAAGGCTGGCACAGTCAGAGAGGGCTTCCTTTAGGTGACACCATGACTTGGAGAGAGGTGGGCATTCTAGGAAGGAGGGACAATGCATGCAAAAATGCATTTAAAAGTGAGCATAAGTGTGGCTCTGGATAGAGGGGTGAAGAGAGAGGTCAGGTTAGAGAAGTAAAATTCATTTATTCAGCCACTTATTCATTCAACAAATATCCACGTCACTAATTATATGTCAGATCCTGTGCTAAGGGGCTGAAGACTCTCTCTGGTTACAAACTCAGAACATGAAGGACTTGAATGCCAGACAGAGGAGTTTGGGATTAGCACAGAAGGAAAAAGAAGCCACTGAAGATTGTGATGTGGGAGGGGCAGGATGGGGCTGCAAGGTAAGGGGCAGGAGGCTGGGGGAGCCCATTTGGCTACGCTGCCTGAGTGGTGCTCCTGACTCCTTTGCCAAGGTCTGAGTTCTCCAAGGTTCCAAAACCTACCAGGTTCATGGAGCTGGCCATCAGGTGACCCACTCCACTGCCTGGTATGAGACAACTGTTCCCAGAAGTAGCTGCCTGGGTCTTGGAGGAGTCCCATCTGCCCTTCCCTACTCATCTCAATTAAAGCCCAGATCTAGGAAAAGGAACTGTTAGGTAGAGAGGGACACTAGGGAAAATGACTCATAAAATAACCACATGCTCCAGAGGGTAAGGATGGGGAGGACCTTTACAGCTACTGTGACTCACTTTGAAATTTCCCCTGACCTCATGTCTCTGAATCTCTGTCTCCTACTCTTTGACCCTCTTTCTTTGCCACTGCTCATCTGATTCCAGTTTTTTCCCAGCTTCTTTCCAGCAGGTGGCAGCTGCCATTACCACTCTAGGCCTCTAGGGGGTGCAATTTGCCTTAAAGTTTCTGGCGGAACTTGGTGCAACTGGGACAATGCTGTGAATTTTCATGAGGAGCTTTGATGGTAATGTAATGGGGAGGAAAAAAGATGTGATTTTAAAACATGATGAAATTGTCTGAAATAGTGGGAAAAAAACAAACAATAAACTAGCAAAACCAAACTACAGACTACTATACAACCATTTAAAAGAATGAAGTCATTATATGCTGACATTAGAAGAAGCTCCAAGATTTAGGTGGTGGGAGAGGGAAGGCCAAGTTTCAGAAAATGTGCACAATATGACACCACTTATATTAAAATACAAAGTAAAACTACAAAAACTAAAAAGGCTTGGAATGGTTACCTCTTAGGAGGAGAATGTGATGGGGGAGAGTAAAGAAGTTATGCTTGTTAAAATACTTGTATTGTTACATTAAACAATAGTAGGCTGGGCATAGTGGCTCATGCCTGTAATCTCAGCACTTTGAGAGGCCGAGGTGGGCGGATCACTTGAAGCCAGGAGTTCCAGACCAGCCTGGCCAATATGGTGAAAGCGTATCTTTACTAAACATATAAAAATTAGCTGGGCGTGGTGGTGTGCGCCTATAATCCAAGCTACTTGGGAGGCTGAGGTAGGAGAATCACTTGAATCGGGGAAGCAGAGGTTGCAGTGAGCCAGGATCACGCCACTGCAGTCCAGCCTGGACAACAGAGAGAGACTCTGTCTCAAAAAAAAAAAGAGAAAAAAAAAAAAAAGACCAACCCCGTCCCCCCAGTGAATAAAATTGGCTGCAGTTTTAATCTAATGTCCTAGGAATAGAAACAAATTCCAAGGAGAGAACTATTCTCGTTTAGAAAAACAGCTCGAGGGGCTCCCTGGATGTGGTCTGGAAGGAGAGAAGCAAGCAAGTTAAGAAAAAAAAAAATAGCAGTTGAATAATAAAAGTACAGGCCTCTGTGGAAAGGAGGGAGAAAGTTGTAGGGAAAGGACCCTTAGAACTAAGGAGGCATCAGTAATTGTTGGGCAGCTGGAGCCCGAGGAGGAGGATGGACAGGACGGTGGCCTGGATGGCAGAGGAGCTTGGAAGGATAATAATGACCTATATTTAATTGTAAACTCTTTCCTGTATGTCCGGTTTTGTAATTTCTCTTCAAGAAACCAAAGTTTTCATAAAAGTGTGTTATATACAGCAGCCGTGAGACAGTGAAACTTTGGTCCCTGAAGAGAGAGGGGCAGCACATGGGGTGAAGGGAGGGCAATGGTGGCAGGAGCTGTGGACAGTGGCCAGGAGCGAGGGGACTTCACAGGATCAGGCTGCACAGTAAACTGACTTTGGAGTGGACATGAGACAAAGCCACAAGGGAAATGTGACCCGGAAAGAAAGGGAGATATTTGGGTTTCCTAAGAAACTAAGGGAAAAATCCCCCAAATAGGTGCCAACTGGGCCCAGAGATCTCTAGATGGGCTGAGGTTGTAATTGGGAGAAGGGCTCGGCTTCTAGGGTTGGAACTCTCATTCCTTTCTATCCCTTAGACATAACAAGTAACACCCCACTTCTAAGGCAGCTTCCTCTCAGCCTGATCCAGTGTTTGATGGGACTTCCAAGTCCTCTCTCTAGGGTTCCATGAAAACCCTGCAGCTATCCCCCAGAATACCTGGAATGTCCTTGGCTTCAGAGATGCCTCTTAGAGTTTCAGGCTCCTGCAGAGAACTGTAATTGCCCTCTTTGCCTGCAGGAGACAAGGTGCCTGGCAGTGCCAATGACTTGAAGGCTTGAGTCTTGGAATCATCTAGGCTGAGCTGGTTTATTTGTGGCACCTCATTGTAGACCCAGCCCAGAGCATCTTGCCTACTCCCCACATCTCCCTCACCCCCCAGACACACTCACCCAGCTTCACTTGGAGCGGGGATGGTTTGTAATTCATGGCTACTGACTCACCCTCCCGGGCGTCACAGTCTCCGTCTGAGATGGAGGCGGCGGTTGGGTCCTGTGGGAAGAAAGCAGTAAGACAGAGTTGTTAGGGAGTGAAGACAGGGGGCTGCTCTCAGCCCTGAAACTAGCCTTCCTACCTGCCCTCTGGGCTTCTGTGAGCATTCACCACTCACAGCAGGCAGGGCATTCAGGGAGAGAGGGGCAGACCCATCTACTGTGGGACAAAAACACTGTGCTAGGTAGAAGAACCAAGGATCTGGGTTCCACGTACACCCAACTTGGTGTCTGTCCTCAAAGTCCTGTGTGGTCTAGCCTCCTCCAGAAAACCCATCATGATTTCTTTAAACTCACAGGACTTCCTTCTCCTAATTCCCATACTAGTAGCCCTTCCCTTCAGGCCTTTCCTGTGTACTTGCTTGGCAAGGTCTTCCTAGGTTCTTGTGAGTTTAAGTCTGGGTTAAGGGGAGAGTAGGTGCTGTCTGAGATGGGTCATCTCCCTCTGTTTCCCAGTGCTGGACAGGTCCCTTCACAGGATCCAGAGAACTGACTGGCCAAGCCACACCAGCCTTCAAGGCTACCGCCGCTGGACAAAAAATAGTTCTAATGAGGACTTCTCCAGTTCACAAATGACGCCTAAAGAGTGTCTCCTGGGAGAACCTGAAAAGTTGGCTAGGTATGGTAGATGAGAAGACAAATAATGACAAACCAGCAGGTGGCCAGTTAGTCTTTTGCTGCCCAGAGGGCAAAACACTTGATTCTAAAGATGGCCAGGAAGATAGGAAAGCACAAATTCTGTGTATTGTCCTGTGTCTGGAACCTTTGACATCCTCTTCACTGCCCTCTTCACTAATCTCTAATTGGGCTGGGAACTGTGCTGTCCAGAGTCTTTTTTTTTTTTTGAGACGGAGTCTTGCTGTGTCGCCCAGGCTGGAGTGCAGTGGTGCAATCTTGGCTCACTATAACCTCCGCCTCCCAGCTTCAAGCGATTCTCCTGCCTCAGCCTCCTGAGCAGTTGGGACTACAGGTGCATGCCACCATGCCCAGCTAATTTTTGTATTTTTAGTAGAGATGGGGTTTCACCATATTGGCCAGGCTGGTCTCGAACTCCTGACCTCATGATCTGCCTGCCTCAGCCTCCCAAAGTGCTAGGATTATAGGCATGAGCCACCATGCCCAGCTAAGAGTCCTTATCTAGCCTTGCCATCCCCTCCCAAACACCCTCCTCTGCTGCAAGATCCAGGGCCCTGGCCCAGCCTGCCTCAGTCAGTTGGAAGTGGCTGAAGTCATCCACATTCTCCCTGAGACTCTGAGGACCAACCACTGACGGGGGTGCTGCCATCCTAGTTGTCTTTGCATTTTAACCAGGGCCTGTAGAGTGCTAAGCCTAAGGTGTGAGGAGTGCAGAGGGGATCCAAGGCTGCTGCCTGTTCTGCCTCTGCGGATGCAGGGAGTAGACAGATGGGCATGTAGAATGCTGCCACGGTGTCAGGCCCAGTGATCTGAGTGGCTGCTGGTGACCCAGCAAGGGAAAGATATATAACCATTATGGTGGCTTCTGTTCCCTTTAAAATGAGGCAGTGGGAATGAAAACATGCTTGTCACTAAGGGGAAAGGGAAAAGTCTAGCAGGTTTGAGAGGGAAATCCTGGCCTTGTCTGTGTTCCTTCAGGCCATCCAGAGCACAAGACTCTGGGTGGGCTGTGTTGCCACAGGGGTTTGCAAGTTCCTGAGGGCAAAACCTGTGCCTCCCTCCCCTGCTTTGATCCCTAGCCCTTAGCCTTGACTGAGTAGAAGAAGGGCAGAAGGCTTTGCTCAGAAAGACTGGGTGCCGCAGTGCCTGCATCTTGGGCAACTTCCCATGCTGCAAGTCCTTCATCCTCCCTGGCTCAGCAACCTCCTTGAGAGACTCATAGACAACACCTGTCCTGCACAGCCTTGGAGAAGCAAACCTCTACTGGCCCTGATGTGCCTCTCTGCAGCCAAAACAGCCTCTCAGCTGCTACCTGCAGGGGAGGTGGAGATGGAACAGCTGGGCTCTGGATTTCCTGTGGGCCACAGAAAGTGCTCACTGCAAAGCAGCCAGAGGGAAGGCTTTTTAAAGGGCAAATCCCATAAACATGCTGATAGGACCCTACCAGGGCAGCACTGGCACATTTCCAAGTCCCAAGTCACATTCCTTCACTTTTTTGGTAGCATTCGTCACATGTCACATATACCACATCCATTTGGAAAAGGCTTCCTCCCTTGGCTCATGTCTCGCCTCTCTATCATTTCTCTGTCCTCCCACAACCCTTTGCCTCCTCTATAGGGTCCTGCCCTTGGCCCTCCTCTCGCTCCTTGGGGAGCCCTGATGTCTCCTATAGTTCTGATTGGCATTTTTATACTGAAGACTTCTAAATCTGTGGCATTTCAATCCTGCTTCTCCTCCTTAACCTTCCACCCCATCTATCACATGAGAGTGTTGGGCCTCACCATCCTTTCCCTGGGGCTGATTTTTAAAAACACAAGCCCTTAGACGTTTGGGGCTAACTTTTTACTCGTCAGTGCAGATGAGTTAATCAAAGTTTCTTCTCTCAGTCTGGAGGTACTGGGTGTAAATGGTAACATGGGAGGTAGATTGCACAGAAAGGACAGGGCTAGGAAGCTGTTGAGCAACTCTGGTCACAGGGACCCACATGTGGTCCTTGAGGCCTACAGGGCAGTTCCCGGTGGTATTTGACCCTGAGTGAAACTGCCAGCTCCTCTGGACCACAACTCAGGAGGGGCCTGACCAGGTGGCAGAGCCCTAGGCTGAGAGGTCCCATGCAAAGCCCACCATTCAGCATCTCCTCCATCACTATCCATGACAGAAGGCCACCTTCGTGGCAAGCACAAAGATCGCTGGCACTGTGCCTGCAAACATAAGCCTTTACTGTGAGCTTCCTCTATGTCTTCCCTTAGAAATGCAGCCAATGCACCACAACCGTCTCATGGCAATGTAATCAGGGAGATTAAATGTAAAATATTCATGAATATAAGTATCAGAAAAGACTCCAGGCAGAAGGAAGTGCCTGGCTCCAAGAAATCAGGGAGAATTTAAAGTGCCCCCCAAGGACATCTGAAGGCGTGAGCTAGATCCGGGAACTAGAGATTAACAAGATTATTAATAAACACTCAGCAGAGACAGACATTGAAATGCATCTCTAACAGCAAACCCTGTTTCTGCAACCCTTCAAATAAATTCTCCAAAGACTACAGAAATGATTAATAGCCCAGCCTCACTGTTTCTGGGACAGGATATATAGGCTAATGGCTAGTGCAAAGCCAATATAGCTAGAGGAAGGCAAAAGCATCAGAAGAATCCTTAGAATTATAATAGTTTGGTCCACTGATTTTCATTAAACTGTGTTCCCTGAGTGATTGTGAGGGGGAAGCTATAGAATGGGGGTCTGGCTTCCCTTTAATAAGAGTAGATTCACCTTTATTTCATTTATATATCAGCCTGTTGCAACATTTTGGTTGGAGAAAAGGTTCTATTTTTTTTAAAAGGTTAAAATCTTTTGATTTTAAATCTTTAAAAATGCTTTATTATGGAAATTATAACAAGTAGAGAAAATAATATAGTGAAATCATGGATACCTATCAACAGCTTCAACAAATACCAACTTATCACCCATTCTTTTTAAAAATGAGGAAACCTGGGCCGAGAGTAGAAGTGTCTTACCCAAGGTCAGTGATGGAGTCAATAACCTTTCAAAGCATGCAGGGAGGGACATAGGGAAGAGAACATGACTTGGGCTTGGAGCTAAAGACAGGCCCTCTGGGAGGCTGCTCCATTTTTGCAGGCCCAAGCATCAGTCTGCATATTAACCTCTTCCTTTGTCCCCCTGCCCCAGGGCTGTACCAACTTGTGAACTATCTTTAGCTGGCTGGCTTTAGCTGTTGGAGCTGTGGGTAGTGCAGCCAATACAATGGTAGGCTGGGACCCAAGAGATCCCAAATAAGCAGGATAAAATTGGGTGGGTAAAAAGGGAAACAAAGGAAAAAAACCAAAGTGTAGAACCTTCAAGGCTAATACCTGGAGTCTTAAGAAGGAGGATCTGGAGAAGCAGATGGAAGAGTCTGCTTTCCCGAATGACCTGCAGACCTTTACGGGCTACTCTGGTAGGACTCTGGGTGGCAAAAAAGAAGACTTGTAGAGGATCTTGTAGTTCCTAATGTATGTATTCAGATCCATGAGCTTATCTGATTCTCCTCAGTACCCAGTAGACATGTGATTGCCTCCCCAACATTCAAATTATACTCCTCCACTGGGCAACAGACATATGGCTTGGATGGTCTGACCTCACTCTCAGTGCTAAGGGGATGCTCTGACTAAAGGAAGACAACCTACACAATCCCATTCTCCTTGCCACACAAACTGAAAGGAAGATTGTAATGGTTAAAAGCACAGACTCTGTAGCCAGAGTGCCTAGGTTCAAATTCCAGCTCCTCCAGTTAGTAGCTGTAAGATCTGGGTTTCAGCTTCCTCATCTGTAAATGGGACCAACACTAATACCTAGGTCAAGGGTTCTTGTGAGGATAAAAGGAGTTAATATGTATTAAGCAGTTAGAATAGTCCTTAGCATAGTATACCTTGAGTACTATATCCATGTTAACTATAAAGATATCGCTATTATAGGTTCAGTGAGGAATACACTATCATGGTCAGTGTGCCCTGGGAGCGGCTGGCCTGCAGCTGCAGCCCTGACACCACATAGGTTGGAACCTGGCTTATATATGGAGGTATCTGTAGAAAAGGTGTGCCCTCCTTAGGGTGATGAAAGGCCTGGCCACAGGGCACCCTGTTTCCTCTCTTCCCTCACTCCAGCATGATACAATTCTTTCATTTATTTAATGATGGTAGGGCTCACAAATACAAATAGAAAAGAGTCACAGCTGGGCATGCTGGCATGCACCTGTAGTCCTGGCTACATGAGGCTGAGGCAGGAGGATCATTTAAACCCAGGAGTTCAAGTCCAGTCTGGGCAACATATTGACATATTGAGACCCTGTCTTTAAAAATAAAAATAAAAAATAGGCCGGGCGCGGTGGCTCAAGCCTGTAATCCCAGCACTTTGGGAGGCTGAGGCGGGTGGATCACGAGGTCAGGAGATCGAGACCATCCTGGCTAACATGGTGAAACCCCGTTTCTACTAAAAATACAAAAAACTAGCCGGGCGTGGTGGCGGGCGCCTGTAGTCCCAGCTACTCGGAGGCTGAGGCAGGAGAATGGCGTGAACCTGGGAGGCGGAGCTTGCAGTGAGCCGAGATTGCGCCACTGCACTCCAGCCTGGGTGACACAGCGCCAGACTCCGTCTCAAAAAAATAAAAAAATAAAAATCAAATAAAAATAAAAATAAAAAATAAAGAAAACAGTTCATCTTTAAGAAGCTCCCAATAATTATTAATAAACATAACCAAGAGCCATATAAAAGTAGAGGGAATGGGACAAAGGGAGGGTGGTCAAAGGAGACACTTGAAAAGATCTTAAAACATTAGGTCACCAGTTAGTTTAAGAGCGAGGAGTAAGGACATTCAGGGAACATCTGAAAAGTCTCAGAAGCACAAAACTAGCATAGTACATTCGAGGAATGGTCGGCATTTTGCTATAGTTGAAGCTTAGAAGGTATGGTGAAAAGTTGCAGGAAATCAAGTTGGTGGAGTCAGGAGGGAACTCAGATCATGCTGGAATGTGGGCTTTGATTTTTTTCTTTACTCAGAAGACGATGGGGAGCCAATGAAGCCTTAAGAAGGGAGTAACATGTTCAGATTCGAGATGGAAAAGGACCCTCCGACAGCCATGTGCAAGACGAGTGGGAAGGGAGTGAGACTGGAGGTAAGGATAATTAGGAAACTACCGCAACAATGCTAGCAAGAGATAACAGGGGCCTGAACCAAGCAGCAGCAGAAGATAAAAGGACAGAAAGGAAGATGTCAAAAAAGAGTAGAATTGGCAGGCTTCTGATATAAAATGTAAAACAAAGGGTCTGGACATTCCTAGTTTTCTGTCTGGAGTTAATTGGGAAGAGTACTAATTTTTTTTTTTTTTTTTTTTTTTTTTTTTGAGACAGAGTCTCACTCAGTCGCCCAGGCTGGAGTGTAGTGGCATGATCTCTGCTCACTGCAAGCTCCACCTCCCGGGTTCATGCCATTCTCCTGCCTCAGCCTCCCGAGTAGCTGGGACTACAGGCGCCTGCCACCACACCTGGCTAATTTTTTTTTTTCGTATATTCAGTAGAGACGGGGTTTCACCATGTTAGCCAGGATGGTCTCGATTTCCTGACCTCGTGATCCGCCCGCCTCGGCCTCCCAAAGTGCTGCGATTACAGGCGTGAGCCACTGCGCCTGGCCTAGAGTACTAATTATTAAGACAAGTTGTTAAATGCAGAAGAAGGCACAACTGCATTGCTAGGGAAAAATCAGATGAGTTCATTTGGGAACATGTTGAATTTTGAGGTGTCTTTTGGACACCAGATGATATCACTAGTTGGTAGGATTTGAAGTGTGGGAGCTCAGAAAATAGGTGTGGGTTGGTAGTGATGTAAGTTACAGTGAAGAATAAGCTCTCTCAGAATGAGCAGAGTGAAAAAAAACCAAGGGTGAAGTTTTGGGAAATATCCAACCTTAGGTAATGAATGGAGGAAGGAGACTGGGTAGGAGCAGAGAGGAATGTAAGAGTAGAACTAGGAACCATTCAAGTAGAGTTTCAAGGTGCAAGAAATCAACAGTGTCAAATAAGCAGATGGGTCCATAAGATAAAGACAAAATGTAGAAATAAAAAAGTCATAGGTAATCTCAGTGAACACTATTTTAGCTGAAGAGTAGAAACAAAGCCCAGATGACAGGGGATTTAGGAGAGAACAGGAGATGAAGAAGCAGACAGAGCGAGCACAGGCTGTTCTTTAAAGGAGCAAGACTGAGAAGGGAAGGAATGAGAATGGGTGGCAGCCAGAGGGAGCTTTCGATTTCTAGGATTTCTTTATAGCTAGGGAAAACTAGACCTGTCCTAGACTGAGGGGAAGGAAGCTGTGTAGAAAAGGAGATGTTTGAGGGGGCATGGTCTTTGAGGAATCATGAGCAGATGGAGCCAGAACTTTGGACCATAGGAGGGAGTCTCCTTAACAAAACAGAAGGGAGGTAAGGAAGGTGAGGTGAGGAGGAGAGGAAAAAAGGAAGGGAGGTGGCAGATTCAGATAACATGGAGGCAGAAAGGGGGTAGAAAGTTAGGGGAGCTCCTTCCTAAAAAAACTCATTAGCAAAAGGAAAAAGGTGAACACTAAGGGGTTGGGGGAAAAGGACTATTTGGTGGCTGGCCAGAGTGGAAGGAGATCAGACTGCCTGGGCTCTCAGCTACAATCCTCATCTTTCACCCACCCACGATCCAGTCCTGAGGATGAAAGGCGCTCTCCGTGGTGCTGAACAATCTTGCCATTGTCTTGTGGACTGAACATAATCCAGGGTAGAGACATGATTCAATATTAGCCTTCCCAAGAAGAGAAAATGACCTCTGTTCTCACCTCCAAGTACTAATTCTCAGGAATATGAAAATGGAAATGGACTTAGAGTGAAGTATGAAGAAGCAACGCGCTCATACCAATACTATCTAACCATTCTTCACAGAACACAGAATAATTTTCCTTTAGTTTTTTTTTTTTTTTTTTTGAGGCGGGGGCTCGCCTCTGGGGCCAGGCTGGAGTGCAGTGGCCGGATCTCAGCTCACTGCAAGCTCCGCCTCCCGGGTTCCCGCCATTCTCCTGCCTCAGCCTCCCGAGTAGCTGGGACTACAGGCGCCCGCCACCTCGCCCGGCTAGTTTTTTGTATTTTTTAGTAGAGACGGGGTTTCACCGTGTTAGCCAGGATGGTCTCGATCTCCTGACCTCGTGATCCGCCCGTCTCGGCCTCCCAAAGTGCTGGGATTACAGGCTTGAGCCACCGCGCCCGGCCAATTTTCCTTTAGTTTTAAGGTTAATTGGGGGAGGCAGTTCTGAGTTGGAGAATGCTGGAAGGCTACTTCTGGAATAAAGTCATGTCTGTACCTGTTTATTTTCCCTGGATAATAGCAGGAGGCAGGATAGACAGAAAAGCAGAAAACAGAAATCAGGGCCAGGAAGGATGGTGCTGTTAAGAAATGGGAAGTCAGGGAAGGTCTGTGGCTCAGCCCACTCTCTGACAAGTAGGCACAGTAAAATAGAGCATCAAAGACCAGCTGTGTTATCACAAATTTATCCAGAGGTCAGCTGAGAAACTACTTAGAGCTGTGGTCTTCCTGTTCAGGGCTATTCCATTCCAAAACATCTCATGGCAGTGTGTAGAAATAAACATGTTTAGATATCAAATTTTAGAGGGAGATCCAGCAAATATAACTTAACTTCACTAAATGCTCATCGTTGGGTAGAAATCTTGCCTCTGGTCCAAGAATAGTTAGTAGCAATCTATGCATTAGTTAGATGGCTCTACTTCCCTGCAGAGGGCTGTCCATTCAGCCTAAGGCATTCCTATCTTCTCTGACTCAACACCTCAACATATAAGTCATCTGGCCAGTGACAGCTCTTACTCTGCAGTATGACCTGAAGTCATACCTCAACACATTGGCCATTTCTGAATCCCACTGTTGGGCAGCTCCTGTTTTTGTTCCCCATCTCCCTTTCTCCAAGTTTTCTCCAGGCACTGCCTGCAAAGCCAGGCAATTGGCCAGGACTTAGATCTTTTTGGGACATATTAAGATCCTTAGGGGATAGGTGCAGCAAGCCACCATGGCACATGTATACCTATGTAACAAATCTGCACATTCTGCACATGTGTCCCAGAACTTAAAGTAAAATTAAATTAAATTAAATTAAAAGGTCCTTAGGGATCCCACTTACAGGGAAAGACAAAGACTTTTGATAGGGATAAGGTCTTTGTGGGAGATCTAGAGGAGAATCAGGGGAACATAATGGAGAGGATCTCTCCAAGTGTTAGTGGGTCTTACAAATAGAGGGAGAACAGAAAATCTGGAGAGAAAGTTTGTGAAGCCTACATTTAGGAGAGAGGGCAGAGAATCCTGGCTGGCTCAGGGAGGCTTCTCTTATCAGTTTAAATCTCCCAAATCTTCTAAGTTTTTCTCTAACGGAAGTCCCAATTCAAACAAAGTCAACACACTGAGTGTCCACTCTCCAGCTCTGGACTATAAGCTGGCAGTAGAATGCAGAAGAGGAAAGCATCTTTCCTCTTTCTTTTCTTTTCTTTGTTTCCTTCTTTTTCTTTTTCTTTTAGTTTTTTAGAGACAGGGTCTCACTCTGTCATCCAGGCTGGAGTGCAGTAGTGCTGTCATAGCTCACTGTAACCTTGACCTCCTGGGCTCAAGTGACCTCCTACCTCTGCCCCCTGAGTAACTACAACTGTAGGCACACACAACCACTATGCCTGACTAATTTTTTTTTTCTTTAGAGAGGGGATCTCACTATGATGCCCAAGTTGGGAAAGCACTCTTTCTTTCTACACACACTTCTGCAGAGCATTTGCATTTTGGGGTATAGTCAAGTTCACCAGAAAGAAATAGAAAGGATTATCATGCTCGGGCTAGAGTTTGGGTCTCCAACTGGTCTTGGGAGTCGCTGAGGATTTTCTGACTCCTTAAACAGCTGCTAGTATAGAATTCATTACCAAAAGTAAGCACCGCCAAGCCTTAGTATCTTGAATGGTATCTGTCACTGGGACAACCAAAACGGAGGAGGGTGCTACTGCCCCCAGGCCTAGTAACAATTGTAGCTATGAAAAGTTTTATAGATTTCTCTACTATAAAGTGATACATGCTAAAATTTTTAAAAATCACCTTTAGTTTCACTACCTTGAGAAAAACACTTGTTAATGTTCTACTGTATCAGAGCCTTTTGCGTATGCTACAGTAGCAACACTCTGGAGCTTCCCTTCCTTCTTTGGGAGTTGGTGCTGTTCTCATCTTCATGGTCATAGGAATGAGCCTCCAGGAACTATGCTGGCTCTATGTGATTCCACCCCTTTGGATATATACCTGGATGAGGCAGAGCAAATCAGTCTCCCCCAGAATCGGGAAGTGGGACTTAAATGGAGATGTAAAGTTCAAGACTATGGACTGGGTAACAGAGAGAGCCATTGGGGAGGAAAACAAGAATACAGCTGATGTTCAGAAAGAAGTAAACACAAGAGATGGTGAGAGTGCTCCCTAGGTTTCAGGCTCTGGTTCTAGAGCCTGCCTTACCCATCCAAAGCCTGACTTCATGCTGTGCTTAGGCATTAAAAGAAACCCAGCCTAGGCAAGATAGCGAGACGGTGACTCTCCAAAAAGACAAAAAATTAGCCAGGTGTGGTGGCGCACATCTGTAGCCCCAGCTACTCAGAAGGCTGAGGTGGGAGGATCGCCTGAGCCCAGGAGGTTGAGGCTGGAGTGAGCCATGATTGTGCCACTGTATTCCAGCCTGAGTGACAGAGTGAAATCCTGAGAAAGAAAAGAAAAAAGAAAAGAAAAGAGAAAAGAAAAAAAAAGAAAAGAGAGAGAAAAGAAGGAAACCCTAGTGTCTTCATAGTCTATTCTCTTTCTTAGCTTCGACTTGGATTTTTTATTTTGTTACTGTAATCAGAGAGTAGCAACTAATACATGTGTATAGAACAACGTTTAAAGAACGTTTAAAGAACACGGCCTATTTTGTGGCCGGGCGCTGTGGTTCACACCTGTAATCCCAGCACTTTGGGAGGCCAAGGCAGGAGGATCACTTGAGGCCAGGAGTTCGAGACCAGCTTGGCCAACGTGGCAAAATCCCTTCTCTACTAAAAAATATAAAAATTAGCTGGGTGTGGCGGGGTGCTGAGGCACGAGAATCACTTGACCCTGGGAGGTGGAGGTTGCAGTGAGCCAAGATTATGCCACTGGATTCCAGTCTGGGCAACAGCCTGGAGATTCCGTCTCAAAAAAAAAAAAGTATTATATTTTGTATTTCTGTATTTTTAAAATTAGTATCAGAACATAGTCAGCTCAGCTCTCCATCTTTTTTTTTTTTTTTTTTTTTTACAGAGGCAGGGTCTTTCTTGTTGCTAAGGATGGAGTGCACTGGCTATTCACAGGCACAGTCATAGCTCACTACAGCCTTGAACTCCTGGACTCAAGTGATCCTACTACTTCAGCTTCCTGAGTATCTGGGATTACAGGTACATGCCACTGCACCTAGCTTTATATTATTCTTCCTTTTCTTTTGGTTTTTTTTTTTTGAGTCAGAGTCTTGTTCTGTTGCCCAGGCTGGAGTGAAGTGGTGTGATCCTGGCTCACTGCCTCAGCCTCCCAAGTAGATGGGATTACAGGCGTGCGCCACCATATCTGGCTAATTTTTGTATTTTTAGTAGAGACAGGGTTTTGCCATGTTGGCCAGGCTGGTTTCGAACTCGTGGCCTCAAGTGATCCTCCTGCCTCTGTCTCCCAAAGTGCTGGGATTACAGGTGTGAGCCACCATGCCCAGCCCCTAGCTTTATATTCTTACATAGTTTTTGTAACTATTAGTTTAATGGCTGCATAATATCCATAGAGAGGATGTATAGTAACTTTGTAACCATTCATTCATTTTTGACATTCAAGTTGTTTGCAACTTTTCACTATTATAGATAATGCTACACTGAAATCCATGTATGTTTACATTTAGGATCATTTCCTAAATAAAGTAGATTACTCAGTAAAAAAATGAGTGCTTTTAGGTTTCTTGATAGATATTGCCAAAATGCTTTCCCAAAGGATTGTTCCAATTTACAATGCCTCCAGTCATGACTGAGAGTATAGCTGGTTTTTAATGCTTTATTTTTCACTGTGTGCCAGGGAATTTCAGGTCATCACATTTACCCATTATCTTCCATGAGAGCTCTGTTCCAGTCCTCATTTACCTGGTTCCCTCTGGGGAATCTTCTTTCATAGAACAGAATTTCCTCTGGGCATCACCTGCCAGACAAAATACTCCTGACTTGAGGCCACCAATTAAGAACGAAAGGAGGGAAGACTCTTACACTGCAGATTGGGAAGGGCTTTAAGTGGAGCACCAGTGCTGCCTGGCAACTGGGCACTGTGCTTTAGCCAGTCCTCCCCTGTGCCAGCATATCAGCCGTAGGAACCGTGATGGTAATTGCAGAGCTAGAAAGCAAATCTCACAGAGCGTCTCCCTTGCTTTTAGATGTGAGGTGGGAGAATTAACCAAAATGGCTCTGGAGTTACCCCAGCTAGGGCAGCAGCTCCCATTACCTTACCTATTATTTAGTTTTCAGAAGTAGCTACTCAGGAACAGGGAGAGAAAAGGATGGTGAAAGTATGAAGCTGGTAGTGAGATGACAAAAAAAAAAAAAAAAAAAAAGGATTTGTTTTTGAAATGAAGAGACAGGGGGCCAGTGAATTTTTAAAAAGATGATTTAGAATCCTGCTCTGCTTCTTCATGGTTAGACAAGACTGATGTCTTAGATTGATGCTCTGCTATTGATTCGTATTACCATTCACCAGGAAACCCCGTCATCAAAAAGCCTTCATTTGGGAGATAGGATAAATACCTCAACTCAGGGATACTCACTGTAGCTATGGCTTGGGGGAAGCCTGTGCACAAGGGCCTAAGGGCCAAGCCTCATGACTCAGGAGGTAGGTGCCAGAGTCATAAGTGGAGAAGGCTTACTTCCTTCTGGGAGGACTGGCTTAGCCTACTCCTGACCCTCATCCCCTGAGCCACATGTTGAGGAGGCTCCTGCCTTACCCTTAGACCAGTTTAAGACATAGGTCTCGGCCTATGTCAAGTCTTGTGACCTACAAGGTCTTTGAACCCCACATTACCCTCGCCTCCCCCATTTCAATCTCTTTAGGGAAAGATCACCTAATTTAATGGAGAAAGGGGTTAAGGTACAAAGTTCTTTAAAAATAGATCTACAATGGTTAAGATTGGCCAGATGCAGTGGCTCACGCCTGCAATCCCAGCACTTTGGGAGGCCGAGGTGGGTGGATCACTTGAGGCCAGGAGTTTGAGACCAGCCTGGCCAACACGGCGAAACCCTGTCTCTACCGAAAACACACACAAAAAATTAGCCAGGTGTGGTGTTGCACACCTGTAATCCCAACTACTCAGGAGGCTGAGGTAGGAGAATCTCTTGAATCTGGGAGGCAGAGGTTGCAGTGAGCCAAGATTGCACCACTGCACTCCAGCTTGGGTGATAGAGCAAGACTCGGTCACAAACAAACAAACAAACAAAAAAAGCCCCATGATGGTTAAAATGGTAACTTTTATGTTATGCATATTCCAATACAATTTTTTAAAAAAGATTGAGAAGCAGGACCTAGGCAGAAAAATAAGAAGGTGTGTGGTGGGCAGTGGGGAGAAGGCAGTCCCTTCCCTTTTCATATTCAGATTCAGACAACACAGACTTTTGGGGATGAGGCCTTTCATAGGAGAGGGAAAATTATTCTAAGAACAGGGGAGTTGGAGGGGGCTGGGGATTTGGGGTTGGGTTTCTGGGGGCTTTCTACTTGAGGTGCCCCTTAGACAGGGCCCAGAGGACAGAAAGATGGAAAGGTTGTTCAAGGTTAACAGAGCTTTAGGGAGCATGGTCCAGAGGATCTTTCAGTTTCCTTCTAGAATATGGATTCCAGTTCTTCAAGGTAAGGGAGGAGGCACAGACATGGAGGAGAATACTGCCCAGGAATCAGTACAGGACATGTGGTTGGAGACTCCTTGAGAGCCCCACACGTGGTAGGAAGCAGAAGCAGAAATGCCAGCAGACACTGACATTTGTCTGGGCCAGATTGACTTGTGGATCCTTCTCTGAATCTTGGCCCCAAATCTCACTTAAAGCTTTTTAGTAAGCTTCATTTACTCAAGGAACTGAGCTTGGCCTGCACTGGTTCATAAATCTTTGGGGCTCCTTGATTTCCCAGGAAAGCAAAGTAATTGGCAGAGTCTATGGGATTTCTTCCCTCTGGCCTTGGAAGAATAAGGACCAACTTGTCTGCAAGGGACAATGGACTTGGAGGGCTGGTATCAAACAGCTTTTCCCCTCTGTGGCATTTCCTATCGCTTCCCTTCCTCTCCTTTTTAGCTTGTTCTAAGTCTGTAACCCCAATTATGCCTGGCAGGCACTACTCTTTGCCCACAAAGATAATTTGCAGCTCTGAAGCTCAGCTCTCTAGTCAGAGCAGTCTCCTAGTCTTTCCTTTTTGTCATCTCAATAATTAAACATTGGTGAACTCACCACTTGTTTAGAACTTTGATAATCACTGAACACCAACAAGGGAGAAGGCACAGTGTACACTGGGGAGGGAAAAACACCAAGCCCTAGTTCTTGCCAAGAAGAATTTAAAAGTGTGGAGATGACAGGCACACACATCAGCCTATTTAAGGAAGAGAGAGGAACAGCAGAGGCAGGAATGCATGGAGGGTGGTAGGAGCACAGAGGAGAGCGATAATGATAGCGATATTATCTTCTCTGACATAGAGGACTGGGCCTGGGCAGGAACTGGGTTAAAGCGGAGACATGGCTATTGGTCACTGGGTACTTTGGCAGAGGGTTTAAAGCAACTACTGGTGAAGCTCATCCCTGGGGACTAGGACTCTACCCTTATGACTTTTTGTTGCTGCTGATGTAGCTCCTATCCTGCCACAGGGCACTCACTTACCCCCCACCTCATTTTCGGGGGGTCAGTTGCAGCAGGGCCTTTTCCTTTACCATTGAGATAAACAGATGACCCAAGGGAAGGGTCAAGAGGCTCTAGGTTGGTGGCTGGAAAGGGTTTTTATTAAGAAGGCAATCAGGGACTGAGAGTCCTGTCCTAAGAGTGCTTAAGAAAGAGAAAGGCCAGGCATGGTGGCTCATGAGCCTGTAATCTCAGCACTTCAGGAGGCTGAGGCAGGAGGACTGCTTGAGCCCAGGAGTTCAAGACTAGCCTGGGCAACAAAGTGAGACCCCATCTCTACAAAAAAGAAAAAAACACTTAGCCGGGTGTGGTAGCATGTGCTTGTGGTCCCAGTTACTTGGGAACCTGAGGCAAGAGGATCACTTGAGAGTGGGAAGTTGAGGCTGCAGTGAGCTGTGATCACACCACTCACTCCAGCCTGGGTGACAAAGTAAGACTGTGTGTGTGTGTTTGTGTGTGTATGTGTGTGTGTGTGAGAGAGAGAGAGAGAGAGTGCACACAAGAGAGCGAGAGAGAGAGAATGGCTCTGCTGAAACAAATTTTTTTTTTTTGAAACTGAGTCTGGCTCTGTCGCCCAGGCTGGAGTGCAGTGGCCGGATCTCAGCTCACTGCAAGCTCTGCCTCCCAGGTTTACGCCATTCTCCTGCCTCAGCCTCCGGAGTAGCTGGGACCACAGGCGCCCGCCACCTCGCCCGGCTAGTTTTTCGTATTTTTTAGTAGAGATGGGGTTTCACCGTGTTAGCCAGGATGGTCTCGATCTCCTGACCTCGTGATCCACCTGTCTCGGCCTCCCAAAGTGCTGGGATTACAGGCTTGAGCCACCGCGCCCGGCCTGAAACAAATTTTTGCTGCACCCAACCAAGCCTAGGGCCTGCAGTCACTCTCACAAGTCCTGCTCTGTGCAGCAGGGAGGTCAGGGCTGAGGGGCCCATAGAGGCTTGGGGGCCAGCCTGGGGTCAAGCAGGTCAGAGAGGGGAAGAGGAGGGTTAACCCTACTTATGAACTCCCATCTGAGTCTCCCAAGCAAGAAAGTTCATGTGTGTGTTATAGGGGTGCACATGTGCCAGCTGGGGGTACAGAGGTGAGGAGGGGAGACTGTAGCCTAACACCAGCTCAGGGTATGTTTTTAGGGGTGAGGCTAGCCAGTTGCTGGTTATGCATCTCCTTGGAAAACAATACTCAACTGCTAAGCTAGATGGTCCTAGGGTCCTTGCAGGAGTGTCTCTACAGGCTTAGGGCAGTAGAGAGCCTTTCCCTGCCCACCTGTCACTCTCTGGCTGGTGCAGTGACACTCACTGGCTAACTTATACTCAAGGCATCAATAGGAAGGGGTACCACCTCGTACTCAAGGCATCGATAGGAAGGAGCCCTGAAACAGCAAATGACCAATGCCTCCCAAAGAGCCCCCTACAGCTCTACAAACCACATCTCTGAGGACACTTCTTCTTTTCTGAGTACACCCCCCTGCCACAGCCTCCCCCACCCCCATGCAACCTCTATCTCTTTTAGACAACTGACACACCTGCACTGCCTCAACCCTCTACCCCTGCTGAACCCATCTGTGCCCCTAGGACAGTGTTTCTTAATATATTAATGTACAGATAAATCATCTGGGCATATTATTTAAATGCAGATTCTGATTCAGTAAGTCTGGAACCTGAATTGTCAGCATTTCATATTAGCTCCCAGGTGGTACCAATGCTGTTAATACAGGGACCACACTTGGAATAGTGTGGCTCTAGACCAGCCTCTCTATGCTCACACCATTCCCAGGCAGCTTATCAAAGAGCCCTCCACCCTGACCTTAACCTGGTTACATTTCTAGTGGCAAGAGGGAACAATAGTCTGGGAAGAGAAGAGAGGAGAGGAGGGACTTCTCAAAGCTCACGTTGGGAAGGCAGCTGTGCTAAGAACTCTGGCTGGACCCAGGCAGGGAGTTGTTTGGAACAATTTAGCCCAGGTGTAGTTCTTCCAAAACTCATCCAATCATTTAGTTAATGTTGCTTAAATACCTGCCAGAGGTACGGCCATGGTGCTAGGTGCTTTATCTATATTATTTCATTGAATCCTCCCCAAAACCGCATAAGGCAAATATCATTTTCATTTTAAAATTGAAGAACTAGGTTGCATAAAGTAATATGTCCAAAGTCACACCTTGTAGGCAATTTGAATCTAATTTACTCATCTCTCTTACCCCAGCCCCTTCTCAGAGACTTAGATAAAATCATGAGATTAACAACGCACCAGAACTTACACCTCTCTAGGACTGTTGTCTTGCAAAGCAGTCACTCGGAAGGCTAGTACCTAGTCCAATCATGTCTCTAGAGCTCAACACACACTTATAGCCCCTCTTTAGAAAATAGCATGGGTGCTTTCTGATCACAAGCCTCCTGCTCAGTGAGTTCTCCACAGGAAGGAAATATTGGTGCCACTGAAGCAGTCAATAGCTCAAGATGAAGAGAGAGACTGGCAGGAAGCAGCAAGAAAGAAAATGCATTGGAAACTGAGAATGGTGAGCCCAGGAGACAAAAGAAGAGGGCAGTGCAAGAAAAGGAGGTGAAAGGGGCCTTAGCCACCAAATTCAGTTCTGGTCGTACATTTTAAGGGCATCTATATTCTAGGCACTGTCCTGGGTTCTGGACATATAAAAATAATGTGGGCTGGGTGCAGTGGCTCACACCTGTAATCCCAGCACTTTGGAAGGCCGAAGTGGGAGGATTGCTTGAGCCCAGGAGTTTGAGATCAGCCTGGGTAACATAGTAGGACCCCATTTCTACAGAAAAATTAAAGAAAATTAGCCAGGCATGGTGGCAGGTGTCTGTAGTCCTAGCTACTCAGAAGGCTGAGGTGGGAGGATCACTTGAGCCTGGGAGGTTGAGATTGTAGTGAGCCATGATTGCACAGAGCGACAGAGTGAGACCCCTTCTTCTAAATAATAACAACAATAATAAGGTCCCTGCCCATGAAGAGCTCATAAGCCAGTGAGGGAAACAAGTGAATAAGCAGATAATTTTAATAAAAGTAAGCAGAAGACTGACAGCCACGGTCAGAGGGGTAGTAACGAAGGAGAGATCAAAGTCATGGCTGTCTGGGAAAGGCAGAGTTTTTAGAAGAATAATATAAGACAGAGGAACCAGAACCAGAGTCCTAGAGGGGCTCTTGTATGATAAGAGAGACTGGAAAATAGTTGAGGCCGGGGCAAAGAACCAGCAGAGAATGGCCAGCTGTTTGAAGGACTCAAGATGCTGTTCTCAGGCTTGCTGATATTTCAGCAAAAACTTATTTTGTTCTAAGAAAAATTGTGGGTCTGATTCTTGTGAGGCTTGCAAGTCCCCACAGAGAGACGTTCTCTAGTAGAAAAGTCCAGTCACAGTCCAGAGATCATGGTACATCTGCTATTTTTTTGGAAGTGTGGGCAAGGGGTGGGCTGAAGGCAAGGGAGGCTGACCAGGGCTTGGCCAATCTAGAGGTAATAGTAAGCAGTTGGGTGGGTAGTCGCCCCAAATTCTGGCTGCCCCAGAGTCCTCTAACTTAGTTTTGGCCTATCTTCCCCAGGCTATGACAAAAAGCAGCAAAGATCCTTGACTTCTAGTCCTCGAGGCAGGGGGCCAAAGCCAACATAGACCTACCAGGAGTGGCCTGAGAATCCAGAACACAGAGAGGAGCAGCCTGCATTGCGATTTTCCCAGAACCCACAACATTTGTTCCACTAACAGTGAACATCCAGAGAGAGACTCAACCATGGAACCTATACTCTGATATGTGGTGATCATTCTTTCTTACCTTTTTATTTTTTGAAATAGGGTCTCACTCTGTCACTCAGGCTGGAGTGCAATGGCACGATCTCAGGTCACTGCAATCTCCACCTCAGCTCAAGCAACCTGCCACCTTAGCCTCCCAAGTAACTAGGACTACTGGTGCGTACCACCACACCTAGCTAATTTTTTGTATTTTTGGTAGAGACAGGGTTTTGCCATGTTGCCCAGGCTGGTCTCGAACTCCTGAGCTCAAGCAATCCACCCACCTCGGCCTCCCAAAGTGCTGGAATTACAGGCATGAGCCACCATGCCCAGCCCTTTCTCACTTTTATTATTATTATTCCTCATGCCTAGTCAAAACTTTTTCACATTTAAAACCTTCAGTAATAGTTTTCTGTAAAAATAAAAAATGAGGCTGGGCGCAGTGGCTCACACCTGTAATCTCAGCACTTTGGCAGACCAAGGCAGGCGGATCACCTGAGGTCAGGAGTTTGAGACCAGCCTGGTCAACATGGTGAAACCCCGTCTCTACTAAAAATACAAAAATTAGCTGGGCATGGTGGTGGGTGCCTGTAATCCCAGCTACTTGGGAGGCTGAGGCAAGAGAATCTCATGACCCTGGGAGGCAGAGGTGGTAGTGAGCCGAGATCGTGCCACTGCACTCCAGCCCAGGGAACAAGAACAAACCTCTGTCTTTTAATAAATAAATAAATAAAATAAACAAATGAATAAATACAAATAATCACTTGACTTAATTATTAGTGTTTAGAGCCAGTAATGTAGTCAATAACCTGCACGCCTCCACTGTGCTTGGAGAAGTTGAAAAATGTGCAGTTAATGTTAGGGGAAGATCCTTGTTCTTCTGTCTCCTGCATGTAAACACTGACACCTATGAGCGAGTGGGCAGTGCACTGAGGTGCAGGAAAGCCAGGCTCACACAAGGGCAGAGGACTGACAGCCTCAATGAGGACAGACTGACTTTTCCCAAAACTCTGACCTTGGGGACCTACTGCATTATTTAAAAAAAAAAAAAAAAAAAAAATCATATTCTGGGAAAGAACAGCCTGTGTTTGGCTATTTACAAAAGTAGGTCTGTGAATGCTGTCAGAGTTGAATGAATGTTTTATGCTATTTGGTGCATTTTAAGTAACCCAACAGGCTGAAATATTTTTGTTGTGAAGGGAATGCTTGTTCTGTAGAATTAAATCTTGGTTAGAATTAGAAACTCCAAAATTCCTTTGTTCCTGGCAGGGGAGCAATAGTTTGTCTTACCCACTCTGCAACCTTGTGGCTGTCAGAGGGTTAGTTATAAGGCCTTCACATCTGGACTTCACAGAAGCACAGAATAGCCATTTCAAGGAGTATTTTGGCTTTTATGTGGACACTTAATTTCACAGGCAGTAGGATATTGATTTTTTTTTTTAAATTATACTTTAAGTTCTAGGGTACATGTGCACAACATATATGTATACATGTGCCATGTTGGTGTGCTGCACCCATTAACTCGTCATTTACATTAGGTATATCTCCTAATGCTACCCCTCCTCCCAAACCCCTCCCCACAACAGGACACGGTGTGTGACGATCCCCTTCCTGTGTCCAAGTGATCTCATTGTTCAATTCCCACCTATGAGTGAGAACATGCGGTATTTGGTTTTCTGTTCCTGTGATAGTTTGCTCAGAATGATGGTTTCACTCTTTCCACCACTCCCTTCTATTTTTCACTCCAATGAAAACATCCCAAATGTTGAAACATCAGTGATTTTGTCCTCTTATGATGTTTAGGAGAGGAATTTTCAGCTCCTTGTTATGTGCAGGTGGGGCTAAGATGAGTTGTATCTTTATAGATAGGAGAAATGATGGTATATGGAAAGAACCCAAAAATCCCAGATCCTAGTCCATAGCACACCCTGGGCTGTTTTGGATTCTGAGATAATTTTGCATCCTCCCCCTCCCCACCACTGGCCCAGCTCTAGCCAGCTGCAAATTGTCTGGATCGAGCTGCTTCCACATGCTGATGTTATCGGCCTCACAGTGCCTGGAGCATGTAGATAGGAACAGGCAATGGCGCCATCTCACTGGATGTAGTAATGTAATTTAGTTTCTGAAATCCAAGTATAAAATCTTGAAAGCTGACTTTAAAATCTGCCTCAGGAGGGATGGTGGTGGTGTGGAATTCCCAGTAGAACCATCTAAATAGGGAAATAGCTTCTGTCATGTATTGATAAACAGTTTGAGCAATGGAAAAATATAGAGAGAATTACAGGGAAAGTGAGTGCCTAGTTTTTCTTCCTCCTGCCTCTTCTGAACTATGCTGTCAGGTGAGGACCACTCTATTTGTGTGATCCCCAGGTTAGGGCTAGAAGCACCTCTCCCTGAGCATTCCTGCGAGGCCCCTGCTGCTAGGAAGATGGAACAGCAGTTTGGGTGGTCTCAAACAGCACTTTTTTTTTTTTTTTCCCAGACCAGGCTAAGAATGATGGTAAAGGAGCAGTCACTTGCCTTTCCTTCTATCTCCCCAATCTCATCTTGTGCCACTAGTTTGCACACTGGTCTTCTTTACTCCTGATGGGGCATCAATATCCTTTTTAACCTCATGCTCCCCTTCTGGTTAAATCTTACTGCATCTTTCAGACCTCAGCTGACACACATCACCTCTTGTTTTTTTGAGACCGTGCCTCACTCAGGTGCCCAGGCTGGAGTGCAGTGGTACAATCTCAGCTCACTGCAGCCTCACCCTCCTGGGCTCAAGTGATCCACCTACCTCAGCCTCCCAAGTAGCTGGGACTACAGGTGCACGCCACCACACCTGGCTAATTTTTGTATACATACATATTTTTGTTGACATGGAGTCTATTTTGCCCAGGCTGGGACACATCATCTCTTAAAAGAAGTTTCCCATAAATGCCAGGCTGAGTCAGATCCTTCTATAATGTAGTCTCACAGCCCCTGCTCCCCCATACATTTCTTTCATGCACTTAGCAAATTTTATTTAAATGACTATTTGTATAATTTGTTTAATAAATGTTCATGAAGGTAGGGACCGTGCCTGCCTCCACTGTGTCCTCCCAATGCTTGGCATAGAAAATGAAAGGCCATAATCTGAAAAGACAAACACTGCCTTCTACTTGATTTGAAGGCACAGCAAGGATCTTTCTATAATAGAGAGGTGGCAAACACTGCTGACCTATCAGACCATGTTGGGGTCTTGTCTAATGGTGTCCCACAGACAGATGTTTCATTTTGTGCTCTTTGTAGGACTACTTCTTCACTGTAAGCCTCTGGTCAGGGGCTGAAAGTTATTTTGGAGAACAGTCAAAGTAGGAGCCCCCAAACCCTCCCTCAACTCACCTGAAGGCTTGGCCTAGTTAAAACTCCACTTAGGGTCCACAGCCAAAGCAGCAACTCAATTTCAGGTCAACTTCTCATGGAGACTAACAACAAACTGAGCAGATAGATGCAGGTTTCTTTGTGACTAAAGGGCTAAGATCAGCCATTAGCTTGCAGATATATACCTCCACAATCAAATGATTAAGGCCCAACTCTTGTTATTGAGTTCAGAAGAATGGGAAACCAGCTTGGAATCCAAACCATCAGAAAACTCTTTTTTTTTTTGAGACGGAGTCTCGCTCTGTCACCCAGGCTGGAGTGCAGTGGCCGGATCTCAGCTCACTGCAAGCTCCAACTCCCAGGTTTACGCCATTCTCCTGCCTCAGCCTCCCGAGTAGCTGGGACTACAGGCACCCGCCACCTCGCCCGGCTAGTTTTTTGTTTTTTGGTTTTTTTTGTATTTTTTAGTAGAGACGGGTTTTCACCGTGTTAGCCAGGATGGTCTCAATCTCCTGACCTCGTGATCCACCCGTCTCGGCCTCCCAAAGTGCTGGGATTACAGGCTTGAGCCACCGCGCCTGGCCCAGAAAACTCTTTGGAAGGAGATAGGAGTGGGGCTGTTCTGATCCTCTGTCTGTTCAGAGTGCTTTCTAACAACCTGGGGCTTGTAACCATATTCACCAGGCAGTAAACACCCAAGGCAGGGAAGCTCTTCGGGGTTCAGACATAAGGGCAAATGATGGCAAAGGAAAATGCAAGAAACCTCCTGGAATAGTAAATACAACCTCTGGCTGGAGAGTAGGGCCTCTGAACGGTTTACCTGTGAACTGCACTGACTCTGAGAGTCTAGACAGGTTGTTTCACTTTCTGAGCTTCTAGGTCTGTTTTTATTCAGGCCCTTAGATCCCAGAAAGAGCCTCCAGGGTAGAGAGGAAATGAGTTGTCCCAGGTCAATGCCAGATGGCAGCCCTGGGATTAGAATTCATGGGCCCTTGTTTCCAGCCAGCTGCGCCCTCCCCTGAGTCCTGTACTGTTTCTTCTTCTGAATGCTCAGGATTGTATTCAATTTAGTAAGGTTTGTGGACACATAATCACAGCTCCTAAATAAAACAATGACTACAGAGCATCCGCTATTAGGAAGACAAACATTGGGCGCCTTTGCCCCTGAGAGCAGACTGAGAGTGAGCTCTGGCTGAAGTTAGGTCTGTTCCACTTGAACAAAACCCAACACAAACAAACCCTCTTGGGATCTGGCAAAGTCCTCATCTGTTCTTGTTTCTTCTCCAGGCTTCCTTGTGCATTAAAATAGCCTGTGCTTAAACCCCACAGTAAGGGCCTCTGCTGGAAGCTGGAATGTGCTGTTTCCAGGAGCAAGAGAGAAGCCAAGCTGAGGGACAGCCTGGATCCAGATCCTCTGAACATTTTTTCACCCATAAATTCATTACTACATTGTCAATGGCCCCATCTCCAGGAGCACTATCATGCAACACCTCTTGAGGTGGGCTGGGGGCAGTCCTAGTCCTTCCAACCCAAACTCTGCCAGGCCTACTCAAGGCTTAGTGAACACCAAAAGTTCTTTTCTTCTCCTTGCTCTCCCCTCCCACTATGACTGGTTGGTGCTAGAAGAGGGAGCCTGCAGTTGTTCTCTCAGGGCTTCATTATTTAGCATCAATTTCTTTGACTAGGAGATTCTTTGAGGTATATGCATGCCTTTGGGCTTGACAGTTCCTTCAGTAAGGGACTGAGAAGCCTAAGAGAGGTGAAGAAAACAAGGTCTCAAAAGGAGGAGGGCCTTGCACAAATTCCAGAGCAGGGCTGGTTGAGAGGAACAGGGTCCTAAGTGTTTTCATTGAGCCTCAATCCAGGCACACTTACCCTCCTCACTCACCAGGCTCAGGGAATCATAAAGTGAGAGCTGCTCTGATTCATTTAGCCATGGAAAAGACCTGGAGGTACAGGAGGAACTTTCAACCAGAAAATTCAATCCCTAGTATATGATTATGATTCTTCTGACCTTTCAGACTCCTCACACATGACTTGGGGAATTGGGAGGAAATCCCTCTATAGTGCGAATTTAACTCTTCTCTGCTTGTGGGCTCTGGGGGCCACATGCATGACTAGGGTGGGGGTGGCAGGTTGCAAGTCTCCAGACTCGCTAGTTTTATTTCTGCTTCCATTTGCTACAACCTCGCCCCCCGACTCATGTCAATGTCCTTCCCCCTGCAAAAAAAGACATATTTAAATTAAGTAGATTCCTACTGGTAGGCCGAAAGTCCAGTGACGGCTCATGAAAGGATTCTGCTTCAGGCCTTGAAACCTGCTCAGTGTCTCTCCTTAATTTCCCCTCCTCATGCTCCCTTCTCCCAGATTGAAGAGGGAAGTACAGGGGTATTAGAGACAAAGGACCTTTTAATATTCCCTTGTTCCACTGGTTTCTTACCCCATCCCCAGGACTCCTACTATCCTGAAGTATTAAGAGTATCAGGCCCTGGCCAGGGACAGCTCAGGAGATGACATAATTGTCTTGCAAGCTTACTTCACCTTCAGAGTGATGGTGACCTCAACAGAGAGCTAAACATGTGTGGGGGAGGTAGGGCAGCACCTGGAGGGGATAAGGGGGAATCCCTAGACCTACAGGACTGGTCTTGAAAGAGAAGAGGCCATGCCCCTTTCACAGCCAGAGATATGTGCAGGAAGGCTATTCAAAATTAAATAGGCACGGTAGGGCTCAGTGGCTCATCGCTGTAATCCCAGCACTCTGGGAGGCTGAGGTGGGTGGAGCTCTTGAGCCCAGGATATTGAGACCAGCCTAGGCAACATGTCAAAACCCTGTCTCTACAACAAAAATTAAAAAAAAAAGAAAAAAGAAAAGAAAAGAAAACACACTTTGGGAGGCCGAGGTGGACGGATCACGAGGTCAGGAGACCGAGACCATCCTGGCTAACATGGTGAAACGCCATCTCTTTTTTTTTTTTTTTGAGACGGAGTCTTGCTCTGTCACCCAGGCTGGAGTGCAGTGGCCGGATCTCAGCTCACTGCAAGCTCCTCCTCTCGGGTTCACGCCATTCTCCTACCTCAGCCTCCCGAGTAGCTGGGACTACAGGCACCCGCCACTTCGCCCGGCTAGTTTTTTGTATTTTTAGTAGAGATGGGATTTCACCTATGTTAACCAGGATGGTCTTGATCTCCTGACCTCGTGATCCGCCCGTCTCGGCCTCCCAAAGTGCTGGGATTACAGGCTTGAGCCACCGCGCCCGGCCGTAAAACGCCATCTCTACTAAAAATATGAAAAATTAGCCTGGTGTGGTGGCGGGCACCTGTAGCCCCAGCTACTTAGGAGGCTGAGGCAGGAGAATGGCGTGAACCCATGAGGCAGAGCGTGCAGTGAGCCGAGATCACACCACTGCACTCCAGCCTGGGTGACAGAGTGAGACTCTGTCTCAAAAAACAAACAAACAAACAATAACAAAACATTAGCTGGGCATGGTGGTACATGCCTCTGGTCCCAGCTACCCGGGAGGCTGAGGTGGGAGGATCACCTGAGCCTAGGAGGTGGAAGCTGTAGTGAGTAGTGATCATGCCATTACACTCCAGTCTGGATGCCCAAGTGAGACTGTGTCTCCAAACAACAACAACAACAAGAAGTTAAATGGGCACAAGGCCTTAAGGACACAGCATCCAGGCCTTTCAGACCCAGCACAAACAGGAGGAGCTCTCCAGGGTTCTGAACCACCTCCCCTAAGTCCTTGGAGGCTCTGGGCAAGAGCCCTGCCTGCTGGTTAATGCCGATCTTACATGCCACTGGCTCATCTCTGCCCATTGTTGATACCAACTGCTTGCTTGGACCCATGGCCCGCATGAACTGAAGCAGCTCCTGCATGACTCCAATCACTCTCTACGGCTGCAGCCTAGGCTTCGTGCCAGCAGCCTGGCTGCCTGGCCAGATTTTTAAGGGGTGAGGCAGAGTTTCTTGGTGTATGTGAAAAAATATCTCCCAGTCCCTCTGGAAGCTCAGGATAAAATGGACCTGGCTTGGGGACAAAGTAGCCATAGGGGAGGAAGGGAATTCTCCATGTGATAAATCAATAGACAGCTCATCAGCTCCTCCCCTGCCCTCAGCAGCTGCTGCACCCACACGGACACACACACATACTCACACACACATATACATGCATGCCAGATTCTCCTTCCTGTCACTGCAGAGCCTGTATTGCTGCAGAGAAGGTAGGATCTCTTTTGTCTGCACTTGAGCAGAATGCACCTGCTTTGTTTCCCTCATAGATATCACAGAAATTTGGCAAAGAGCACCAAAACTTAAAAGTTAAATTAAATAAAATAATTATTTCTTTTCCTAAATCCAAGAGGAGAGAGCTGGGTGTGGTGGTATATGCCTGTAGTCCCTGCTACCAGGAAGACTCAGGTGGGAAGATTGCTTGAGTCCTGGAGTTTGACTCCAGCCTGGGCAACACAGTGAGACCCCCCTCTAAGAAAAGCTAATAAAAAATAAAAACATTTTAAAAAGAAGAGTACATAGTCACTGTAAAAAGTCCAGATAAGCACAAAAGAAAAAGGAAAAAAAATAAACTTACTCCTACTATCTAGAGCTATCCAGTGTTAATCTCCTGGTACACAGCCCGGGTCCTTGGATGTATGTGCATATGTGCACGCATGTGAGTGTGTCAGTAAGAGGCAGTATAGCGCAGTGCTTAAAAGCATTGGTTTTGAAGTAAGTCCTATTTGTGCCGTTTACTTATCTATGTAATCTGGATAAGTTTCTAACCTCTCTGGGTCTCAGTGTTTCATCTTTAACATGAAGAAAATAATAGTACCTGTAGCTTCCAGCCTACATTCTGCAGCCACAGCCAGGAGATGGCAGGGGGCTTCCTTTTGGTCAAAGTTCTCTCTTCTTGAACTTTGGGCCTCAGCCCTTTCACCCACTTGTTCTGGCCATCACTTTCTGCCTTTGTGCCCAGGGTGTACCATTCTTCTCCAGGGGCTCCTTATGTCAGTCTCTTTGCCTGGCTTGGGCAAGCCTGCTCCTCACTCTGAGTCCTGGCAATTTATTCTCACATCCACCACCCTCACCTCTCCTTACCTGCTCTAACACTGTTCTCCCTGCAGTCAGCACTGAGCTCCTGGTGGCTGAGCCAGTGGCTTTTTCTCAGGTGATCTTCTACAACCTTGGGCATCATTGGACAGTGCTGACCACATTATTCTGCAAGCTATTTTCCCTTGGCTTGTATGGAAACATTATATGTCTCTTTGTTTTGACTGCCCTGCCTACTGTTCCTCCTCTTAAACTCTAGACATAAGTGCCTTTCCCAGTGGTCAGTGATTCTCTTTCCACATGTTCTCTCTTCGCATCTCATATAAACATATTATTTCAAGTAATAGCTCTCTGGGCTTTATAATCCCAAGCCCATATCTCTAGCTCTGACCTCTCTCTCCAGACCCCATTTCCAACTGCCTACTGTTTCCACTGATGTCACGTTCCTCCCCCAACCGCGTTCTTCCTTTTAACTATCTTTATCTTGTTATTGGCAAACCACTTTCCCAGTTAAATAAACTCAAAAATGGGGAGGGGCAGTGGGGTATCATTTTAGAAACTTTTAATTATTGAAGTAGTTTTAAAAAATTGTTTAAAGAGGTAGTGTCTCACAATGTTGCCCACGCTGGTCTCGAACTCCCGGCCTCAAGGGACCCTCCTGCCTCAACTTCCTGAGTTGCTGGGATTATAGGCATGAGCCACCATGCCTGGCTTATTATTCAATTTTATTATATTTATTATATTTATAATATTATTCAATTATTATTATAATTTTACATTTACAGAAGAGTTACAAAGACAGTCCAGAGAGTCTTTGTATTCACTTCATATATAAAAAATTGGAATCCTTCTGAAAGAAATATTTATCCTTTCTCCTCCATTTACTTATTTATTCAATCATGTATATATATCAGTACGGATTAATGTATACTTATTTTGGGGGGTTATAATCCAATATTATCATATTTGTTTTGTTGCTCAAATGGTTCCAGCTTTGGCCACTGAGAACACTTTCAGGTTGGCTCCTGTTTTAACTTCCCTGTGGGCTCATTTTGATCTACTTCTTTCCCCTTTATCTCTATGGGAAACTAATCATGAACCTAGAAAGTTCTGCAGAATATCTAACGTTTAGCTTAAAAAAAAATTCTCAGCCAATATCCTGCTTCAGGCCCTTCTCAACATATTGCAGGATCACTGCAGTAGTAACCCACTCATCTCCCCACCTTGTCTCCTCTTCCTCCAACTCATCTTATATGTTACTGTTAAAAGACTCTTCTGAGAATTAAACACTGCTCTGATTGCAGTACTCCTTTGCTCAAGACCTTCTGATAGCTCCTACCACTTAAAAACTCCTCAACTTGACATTCAATAAGTTTTAAAAACATGATCCCAGTTTGCCAATCTGGCTGCTCCTCCAACTGCCATCTTTCTAAATCCTTTGATCTCTTTGCCCTAACTGTCAGCCCTCTATGCAGATGACTTCCAATTTCTATATCCAGACTGACTATATCATTTTAAGCATTAAAAAAAATCTGTATTGGTTTCCTTAACTTATAAAAGTAATGCATATTCAGTGGGGAAAGCAAAACAATACAGAAGTGAATCAAGTAGGAAATGAGCCTGTGACTCTCTCTCCTCCCCGTTCCTCGAGTTGGTTTTAAGAATGAAGTGGCCTCTCCAGATTCTTCAGTATATCTCCTGTCTTCCTATTAAATTGCTATACCACAGTAAACAGATTTAGAGACATGCTTCTTGACATAAGAGTTTACAATACAAATCAGAAAAGGTTAAATTCAGAAAATATAGATATTTATTTTTATATTGCAACTTAAAACTTCAAGGCTTTTTCCTCATTTTATCTCATTTAATCTCTGATAATCCATCTATCATTTATCTCAATTTTACAGAAAAATAATCTGAAGCCCTATAAAGCAGACTAACTTCCCTTAAGTCCCATAATCAGAACTGGGTCCCAAGTTTCCTGGTCCCTTTCCAACTTTACCACATAAAATGGCCATACAGAAAACCACAACACAAGAGACAACACTAATGGGAGAAAGGCCAGAAGCCAAAGAGAACCATCCAGAACATTCAAGTATTAGTGATCACAGTTTTACCTTGGGGAATGTGGGAGTAAATCTGTCCCTGTGCTTTCCTTTTCTTATATGGTGAAAGTGGAACTGTAGGGAGATCTCTCAACAGGGAGTAAGAAACAGGAATGTATCTGCTCAGTGTTGATGGTTTTCTTTTTCTTTTTTTTATTTCATTTATTTATTTTTTTGAGACAAAGTCTCACTTTGTCACCCTGACTGAAGTGCAGTGGCGGGATCTCAGTTCACTGCAACCTCCACCTCCTGGGCTCAAGCGATCCTCCTACCTCAGCCTCCCAAGTAGCTGGGACTACAGGAATGTGCCACCACACCTGGCTAACTTTTTGTATTTTTGGTAGAGATAAGAAATGCCCTGCCTCCTAGAAGCTACAGGGCTCTGTAGAACTTGAGAAGGAATTGGGAAGATATGAGTCAAGTGTGGCACATCGAAGCCGGGGTGTGTAGCAGGAACAAGATTGTTTAGAGAAGTGACACACAGGTCTCTGTCAGCATTTCCACACTCAATTCATCTTACTCCCTTGTTGGTATGCATACCCAATTAAAAAATATGGAAAGCATGAGCTCTATCACCCGGGTAAAAATGACAGAATCAAAGAGCATGATTTTTGACCATTTGTTTCCCCAAATGGAAAAAAAATTCAAAGAAAAAGGTGATGTTGTTTTGTCATAACAAATTCAAATGCAGAAAGGTGAATACAGAATATGAAAGTTCTCCTATAATTCATTACTGTTGCCAGTTTATTTTATGCTTCCAGACTTTAAAAATATGTAATCATATATACCAATTTAGACACAGATGGAATCAGATGATCCATCTTCCATATGTATTTTACCCAGTAACTTTTGTGTTATGTGCACTTTACCACAGTGAAATACACCTATCGTGAATATCGTTTTATGTCAATTCATATTAGATTTACATCCTCCTTTTAAAAGGCTGCCCATCTGTATGCTATGGGATGGAGGTACCATGATTTATTAAATCAGTCCTCCCTGATGAAGGTTTAGATTGTGTGTGTGTGTGTGTGGTTTTTTTTTTTTTTTTTTTTTTGAGATGGAGTCTCCCTGTATCACCCAGGCTGGAGTGCAATGGCACAATCTCAGCTCACTGCAACCCCTGCCTTCTGGATTCAAGCGATTCTCCTGCCTCAGACTCCCAAGTTGCTGGGATTACAAGTGCCCACCACCACAACTGGCTCATTTTGTATTTTTAGTAAAGATGGGGTTTCACCATGTTGATCAGGCTGGTCTGGAACTCCTGACCTCAAGTGATCTACCTGCCTTAGCTTCCCAATGTGCTGGGATTACAGGTGTGAGCCACTGCGCCCAGCCTAGATTGCTCTTTTTCCACCTTTTTCTCACTATTATAATGTTGCAGCTACTAATAACTATTATAATATCTATTATAACTATAATATTATAAAATTATGTATATGTATTTATGTATAATTATTATAATTTCTGGGGTTTTGGCGGTTTCTTTTTTGAGACAAGGTCTCACTCTGTCGCTCAGGCTGCAGTGTAGTGGCAACCACAGCTCACTGCAGCCTTGACCTCCTGGGTTCAAGTGATCCTCCCATCTCAGCCTCCCAAGCAGCTGGGCTACAGGCACATGCCACCATGCCTGGCTATTTTTTTAAAAAATGTTGTAGAGATGAGGTCTTGCTTTGTTGCCCAGACTGGTCTCAAACTCCTGGGTTCAAGCAATCCTCCCACCTTGGCCTCCCAAAGTGCTGGGATTATAGGTATGAGCCACAGAGCCTGGCCTATGATAATTTCTTATTAAAGAGTGTCTTTATATGTTTGTCTATTTCTTTAAGAAATTCCTAGAAGTCGAATAGCTGAGGGGGTCAATGGGAAATGCACACATTATATTTTGAGACACTGTTGCCAGTTATTGTTCCAGAGAGGCTGTGACAATGTATACTCTCAGCAACTGGCTGTGGGAGGTACTTGGGTTTAGAAAGACCTAGATTAGTTCTCAAGCCAGCTGGTTGTATGACTTTTGGCAAGTTATCCTTCTTAATGTCCCTTTCCCCTCATGGGTGTCATATTACCTACTTTGCAAGGCTGGTGTTAGAATGAGATGAAAGAATGTATATAGAACACTTTGCAGCATGCCTGGCATGTACAACAAAGGGTAGCTGGTTTTTGTTTGTTTGTTTTTATGTTGCTCTCTCCTCATTTACTTTGTTTCCATCTAGTCTAAAGTATTCATCAGTCCTAACTTCCCTTCCCCCAAAAGGAACTTGGGATGTGGACTAACTGGAGCTATGAGAATCAGCAGCAAGAGGCGTTGCCCTCTTAATGAGTTTGCACTTCCCAGGAAAGCCTTGAAGTCAATTTTCGGGGCTCTATCTTTCATGAGGAAATCACAAGAAGACAAACACTACTCTCTTCCTCTCAATTATCTTGACTAGGATCTTAATCAGGTCATGCTTACTCTCCAGGACACTGCCGGATCAGGCCATTTCAACAGCTGGCCTTTCTCTTTAAAACAGGACACTACATTATGATCTGGAGGCTACAAAGGATCCATGGAAACAGATGGGGTGAGAGACCCTGAGACATATGCACCCTGGAACCCTGGGGAGTCCTGGTTGAATTCTGTCCTCCGTGTCCTTCCACAGCAGGGCCAAAAGTGGAACGCTAAACTGAAGTGTGGCTTCTTGGGGCTTTCAGTTCTAAAAGATATGGGACTGTTGAATTAACCAGGGCACAGTGACAATGCTCCAAAATACCAAAAGGGGGCAGTGTAGTGTTACAGTTAAGAGCATGGCCTTAGACTCCATCCACCTGGGCTTGAAATGGTTTTGCCGCTTACTAGGTTGTGTGACCTTGGGTCTCACTTTCCTTCTCTGTAGATTAAGGGTATACCTTCTTTGCAGAGTTGAGAGGATTAAATGAAACACTGTGTGTCTGGTGGCAGATAAGTAGTAAGTGCTTCTAAACAGTAGGACACACGTCTGCAGGGTGTATGGTTGAATGTCAGATACAACATGGGGTTACCAAGTAAATGAGACTAGAAGACAATTCATTTAGTAATTCATTCATTCAACCAAAAGGTATTTAGTGAATGTCCATTATGTGAAGGCACAGGAGACAAATGGTAAGTAAAAATGAATTTGGTTTCATGCAACAGCCTTCAAAAGGACCCATGTTAATAGACTAATTATACATACTTAAGTAAAATTATAAATGTGAAAAGTGCAATAAGGGGAAGACTACTGACCAAGTCTAGGGATTGTTCTCTGTGATGAAACTATAGCTGAGCTAAGAACTGAAAGATGAGTAGGAGTCAACAACAAAAAAAAGGTAGAAGGTGCAGCAAAAGCATTCCAGGCAGCAAGAACATTATGCGCAAAGGCCCTCAAGCAGAAGGGAGCCTGGGACATTAGAGAAGTGGAGGAAAAGCCAGTGAGGCTGAATGCAGTGATGGGGGGTAATGTGGTATGAGATGAACTGAGGAGGAAGGCAGGAGCCAGATCACATATTAGGGTTATATTAAGGATCTGAGTCTTTATAGTAAGAGTGAGTGGAAGCTGTTGAAGTGTAAGGGGCTACACGGGGCACTCCTGCTACTTGGCGACACTTTCCTCTGATGTTTACTTTCATGTGGATAAAAGGGATAGGGCTTCACACAGTCCCTTCTGTGACCGCCCAGGAGAGGGGAGCAAAGAAGTAATCGGCAACAGGTCCCTTCCCAAAACAGAATGAGGCCCTCTGGATTCTCATAGCCTCAGGAAGAACTAGACATAAGGAGGAATGTGGGCAGGGTATCCAAGACTGTGAGGCTTTTATCAGGAATCCTGGGTGGTCAGCTGTCACTACAGACCCCTGTGTTTTCTAGCTGTTGCACAGCTGGTCCCTAGCTAGCTTCCACCTCTCAGACTTCCTGCTCCATCAGATGCTCCATTGTGTTGGACATAATTTTCAGGGGACTAACAGCTCTTAGGCTGGGTGGTAGAGGTACAAGACTCCCACGGGCAGGGAACCAGACCTAAGGGTGGGTACAGGTTTGCAAGAGGCAGTTCTCAACTTCTGTGTGCTTCCCCGGTGAGCTGGCTTGCAGTGCCTTCAGTTCATGCACTGTATTTGTCTGGGGCACATGTACATACTCTCCTCTGTGAGGAGAGACAATAGGGGTGGAGATACTGGGGCAACACAGGAATGCCAAAGTACCAGAAGGTGTTGATGTGTCCCAGCCCTCACAGGTTTTTTTTTTTTTTTCTTAATTAAAAAACCAATTTTTAAAGAAATGTTATCTTACTATGTTGCCCAGGCTAGAGTGCAGTGGCTATTCACAGGCCTGATCATACAGCACTTACAGCCTTTAACTCCTAGGCTCAAGTGATCCTCCTTCTTCAGCCTCTCGAGTAGCTGGGACTCCAGGCTCCACACCTGGCTCTCACATAGGTTTTTAAACTTGGCTGGAAAGAGAAAAGGATCTAAGAGTGCTAGAATTGCCTGTCCCATCCCTCCCCGCAACCTCTCCCGGCTTGTAGCCCAGCTAAACAGGAAACCAGGCTTGGGTCCTTGCCAGGGCCCAGGCTGGGGCAGGAAGCTCAGGAAACAAGTAAGACCCTCCTCAGCATAGAAGAAGGCTGCTCAGAAATCCTTGGGAAGCTAAAATAAACCCAGACCTTGCTGAACTCTCTCCCAGAGGAGGAAAAGACAACAGTTGCTTCTACTCCCTAGTATGAGTCAAGCATAGCCCCAGGAAGATTCACAGAGAGCAGATGCAGGAGCTTCATGAAGTGAGATACTGCTGTCCCAGTGAGAACACACTCAGTAAGGACCCTCCCCTCAGAGAAGCACAGGGCTTAGTGAAGCAGGGTGGGATACATGTGGACTGAAGACACTCCAGGGCTATCTTGGGCTGATAAGGAAGGAAATGATAGTGCAGGATAAGAGCAGTGGTGGAAGCAGAAGACCTAAAGGAGAGAGGGCCTGAGATCAGGTGATACCTGTGGGGTATGAAGGCAGAGAATTAACAGGGTTCTTTGCTGTACAAATGTGAAGGAAATTCCTGATGGAATAATGAATCAAGGCAATGACAGTCAAGGGCTGTAAAAACATTAGGTGAAAGGCTGAAGGGGGCTTTTATTTATTTTTTATTTTTGAGACAGGGTCTCACTCTGTTACCCAGGCTGGAGTACAGTGGCACGATCATGGCTCACTGCAGCCTTGACCTCCTGGGCTCAAGCAATCCTCCTGTCTCAGCCTCCCAAGTAGCTAGGACTACAGATGCACGCCACCATACCTAATTTTTGTTTTTTTATGGGGATGGGGTCTCACTATGTTACCCAGACTGTTTTCCAACTCCTGGCCTCAAGTGATCCTCCTGCCTTGGCCACCCAAAGTGCTGAATTACAGGCATGAGCCACTATGACCAGCTAACTTTTATAAAGGAGAGATCAGGCTAACTACACCACGAATCAATGTGAACATCACAAAAAATAGGATGAACATAGGTCATGTGCTTCCTGGTGTGAAATACATACACATCACACCTCAAAAGGTAAACTGTGGCATACACATCACACCTCAGAAGGATACTTTACAAAAAAGTTGAATTTAAGCCTGATCAAACCCTGAGATCTAACTACTGATTTGCAAAAATACAGGAGTCAGAATAGGATAAAAAACATCACAAGGATGCAATAAACACAATCCAGAAAGTGGGAAACTCTATAGGACAAAGGACTGAGCTTTTTTTGTTTGTTTTTGTTTTTAACAAATAAGTTGCAAGAAAAGAAAAAGTGGTGGGAGAACTACAGATCAGAAGAGACATATCAGGCCAGGCATGGTGGCTCATGCCTGTAATCCCAGCACTTTGGGAGGCTGAGGCAGGTGGATCACCTGAAGTCAGGAGTTTGAGACCAGCCTGGAAAACTTGGCAAAACTCTGTCTCTACTGAAAATATGAAAATTATCTGGGCGTGATGGCATGTGCCTGTAATCCCAGCTACTCAGGAGGCTGAGGCAGGAGAATCGCTTGAACCTGGGAGACGAAGGTTGTAGTAGGCCAAGATCACATCACTGCACTCCAGCCTGGGTGACAGAGCGAGACTCCGTCTCAAAACAAAACAAAAAAAAGAGACACGTCAGCCAAATGCAATGTGTGAGCCAGATCCAAACAAACCAACCAATTTTTATGATGTTAAGGAATTAAAGGAGTTTAGGAGTGATAATGGTATTCATGTTAACAACAGTAATGGTGTGATAATGGTAGTTATGTTGAAAATTATCATTTTTAGAGATAGTATAATGTTATAGATGATTATTCACCCATACCCCACCTACTGGATTATCTTGAATATTAAATTATTAAATTTAATTCAAATATTCAAACATTAAATTAAATAGATATTCAAATGTTAAATTATCCAAGATAATCCAGTAGGTGGGGCATGGGTGAAATAAGATTAGCCTTGTGTTGATAGTTGTTGAAGTTGGGTGACAAGTACTAGGGGATATGTGTTTGAAAATTTCCAAGGCAAACCATTGAAAAATGTGAAGGAAGTGAGCAAACTGGATCTGCCTCCTCTAGCCCACTGACATGGGGGAGAGTAATAGCAATGTCGACTTTTTCATATGTTTCATGAGCCCTGAAAATTGACCTTTGGGAACTGAAACAGCAGTAGGACACCCTCCACTATCACCAATGGTGGGGATCTCCAGGAAGGCCCACTCTGCTAACAGACTCAGCTGCCCTCTACAGGTCCCCCAGCCCAGCCCCACTCAATGGGAATCTCTTTCAAAGGTCAGTGAAAGCACAAAGCAGGTCCTTCTCCAGCCTGGCCTCACCACAGCCCTGTCGAGGAGGCCAAAGACTCTTCTCATTTGGTGATGAGAAGAATAACCCATCTCCTCACTCTCTCCCACAAAAGTTCCCTTGGGAATCACAGACAGAAAAAGGAAATGAGCAACCCTTTCATTATCATCAACACTTAGACCAGAAATAATATAGCAATTTGCAGCTCATTTTCACATACATGATCTTATTTATTTTACAAATAGCCTGAAAGAGGTTAGGAGGCTGGCCAAAGGTCATAACAAAAGTGGTAGTAGCTAGGATGTATCCAGCCTACTTACCACTGCTGTGCACAGCTCCTGCCCTGGGGCCTGTGCCCTCCACTAGCTTATTCTAATTTCCCCACCTTCTCAAGGATACTCAAACCAATTCCTCCTGTGGGAGCTTCCTGTGACTGTCTCTCTGCTGTATCAGAGCCCATGGCAAATGAAGGATATGAAATATGAGATTCCATCAGGAAGTTGATAGGGAGGCTAACAGATGGTCAAATCTTGGTTCCTGACTGGTTCTCTTTGGTACCAATGTTTGCTACATTAAATACCACCCTCCAACTTAGTCTCCCTCCCTGACTCCACATAATTCTCCCTCCTCTTCCCTAAAACACGAGCTACCACCACTTCCCCATATCATTATCCCCACTTGGCCTTTCACTGAGTCGTCTAGGCCAGAGCTGGATGCAACAGGTCAGCTGAGAGCAGAGAGGACTTTCTGGAAGCTAAAATCCTCAGGGAAGAGCTTTGGCATTCATAGGAGGCCCAGTGGAGGCCCCTTTCACCAGCTGCTGCAATCTGCATGCCAATGTGGCTTACTGGCTTTCCCACCAGAGGCAAGCCTGCCCCCAGACAGAATGACCTATACATTTGGGTTTTGTGGTAAGGAGAACCCCATGCCTGATACACGAAGAACAGGACATCCAGGTTGGCACTCTTCCCTTCCTCCAAGATCCCCAGAGACTTTCTCCATTTCCAGGAGGATGTGTACAAGTCATATAATGTTGGAAGACTCAGGTAGGAGCTCTTCATCAGCAAAGCTAAGTTTTTTCCTCATTAAATATTAAAGCTTATAATTCCATTAATAGCTTCTCCAGCCCCTACAACAAAGCTGATGGCACAGTTATCAGCTCTGCTAGCAACGGCAGAAGGGCTGGATTGGCCCTCTTATGTTCTTCTATGTCCCTCACTTCTGAAAACGTACCTAATACTGCAAAGGGAGAAGATGGGAAAAGGCCAATTTGTAAGGAACTCAGATTGCTAACTCAGCTAGGGACCCCTGCCCACTAGGGAGCCAGGAGCACGTCACTCCTCGTAAGAACAAAATCCTTCTCATCCTGTGGTCTGAGTTCAAACATCACTTTCTCATAGAAGCCTTACCTGACATCCACAATCTAATGTAAGAGAACAATTTATTATTCTCTCTTTTCCTACTGTATTTCTTGCCTTTTCTATCACTTGTCATAGTTGGTAATTGTGTTTGTGCATTTTGTTTAGTATCTGTCTCTCCTACTGGATTGCCAGCTTATGAAGGTAGGTACCATGTTTGCTTTATTCATCATTTTACCTCCTATGTTTTGCTCAGTGTCTTGTATATAGCAGATGCTCAAAAGATGTTATTTGAATAATGAATGAATGCCCCATCCCTGTATTCCCCTGAATTTCCCTTAATTCCCCAACATGTAGCTTCTACTCTACTAATTCTCACCTACTCATCCCCCTCTAGGTCTTTACTGTTCCCCTCCTTAGAATAATCTCCCAACCTCCTCTCCACTCTTAACTCATCTTTAAAGGAGCCAACTGTATTCTTCTATAGTTCTGTTTCATAAGAGCAAGAATCTTCTTCACCAGTCTGTAAGTTCTAGAGGCAGAAGCTACCTGCCAAGGAGATCAAAGGGGAGTTTGGGTGACAAAACTCACAGCACATTAAAATGGACACCCTAAACCAGAATATCATTTGTATAAAGTTATGTGCTAGAGGTTATAGAGGCTTTGGGATTGGTTAAGAGCTCACTAGAATATTCAGGGAAAGCTCCCTGAAGAATGGGAGTTTATATTGATCTCTGAAGAATGTGTAAGAGTGAAAAGGGCAGAAGAGAATTGTTAAGAGGAGAGGAGGCCTCAAGGTGCCAATAGATGAAAGAAGGTGAAGGACATGGCTGGACTTACTAGAAAGAAAGTTGGCTTGAATGGTAGCACGTATGGCCAGCTTTGAGGAGAAAAAGCCTAGTGTAGATGCCTCAAAAGCCAGTGGAGAAGTTCAAGCTTGATGTAGAACTTAATCGGGTTCCAAGTTGTGAAGGAGGGTCTAATCTAGGCCATGCCAACCTCCAGCTGAGTAATGGCTAAGCCTGTTTACCTTTTTGGGAGTCTGCTTGCAGATCTATAAAGTGGGAAAAATTATTTTCCTAATCTACTTAATGAGATGGTTCAGGTGCTTTGGAAACATCTTTTCACCTACCTTAAAAAGAAATTAAAGATAGGCTGGGTGCAGTGGCTCATGCCTGCAATCCCAGCACTTTGGGAGTCTGAGGCGGGAAGATCACTTGAAGTCAGGAGTTTAAGACCACTCTAGCCAACATGGTGAAACTGTCTCTACTAAAAATACAAAAATTAGCTGGGTATGGTGGTGTGCACCTGTAGTCCCAGCTGCTCGGAAGGCTTAGGTAGAAGAATTGCTTGAACCTGGGAGACAGAGGCTGCAGTGAGCCAAGATCGTGCCACTGCACTCCAGCCTGGGCAACAGAGCTGGGCAGACAGACTCTGTCTCAAAAAAAAAAAAAAAAAAAAAGAAGGGGGGAATTAAAGATAGGGATAAGACACTGTACCCATAAACTTTACACAGTGACAAGGTATTAGGGCCACAGGACAGGTAAATGGAGAGCTCATATCTCACTGAAGGAAAGAAAGGGATGCATGAAGAAGATGGTGTTTTTGTGACAGGCCTTGATATATAGGAAAGATTAACAAACACTGACAGAAAACTAGAAATGTGCTGCTTATGCTAAGTTCCACGGTGGATTTTTGGACACGTTTATAGTACACACACATAACAGAGCCATGTTTACTGCTAGGATATTATTCCTAGCATCTACTTTGGAAAGACTAGGGCATTTGCACAGAGCAATGTGTCTTCCTGGTGTCCTGGCCTCTGGCCCAGTTTAAGAACTGCTACCATAGAGAATATGAGGTAAGAACACATTCACATTCCCACCATGGCTCTGGTTCTCCCTGTGAAGCTACAGATAACATGAAGTCTACCCTCCTTTTCTTTCCTAATCCCAGTCCTTTAGGTATCTGAAAATCTTAAAATGCTTCATCTGAAACTGCTTATTCATAGGCCAAATAGCTCAGTTCTTCCAACTATTCTCACATGACATGGTTTTGACTCCCTTCATTATTCTAGTCACCCAATCTCTTGAATGATGATATCAGTATAGAATGCAGGACTTCAGATGGTGCTGACCAGTACAGAACAGGGCAGAGTAGGATGATTACTTCCTAGGAACTGAACTCCATGCTTCTATTAATGTAGTCCAATAGCACATTAGCTTTGTTATATAGTGGACTTATATTAAGCTTTCTGTCCACTCAAGGTCCCTACCTTCTCCAATCACACAGCCTCCCTAGACTCCTATTGAAATTCCGTCTTGCTGAACTCAGCCAGCTACCTTTCTGAGAATAAGAGTCACATTACACACATGTGGTGTAGTTTCTAATAAATGTGGAACCATCATCTTACTATCCTCAGTGGACTCTTACCTATTTTGGCAGTAAGCCTAGCTCAAGATGTGATTCTAGGTTCTTGCCTTGATTTTACACTGCTGAGGGAAAGGGCTACTCTATTCCAGATATGTTCTGAGTTCAATATAACAATAGGGATGGCTATTAAATATGATCATGGAAGCTCAATTGACAATAATAGAAGTACAATATCAATATTATGGGTAGTGGCAGTCCCACAATAATCTGTGCTGTGCAGATCACATGGAGAGCTCTGTGTTCAGTTTCAGGGGTGAGAAACGTAAAAGTATCCACTAGGGCAGCTAGGATGACTGGGGATTTGGAAGTCAGTGTCCCAGGAAATGGTAAGAAGAAAAATCAGGCCTGTTTAGCCTGGGTAAACAAAAGAGTGCTAAGGCTGTATAACCTATAAAAGGGCCTTTCCACACCAATAACTTCTGGCTTATGGGTCTCTTCTTGTAGCCTATTCCTTCTTGCTCCTTTGGTCAAGGGCTTATAATTTCATATTAAGTGTGGTCAACCACTCATATGAAATTCATGAGATCTTTTCCTGAATCTGTTTCTTTCCCCCTCTTATCTGCTCAGCAGAGTCAAGGTTACTCCCTCTCACCTGGCCTATTTATTTCAAAAGGATTTTAAACTTTACATTAATTCAATACTTCAGAAACAAGTGCTGAAGATCAAGTAGAAAAAAACAGTTTTCTTCTTCTTCTTTTTTTTTTTTTAAAGACAGGGTCTTGCTTTGTTGCCTAGGCTAGAGTGTAATGGTACAATCATAGCTCATTGCAGCCTCGAACTCCTGGGCTCAAGTCATCCTCCCACCTCAGCCTCCCTAATGGCTAGGACTACAGGCATGCATCATCATACCTGGCTACTTTTTAATTTTTTTTAGAGACAGGGTCTCACTATGTTGCCCAGGCTGGTCTCGAATTCATGACCTTAAGCAATCCTCCTGCCTTGGCCTCTCTAAGCACTGGGATTACAGGCATGAGCTGCTGCACCTGGCCCCTTTATTCATTTCTTAAGGAGCCATATCATAAGACTTTAGCCTCTCAGTGAAACAGATTGCTTGGCTGGCTAACATCCCTAAGAGTTCACCTTTCCTGTGTTCTTTGTCCAGGATAACTATGATGATTCAGGGCTGCTGGGATGGCAAGCAGAATACTAGAACTGTTGTTCCCCCTGCTGAAGACCATAGCAGACATGGAAAATCAACCAAACCATGTCAGTATTTCATATGGAACCAGGACTCTGCCTTAGCATCCATCTTAACACAATGCTTTAAGCAGCAACTACTGATCAAGGGGCATTGGCATGAAGAGTAATGCCTGTTTATCATCCATGCTTTATGCAGCCTGTGGAGTAGGAGGGTATAAAATAATTATGCAGGAATGTCTCTTGAGCTGTTGTGAACAGTGGGAACATTTATTGATACTGCAAAGGAAGGACTGAAACGTCCCCTAATCTGGGAATCCACTTTTCACCTTAAATCTCAATTGAGATGGGATTCTTCCTGATAAAAGATTTGGATTATCTTTATCTTCTCTACTGCTTGGCAGGACATAAAAGCACAGAGCACAGCCCAAGGTAAAAATGAGAAATAGAACTAGGCCATGGTGGGAGCTAAGCTATGAGGACACAAAGGCATAAGAATGATATAATGGACTTTGGGGACTCACGGAAGAAGGGTGGGCGAACGGTGAGGGATAAAAGACTACACGTTGGGTACATTGTACACTGCTAGGGTGACACATGCACCAAAATCCCAGAAATTAGCACCAAAGAACTTATCCATGTAACCAAAAACCACCTGTTCCCCAAACACTATTAAAAAACAACAACAAAAAAAAAAAAAACAAAAAGAACTAACTCAGCCATGGGATAGCCACACTGGTTTAAAAGTAAAGTACTAGTTGGATGCCGTGGCTTACACCTGTAATCTTAGCACTTTGGGAGGACATGGCAGGTGGATCTCTTGAGCCCAGGAGTTTGAGACCAGCCTGGGCAACATGGCAAAACCCCATCTCTACCAGAAAAATACAAAAATTAGCTGGGCATGGTGGTACACACCTGTAGTTCTAGTTACTTGGGAGGCTGAGGTGGGAGCTTGGGAAGGTCAAGGCTGTAGGAGACAGAGTGAGACTGTGTCTCAAAAAAAAAAAAAAAAAAGTAAAGTACTACATGGCTAACGTATAGAATATATAAATTATATCTCAATAAAGCCGTCCAAAAAATAAGCATCAAAACAACATTTGGTAGAGGGATATAAGGGAAATAAAACTCCCTTAGAAATATTATGAGAAAAACAAGGCACTTGGTATTTGCCTGTGCACCTAACCAAAGTTAACCAAGAGCTTCCTACTGATAGCAGCAAGTTCAGACCCTGAAACAAATCAGCAACATCCCATTAAACACTAGCATAGGAAAAATGGTGTGGGTTATAAAAGACACTCAAAAGAACTAGGAAGGCCGGGCGCGGTGGCTCATGCCTGTAATCCTAGCACTTTGGGAGGCAGAGGAGGGTGGATCACGAGGTCAGGAGATCAAGACCACAGTGAAACCCTGTCTCTACTAAAAATACAAAAAATTAGCCAGGCACGGTGGTGGATGCCTGTAGTCCCAGCTACTCGGGAGGCTGAGGCAGGAGAATGGTATGAACCCGGGAGGCAGAGCTTTCAGTGAGCTGAGATTGTGCCACTGCACTCCAGACTGGGCGACAGAGCGAGACTCCGTCTCAAAAAATAAATAAATAAATAAATTTAAAAAGGAACTAGGAAGACTATAAATCTAGACTGGATCAGCACAGATACTAATTTCTAAGCTAAAGTTTTTCGAAGAGTATATTCCATGAAACACATTGGTTCTGTAAGATGTTAACAGATGTAACATGAAAAAAGGTTCTACAGTTAAATAAGCTTGGGAAACATTGAATTAAACAAAGTTGAAAAGGTTTCTTTACTGCAGGACATCTCAGAGCCTTTAAAATGTCAGTGGGCATTGTGATGGGATAGAGCATATAGTCTTTCCCAAAGAAATTTTTCTATGGAGCGTTTTTCCCCCATAAAGCATCCCAAAGGATCAATATTCCTAATAGAATACTATAAGAAATCCTGGTCTAAACCATGCATGGCATGTGGCCAAGGGCTTCACCAATTCCTTCATAAGGATAAAATGGGAAATTAATATGGGAACTAGGTCAGGCATGGTGGCTCACACCTGTAATCCCAGCACTTTGGGAGGCCAAGGTGAATAGATCGCTTGAGCTCAGGAGTTTGCGACCAGTCTGGGCAACATGGCGAAACCCCTTCTTTACAAAAACTACAAAAAATTAGCTGGGCGTGGTGGCACGTGAATGTAGTCCCAGCTACTCAGGAGGCTGAGGCGGGAGGATCGCTTGAGCCTGGAAGGCAGAGGTTGCAGTGAGCCAAGATTAAGTCACTGCACTCCAGCCTTGGTGACAGAGACCCTGTATCAAAAAAAAAAAAAAGTAGGGGGAACTATAATTTATAGCTCGTACATGATTATGTTTAACTACATAGTGAAATATATGTGGTTCTCACTCCACAGTTTGCATGTAGTTAATTCAATAATCTTTTTTTTTTTTTTTTTTTCCTGGAGACAGAGTCTTGCTCTGTCGCCCAGGCTAGAGTGCAGTGGCGCAATCTCGGCTCACTGCAACCTCCGCCTCCTGGGTTCAAGCAATTTTCTGCCTCAGCCTTCCGAGTAGCTGGGATTACAGGTGCCCGCCACCATGTCTGGCTAATTTTTGTATTTTTAGTAGGGACAGGATTTTACCATCTTGGCCAGGCTGTTCTTGAATTCCTGACCTCGTGATCCACCTGCCTCGGCTTCCCAAAGTGCTGGAATTGCAGGCGTGAGCCACCGCGCCCGGCCAATTCAATAAATCTTAAAATGCTCCTTCAGGTATTGTTCTCAATAGATGGGATATACTCTACTTATAACAGCCAAGAATCTGGTGGCCAAATCAAGCAAAACCAGGCGAGGAGCCACAATCACTGGTCTTGTTTCTGCCTTGAGGTGGCCTCTTGTCATATGTTTAGACTTAGGGCTGAAATGGTCATTCAGAAAACACCATTCATAGCTGTATGTCCCCTCTTTCTTGCACGCACACTCACATACCTCACCACCATCACAAAAACTTAAAATTGACCTTCAATAATCACAACCATCCGATCCTCAATTTGCTATCTCTGAATAACAATAATAACAACAAATACAAGTATAGATTTGCTTGAACTCTCTCCTGAGAATGTATAGCCTAGGAGGAAACTCCTGAGGGCATGTGTCTACCCTCTCTCCCAGACCAGACGCTACAGGCCTCTTTCCTAGACAACTTCCCTACTCCAGAGTCCCTCCCTGCAGCCAGAAGTTGATTTGACTGTCCCACAGTGAGGCCTGTGGGTCATGTGCCAATTTCTAAACTCCAGAGCAGACTCAAATCCAGAGCTTGTTCCCCTTCCTTCCTTCCTTCCTTCCCTCCCTCCTTCCTTCTTTCCTTCCTTCCTCCTGCCCAGAAAGCCAGATTCCCACCAAAGCCTCCGTAAGAAACAATGACTTGGGACCCTGCTGAGCCACACCTCTTGCTTCCTTCAACCAGCACCTCTGTTTATCTGCCTCAGCCCAATTCTTCCCTTCCCACATGCTCTGTAGCTCCCTGAACCAGTTCTCCCAGGTCTCTAGGAAGGCACAAAGCAACTAAGCCCAAGAAGCTACATTTCCCATGTTCCCTTTCCAGATACAAGGCTCCACCTGCCTTTTTAAGGAGGTAAGAGGGTCCCTGAGACTAATCAGGTTTGAGTGAAGAAGCCTGTTTTCCATTTCTGCTCACGCTGGGCTATATAGGCACTCAAGGGCAGCAGGCAGCTGGGGTTGGGAATGACTCAGCCTGAACCCCAGCTACCACAGAAGCACCTACCCACAGAGGCCACATTTGGGCCCTCTGAGAAGCCAAGTCACCTCTGAGTGATCTCACCCCAGAATTCTGCTCCTTTGGTACACCTTGTCTGGAAGAAGTAACTTGGGCTCTGCTTCTACCCAACTGCAGATTTTCAGGCTGGTCTCAGAAAAGGGAAGTACACATCCTTTTCCATTATGACTCTTGCAGTGATGTAGTAATACACATATCCATTCCAGAAGGAATCAGTGAAAGAGCCCAGCTTAATCAGTTAGAAAAAAAACCATAGATTTGACTAGAATGATAGTAAAAGGCAAAGCCAGAAACTGCAACATAAAGCACTCAGGTAACAAAGGATTTTATTTTTTCTTCATCAAAGTGCTACTGGAAAGAAAATAACAACAACAAAACCCACTATGGCTCCTTGCTGCTACCACCAATTCTCTTGAATTCATCAAAGCAGGTTGCAGGGGAGAAGTATTCACTGGCAGATGAGCGTGTTTCTCAGCAGCCCTTTTGAGGCGGATGGAGGACCAGTGCCGCTCTGACCTTTGGTTTTCTAGGACTTCTGGGTTCCTCATAACTCCAAAAATGTAGCTTCAGCAGTAGAGCAAAGGAAAACAGCAGCCTTTTCTGTTATAAGAAGTCCCTGAGACCAAAAGGTACATGGGCTCCTGAGTTTCCTGAGGTGGTGATGGTCTCTTCCTCCATCCACGTGTCCATGCCACAAACTTAAGAGTCATCCTTAACTCTCTACCTCTCCATTCCACCTCCCAACAGATATCATATCCTGCCTATTCCACCTTATTAGTATTTATGTATCTGTCCCACCATGTTTCTCTGCTTCTGCAGGCCTTTATCATCTAGCAGAATTATTACACCCAGGTCTGTACTCGTTTTCCAACTTCCAATCTCATCTTCTCCAATCTCTCATCCACCACTGGAGTGATAACCTAAACTCAGATTTGATCATGTTATTCCCTTAATTATAACTCTTCATTCATTCCAAATGCGCTCTTTTGTTTCTTCTTCCATGCCCTTTCTTGGCTTAGCCTCATTTTGTCAGTCTGCCAAGCTTCTAGTACTCTTCCTAGGGCCAGTTCCTAGGGCCTCCGTGAAACCTTCCCTGATCACTCAATGAGAGCCCTTCCTGCTTTCATTTGGTGCTCCTGGGCCTGGTTCTTCTCTTGCAGTGCTCACTATTCTGTAGTGCCTCAATCTGAGTTCTGGACTGTGCTGTGCATCTCACTGGAGCGACATTCTGTGTTATTGAGCCCAGAACAACATCTAGCAGAGAGTAGGTTCTTATTTGGTGTTTGTTTGATGAGGAGATGAGTAGTAAGGAGCTGCAGGCTTGAACAAACCTGATCCTCAGTTTGTAATATAGGGCAGGAAAGAAGGGTGCCTCTGCCCAGGAGCCTGAGAAATACTGCTGGGTCATGAGCCACATGGACCCACTAGGAGAATCCACCCTTAAATTGAAAAGTCATCTGGCAAGGAGGCAACTTAAGGTGCCCAGAACATAGAATATATATAGGTCAATTTTCCACAGTGGCTACTTGCTATCTTTAAAATGTTCTCTCTGCCACTTTCAGGAGCTGCTGTGGCCTACCCACTGAATTAAATGTCCTGTCCTAAGCATCCCCATCCATCCCTGAGTGTCAGGAAGCAGTAGGAGTCTGAAACTCCCTCCCAAGCTCATGTAGTCAAAGAGTCAAAATCTCAGCATTCCTCACCCTCTCCCAAAGGAGGGTGTCACTCTTTGTCATGACACTCCATTGATCTCTACTCTTTTTGACATATATCTAAAAACCTTCCTATAGCCATCTGAGCCCATCCTTCTCTTGGCCACCCACTGGAGAGATCTTACTTGTCCCTGTATCCTTAAAGTACCTGATCTGAGTAGATGCTCGTGAACTAAATGAATGAGTTAACCAATAACCTAGTTTCAGTGAGGCTAGAGTAACATTTCTCTCAGCTGTGCAGAGACCCTGTCTGGTGCCATTTGCCATTCTTTAAGTCTCTTTAGTCCCTGAGAGCACAGGAGACAGGGTGTTGCCTGACACAATTAAGTCCTTAAAAGCTCCATTTGTTCTTCTTACAACAATTCTCTTCCTCTCCAATTGCAGCAGAAGAGAAGACATAGACTGTGTGGCTACACCAACAAGCTGAGCAGACAGACAATAGGGCCAGAGAGCAATATCCCTGTTGCTCATACAAACAATATACCAAACTCAATCCAACTGGTCAACAGAGAGCCTTGGGCTGCTGGAACTTCTCTAGATCAGTGAGGTGTATGACTGAGACACAGAGCTGACACACAAAATGTGCCTATCCCTGGCAGTTTCTTTGGGAGAATCTGCGCTCAGAAACACTCAGGATTGTCTGAGAGACAGATACAGCAGGAATGGAGTCCAGTGGATAGGTCTGTAAGAGGAGCTCTCATTTCATAAGAAGATAGGAGGCTGAGTGCAATGGCTCACGCCTGTAATCCCAGCACTTTGGGAAGCCAGGCGGGCAGATCATGAGGTCAAGAGATCGATACCATCCTGGCCAACATGGTGAAACCCCGTCTCTACTAAAAATACAAAAATTAGCTGGGCGTGGTGGCATGTGCCTGTAGTCCCAGCTATTCGGGAGGCTGAGACAGGAGAATCACTTGAACCTTGGAGGCAGAGGTTGCAGTGAGCCAAGATCGCGCCACTGAACTCCAGCCTGGGCAACAGAGCAAGACTCCGTCTCAAAAGAAAAAAAAAAAAAAAGGAGACAGGAAGAGACCCCGGGGACCTCTCAGGGATAGACCTGGGCCTGGTTCAGCTGCTGAGTTGCAACAAGGCCAATTAAATAATTGGTGTGATGGGGAAAGGAGGGAAGCCACTCCTTTCAGGCAAACTCCCACCAGAGACAGGAGGCTCCATGCAGCTGTGACAACAGCAGCAGCAATAACAGGGCAGGGATCTCCTCCTCTTCCTCCCACTAGCTGAGATCTAATGCTTAAATTAGCACCTTGGAAACACCCAGATCTGCTGGCTGCCTTCTCTCCCAGTTCTGACACGCCCCCAGGCCTTCTTTTCAAGCCTGAGTTTCTCTTTCAATTAAATAATTTAAAAAATAAAGACGCGCTCCCCCTAGAGTTTATCTTTCCAAGTAGGGAATGGCCTCTGGATTCTTCCCATCACTATGGGATGGGGAGAGTTATTTGATGATGGTGCCCATGTGACAAGCTTTTATCCATACAGCTTGGTCCAGAAAGGGGCAATGATGACACCAGCATTGCCTGGCTCCCTTGGGGCTTAAGGAGTCAGCCCCTACTCTGTCCTCAGTGGAGGATCACACTAAGAGAGTGAGCAAGAGAAACAAACTTTGATAAACTGTGAGCTCAAAAGCAGGGTCACATCTGTGTCTGTGTTGCTAACCACTCTATCCCTAATACTCAGTTTAATATTTGGGACAGAGCAGATGCTCAATAGTTATTTGGTAAATTAATTGCTGAATCAATGATATCAGGTCTCTGTGATATTCTTAGAAGGGAGAGTGAGGAGCTATTGTTTAAACTTTAAAGAGATAGTTTGTCTTCATCTCATACATGAAAAAACAATCTAGGAAGGAGGAGAGACTTCCTAGAGGTCTCAATAAATGGCAAAAAATGAAATAGGTCATAGCTAAGTCTGAGCCTGGGACCCTGGTTTTCATGGCCTATCCAAATACCCTTAAAGAGCCATTTTGCCCTCTTTTTTGCCCTTTACCTCTATGACATGCTATCTTGATTTTTTTTTCTTTCTTTCTTTCTTTTTTTTTTTGAGACAGAGTCTTGCTCTGTTGCCTAGGCTGGGATGTAGTGGTATGAACATGGTTCACTGCAGCCTCGACCTCCTGGGCTCAAGCAATCCTCCTGCCTCGGCCTCCTGAGTAGCTGGTACTACAGGCATGCAGTACCATGCTGAGCTAATTTTTAAATATTTTTGTAGAGATGGAGTCTCACTATGTTTCCCAGGCTGGGCTATCTTAATTCTTTATGCCGCAAAATGAAGACTCCTGAAGAAACATCACACAAGATTCTGCTGGTCAACAATACACAGGGGATTTAAGGATTTTTGAGGTGCCTCTGGAATACAACCTGGGGACACAGGTCAGGAAGCCGGGCAATGTCTATGACCCTCAAATGAGGGATGACTATATTGCTATTTCCATAAGGCTCTCACTCAACCTCAATAAAGTATTCTCAGGCCGGGCATAGCGGCTCGCTCTTGTAATCCCAGCATTTTGGGAGGCTGAGGCGGGCAGACCAATTGAGGTCAGGCATTCAAGACCAGCCTGGCCAACATGGTGAAACCCCATCTCTACTAAAAATACAAAAATTAGCCATGTGTGGTGGCAGGAGCCTATAATCCCAGCTATTTGGGAGGCTGAGGTAGGAGAATCACTTGAATCCAGGAGGTGAAGGTTGCAGTGGGCCAAAATCATGCCACTGCACTCTAGCCTGGGTGACAGAGGGGGACCCTGTCTCAAAAATATATATATATATATTCTCTTGCAGACAAGGGTGACTTTAGCAGTTAAAAGGGTCTGAAGGCAGTCAGAGCTTTTCTAAGTGCCTCTTTGCCACAGATACTTCTCCAACTCCAGGTCCACACAGACCGGAAGCAGCTCAAGAGTCCTCTACCCAGCCAAACCACTATTCAGAATTTCAGGCAATAACAGAAGCACCAAGGACAATTGAGAGAGCCTGCTGGCTCTATTTCTTCTCCCCTTTGCTTGAACAGCTATTTCCTCCCTTTTTGGAAACCCCAGCTGGGAGACAAGAAACAACTCATTGCTTCCTTTTCCTGACACATTTGAACCTCCTCTTCCTTCATCCACCCTCTATTTTGATTCTTGATTAGATGCTTAGAACTGGAAGGGCAATCTAGTTTGACAAGCCAGGTTAGCTAGAAAGAGAACTCAGAAAGGAAAATTCTCTTCAGCCAGCCCGAAGTCCTTCTTTAAGTTCATGGGATGGACTTCTCTCCAGGATTTTCTGGCTCCCAAATAATCCAATGATGGCATGAATCTAGGAAAAAGTCCTGCAACATCTCTCTCTGGTTTAATATTGTATGCTTCTGTAAAACTTCTTTGTTTTGGCTTTTAGAACTGTCTAAGTAGTCATGAAAGGGGGAAAAAGCCTTTTGTCTCCTGCTAAGTGGCCACTAATAATTCTCTCTACCATCCCCCAAAAGGTGTGACAAAAAGGCGGTGATGGGTCCCTGCCAAGGCCCATCTTGGCTGCTGTAATGGGTAGGTTACTCCTCCAGGAAGCTATAAAGCACATCTGTCAGCCAGGGGGTTATAGGCCCAAGGGTAGACCTGTTTCTGGCCACCCTGCCTAATACAGAAGCAGAGCTTCAGAACTTGGAGAGCTCAGCTCTGCTCCAGCCAGCACAGTTCAGAGAAATGGGGCATCCACGGGTTTGTAGCTCACCTTGCCTCCTTCCAATTCCAGCTCAGGCTCCAGGGGGATAAAGCGAACACAGCCTAGACATTCCTTCTCTTCCCCCTTCACTATACGAGCTGGCTAGGCCTCCACGTCTCCCACCCGGTTGCCTGACAGACATGCGAGGTCAGCTAGCCCCCGGGGCGGTGGCCAGCAAGCATGGTCTCCCTTAGGCCTACCCTCGGTGCACCCGAGTTGCCCTCCCCCTTCTATTCCCTCCGCGCCAGCAGCGATGACATCATTCCTCCCTGACTCCGGGACCGCGGACAGGCGGCAGGATCCGCGCCCAGCAAGGACTTCAGGCACGTAGGCCTAAGATGAAGGGGGCTCTTCGCAACCAGTGGGCACAGGCAACTCCAGCGCGGCCCCACTTCCTCTCCCGTCGGTTCCCGAGCACTCTCATCTGCACCCCGATTCCCCATCTGGTCGCCGTGTACTCTCCTTCCCGGTTTAGATGCCCCCAGCCTGGACTGCCCGCGCTCGCCAAGGGAGAATGGAATTCCCAGGTTCTGCACCAACCACCTTCCCCCACTGGGTCCCTCGCCCCGGCCCAGCTTTCCTATCCGTATATCCAGTGGACAGGCGGGCAGGCCCCTCCTCTTTTAAAAGCTGATTCCCAATCTCTCTTAGCCTGACGGCTCCCCCGCCCTAAGCATCACAGGCCTCTAGGATTAAACGCCTCCCCACCTCCCATCCCAGCCCCCTGGGCCTGCCGCCGGCGATGCCCCATGACAGTTCCTTCGCCAGCCCCCGCTATGGGCCTCCACTAGCTGTGTGCACCTTTGTGCCCCCTCCGTTCCATCCGACGGTGCTCTGCCTCCACCGACGGTGCCCTCCGCCCTTACAGGTCCCTTTGCTCTCATCCAGCATATTCTCCCACGGTTTTCTTGTCCTGCAAGTCCCCGTCCCCCGGCAATACGTTTTCAGGGATCTCTTTGCCCCATCCGATGGCGCCCCTCCGCACAATCCCCCCGGCCTGATTCCCTCCCTCCCCCTCAAGCGACGCCCCCTCCCGGCCTTGGCCTGCCAGCCGCCCGCCCCCTCACCAGCGGCTGCATCTCCGAGTGCGCGGTGGGCACCTGGAACCGGTCGATCTCCTCCATCATGGTGCCGGCGGGCGAGCGGGCCAGGGGCCGGGCGCGGCCAGGGACGCCGACGGGACCGCGCGGGGCGGCGGCCCCAGGAGCCCGGCGGGTGGTGCAGACTAGGCCTTCCCGGACCAGTCGGGCTGGCAGGGGCCGGGCGGATGCAGGGGTGGGCGGGGGCGAGAGGTTCGCAGACTGGCTGAAGCCGGCGTGACTCCGTGGACTTGCCTAGCACTACCGCGGCTGTGGCCGGGCCGAGCCGCAGGTCTTGCCTCGCCTCCTACTCCGCCGCCGCCTCCTGTCAGCAGCTCAGCCACTGCGGTGACTCGGCAACTCCACTTCCGGGTCCGGGACACCGCCCGGGACTTGCATTATTCATGAGGAGGCGGTGTCTGGGGACCCCAGCCCCACCCACATGCGGGAGTTCCGAAGGCGCGCGACCGCCCGGCTGCGATTCCTGAGGGGGCGGGGCTTAGTGGAGACTGGCTCACCGCGCGCCCAACCCCGCCTCCTTCCCGGGCCGGCTGGGCGCGCCAGAGGCGCCTGCGCCTTGGCTGTAGGGCGGTTGCTGGGTAACCGCGTCAGGGAGTTGGATTCTGTCCTGCAAGGGCACGGAGACCCACAACGACGGCTGTCCCTAAAGAACACTTGCGACTGGTAGTTGAAGTGGAGAGTCCAGATTTCTTGTGGAGGTCAAGGAGACGGACAAACTTTTTGTCTTCAGACGAGGGAGCGTTTTGTAGACTCTCCGGGGGTTGAGATGCTTCCTGCTTCTGCGAAGGCTCCCCATAAACAGTCTCGTAAGCAGGTAACGCAAGCACACCTTCCTTCTGATGACCTCTGACCTTCGTCGTCGCCAGTGACCACTAATCATACCTCTCCTACTGATCCTTGATCTTTTATCTGTTGACCCCTAACCTTCTCACCCCCGTGACCTCTAGCAAGTGCTCCCACTGACCTCTGACTCTGTCCTACTCTTTCCCACTAATCCTGGCCTCCTCTCCCATACTACCCCAACCCACTGTTTCTTACCTCTCTCCTTTTATCCACCATTCCCATCTCTTCACTTTACCCCATGGACTCATTCTGACCAGTCTATCCTCCTTAACTCCCCCATCCCCATTCCCACGAGTCCCTTCCTCCTTGTCCTCACATTCTTGTCCCAAAGGAATTTTTCTTTTTTTTTCTTTCTTTTTTTTTTTTTTTTGAGACAGAGGCTCGCCCTGTAGCCCAGGCTGGAGTGCAGTGGCGCCATCTCAGCTCTCTGTAACCTCTGCCTCCTGGGAGCAAGCGATTCTCCCGCTTCAGCCTCCCGAGTAGCTGGGACCAAAGGCATAGGCCACCACTTCCGGCTAAATTTTGTATTTTTGGTAGAGACGGGGTTTCCCTATGTTGTCCAGCTCGTCTGGAACTCCTGAGCTCAAGCGATCCCGCTACCTTGACCTCCGGAAGTTCTGGGATTACACGTGAGCCACTGCGCCCAGCCTCAAAGGCATTCTTTATCCAACCCTTTGCTGTGTGCTTAGCTCCAGGCTAGGTGGGAACACAGGCCTTGCTGTTTGGGAGCCCACAGAGGGTGCGCAAGAGAACTAAACAGAATACAGGATAGGCTATGTGCAGGAGTTTGATTTATTTTCTGTGCTGGGAGATTTATGAGGAGAAAGAGGGCAGGCAAAGAGGAAGAGGAGAGAGGCCCTTTTCTCATCTCTGTCCCCACCCCCACACTGCACAACCCAGACACTCGCCCCCAACTATTTCTGGAGCCTCATGTGTCTCTCTTCCCTGCGAGCCCCTGGTCCACTCCTGTGATTCATTCAGCTATGTGAACATTATGCTCTGATTACCACCTGGACAGATGTCATCCCTTCTCACAGGAAACCGGAGTCATACCCCCCTTAACCCACCGAGCACCGAGTTCTGCCTTCTTCCTCAGCATCACCACGGAAGGCAAGGCAGTCCCAGTTTCCCAAGGAGTCTTCTGTGGTGAAGCAACTTAGTCCTTCAGGAACTTTTTCCAAACCCTTTATGAATTACCACTCTGGCTAATGTGTAGTTTCTAGCTCTGGAAAGCAGGACTTCTATTTATTTATTCCAGATTTACCTCACTCAAGTCTAGGTATATTGAGGTTTAGAGAACCAATCTGTGTCCATGCTACTTACGACTTTGCATATTTTGGTCTGGCCACCTCCATGTTAGCCTTTGCTCCTCTGCCTCTTTTACCTGGCCTTCTGGAGCAGATGGCCGTGACTTTCTTAGGTCTCTGCAGCCTTGGGGAAGCTGCTAGTCCTGTAAGAACATGCCCTAATTTTATATCGGGGTTGGGCTTCACGTTGAAGTTCATGTACTGTGTTTTAGCCTCCTGACCCTATATTTACAGGCAGTTTGCTTTTATTTATTATTTATTTATTTATTTATTTATTTATTTTTTGAGACGAAGTCTCGCTCTGTCGCCCAGGCTGGAGTGCAGTGGCCGGATCTCAGCTCACTGCAAGCTCCGCCTCCCGGGTTTACGCCATTCTCCTGCCTCAGCCTCCCGAGTAGCTGGGACTACAGGCATCCGCCACCTCGCCCGGCTAGTTCTTTGTATTTTTTAGTAGAGACAGGGTTTCACTGTGTTAGCCAGGATGGTCTCGATCTCCTGACCTCGTGATCCGCCCGTCTCGGCCTCCCAAAGTGCTGGGATTACAGGCTTGAGCCACTGCGCCTGGCCTATTTTTTATTTTTTATTTATTTTTATTTATTTATTATTATTATTATTTTGAGACTGAGTCTCGCTCTGCCTCCCAGGCTGGAGTGCAGTGGCGCGATCTCGGCTCACTGCAAGCTCCACCTCCCGGGTTTACGCCATTCTCCTGCCTCAGCCTCCGGAGTAGCTGGGACTACAGGCGCCCGCCACCACGCCTGGCTAATTTTTTGTATTTTTTAGTAGAGATGGGGTTTCACAGTGTTAGTCAGGATGGTCTCGATCTCCTGACCTCGTGATCCGCCCGCCTCAGCCTCCCAAAGTGCTGGGATTACAGGCGTGAGCCACCGCGCCCAGCCTATTTTTTATTTTTGAAACGGAGTTTCGCTCTTGTCACCCAGGATGGAGTGCAGTGGCACGATCTTGGCTCACTGCAACCTCCACCTCCCGGTTCAAGGGATTCTCCTGCCTCAGCCTCCCAAGGAGCTGGGATTACAGGCATGCGCCACCACGCCTGGCTAGTTTTTTTTTTTTTCTTTTTTTTTTTTCTTTTTGGAGACAGGTCTTGTTCTGTCGCCCAGGCTGGAGTGCAGTGGCGCGATCTTGGCTCACTGCAAGCTCCGCCTCCTGGGTTCACGTCATTCCCCTGCCTCAGCCTCCTAAGTAGCTGGGACTATAGGCGCCTGCCACCACGCCCGGCTAATTTTTTTGTACCACGCCCGACTAATTTTTTTGTATTTTTAGTAGAGACAGGGTTTCACTGTGTTAGCCACGATGGTCTTGATCGCCTGACCTCGTGATCCGTCCGCTTCGGCCTCCCAAAGTGCTGGGATTACAAGTGTGAGCCACCGCACCAAGCCAGTTTTTGTATTTTTAGTAGAGACGGGGTTTCACCATATTGGTCAGGCTGGTCTTGGACTCCTGACCTCAGGTGATCCACAGGCCTAGGACTCCCAAAATGCTAGGATTACAGGCGTGAGCCCCCGTGCACCAGCAGTTTGCTTTTAAAATTATTGAGGTTTGGTTTACATATAATAGAATGTACCATTTTAGTTGTACGTGTTGACAAATTTTAACAAATTTACACACGTATGAACCACCACCACACTCAAGATATAGGATACTGGCCGGGCGCGGTGGCTCAAGCCTGTAATCCCAGCACTTTGGGAGGCCGAGGCGGGTGGATCATGAGGTCAGGAGATCGAGACTATCCTGGCTAACATGGTGAAACCCCGTCTCTACTAAAAATACAAAAAACTAGCTGGGCGTGGTGGCGGGCGCCTGTAGTCCCAGCTACTTGGGAGGCTGAGGCGGGAGAATGGCGTGAACCCGGGAGGCGGAGCTTGCAGTGAGCCGAGATCACACCACTGCACTCCAGCCTGGGAGACACAGCGAGACTCCATCTCAAAAAAAAAAAAAAAAAGATATAGGATACTTTCTCTATCCCAAGAAGTTCCCTGTGCCTCATCCCACCTCCTATTCCCCACCCCTGGCCTGCCTAGGTAACCACAGATCTGCTTTCTGTCATTACAGATTCGATTTGTCTTTTCTAGCAACTTGCAATTTGAACAAACTTGGGGATGGGTTGCTGTAGCCCATTAGGGAGACATTAGAGACTAGTTACAATGAGAGCAGAGAGAGGTGATAGTAGACAGAAAGCAGAAAAAACTGGGTCAACTGACCCCGTACACATCAGCACTGCTCTATGGAGGGAAGGGTTGTTTTAATTCAGAGTAAATATTGGTGTGCGGGGTGTGAGAAAAGGTTGGGTTGTGCTAGGTTGTATTCATCATTTTCTTGCCTCAGTGAAGACCAATATGAGTCAGTGCTAATCAGGTGTGGGATGTCCTAGAGATGTTTGAGAAGTTGTGTCTGTCCTCTGGGAATTCAGTTCAATGGGGGAGAGAGAACACAGGCATACAAAAATAAAGGAGGACGGAATCCCTGAGGATGAAGGAGAGAGAGGCCTGCAGGTTAGAGCAGCAGAAAGGCTTCAGAGAGGAGGTAGGTAGGACTGGGATGCCAGGGGTGAGGGATAGAGGGATAGAGGATAGAGAGGAGTTTAAATTCCGTTTGTTCATGTCACTCCACTGGTCACCTTTTAGTGACTCCCTGTTGCTCTCAGGATAAAATCCCAAAAGTCCAATTTGCTTGGTATGGCCTTTGCCACCCTGCATGATCTTGCCTTTGCTACCCATCCTACTTCAAATCACCACCTATATGAAAATTCCACAATCCCAGCAAACTGAACTGCCCTCACTTCCTAGAAAGTAATATTCACACTGTTTATCTCCTCTAAGCTTTTGAAATCTTTTCTGTCTGCTTCTACCTACTCTACTCCACCCTGCCCCAAATCTTTCATTCATATCCTATTCATACTGCGGGTCTAAGCTTGGCATTCATATTCTTCTACAAAGGATTAAGTCCCCTTTCTGGAGGCAGGATAGGGTGATATCCCCACTAGACTATAAACTCTGTTATGGTAAGGATCATGTCTGTCTTGTTCATTGTTGATTCCCCTCTGCCTAGCACAATACCTGGAATACATTGAATTCTAAGAAAATGAGTTCAATATGAATTCTGAATGCCCTAAATTGTTCTTGGAAATTATCATCTGAATGTGTCTGAAGGATAGGAAGGGGTGAGACTGGTATGGGGAGACCTAGTGGGAGATTATAACAAGGAAATGTAACTGTGTAAGCATGGTTTTCCAGGTGCATGTTTATATCTGCTTCGGCAGTAGGGCTGTGAATGATTCAAATTTGAACCATACGTATCCATGCCTTGAGAGATGGGTTTTGGAGACTAAGAGATAAAAATATTGATGTATAAATATTCATGCAGTAATTATTTATCGTACACACTCTGTGTTAGGTACTGTTCTAGGTATCGGTGATATAGCAAGAAACAAAACAAACAAAAATCCCTGCTCTCATGGAGCTTATTTTTTAGTTGGAGGTAAAGTGGCAATAAATAAATATGTAAAATATATAGTATATTAGATGATGATAGATGCCAAGAAGAAAACTAAATCAGAGAAGTAGACTAAGAAGTTCAGGGAATCAGAAGATTATCATTTAAATAGGATGAACAGGGAAGGTATCACAGAGGTGGCATATGAGCAAAGACCTGAAGGAAATGAAAGAACTATGCAATATCTGGGGGTGGGGTGTGAGGTGAAGGGGTGGGGACAGGGGAAGCATTCCAGACAGATGGCATAGCAAGTATAAAGTCCCTCGAGATGGGAGCCTGCTACACATCTTCTGGATCAGCAAGGAAGGGAGTGGGTAATGTGGCAGGAGATAAGGTCAAAGAGGTACATTCCCCTATACCATAGAGTTAATCAAATAACCCATGGCATATTAAATTGGTCATTATGGAGCTCCATGAATCATAATTTGTAATTAAAATGCATGAATGTCAGGCACCATAAACCATGCATGACCAGCTCAAAACATCACTTGTAATGCCCCAATAGCAAAGCGTCCTTCCTGAAAATTGTGAGAATGCCAACTGGCTGCATGTATGCATGTACAGGAGGAGCTTTGCAGCATTGCCAAACATTGCCTGGCAGCCAAACTTCTTAGTAGAAAACCAAATTAGAATCTTCTGTGAACTCCAGTTAAAAGCTAATTTTAGTTTATGACTAACAAATTTTAGTACCCCTTTATAACTCAGTTGGTTACCATAAAAAAAAAAAATCAAAGTCTGGAATTTTACATCATTCTCCTGTAAAAGCCAAAGAAAATACTTTTATTTTGGATCATTTTGTGGTCTCTCAAGAAGCTCCTATGGTGCAATACTTTTAGAAATATTGATATAGATTAGGGGTGACCAGGGTAGGAGTGAGTGGGCAGAATTGGGCATGAGGCCAAAAGAGAGTCTTGGATGATTCAGAGATTTTGAGCCTGGTGATGGGGCCTGGTATCTGTAGATGAAAAGACAGGAGGTGAACAGAATCTAGGGGAAGTTGATGTGCTTCTGTATGTCCAAAGTAAGATAGCTTCACTCCTGTGACCTCAGTGTCATTCTTTTTTTTTTTTTTTTTTTTTTTTTTTGAGACGGAGTCTTGCTCTGTCACCCAGGCTGGAGTGCTGTGGCCGGATCTCAGCTCACTGCAAGCTCCGCCTCCCGGGTTCCCGCCATTCTCCTGCCTCAGCCTCCGGAGTAGCTGGGACTACAGGCGCCCGCCACCTCGCCCGGCTAGTTTTTTTGTATTTTTTTAGTAGAGACGGGGTTTCACCGTGTTCGCCAGGATGGTCTCGATCTCCTGACCTCGTGATCCGCCCGTCTCGGCCTCCCAAAGTGCTGGGATTACAGGCTTGAGCCACCGCGCCCGGCCCTCAGTGTCATTCTTACACATATATTCCTCAAGCCCTAGATATGATCTTTTACTCCCTTACCTCTTAAATATGTCTCAAGTTAAACTACTTTTTTCGTATACACTGCCACCTCCCTAGCCCAGCCTACAATCATCTCTTACCAAAGAGTGCTATAAAAGCCATGTAACTAGTCTTCCCTCATTCACTTGTGCCCTTTCCAATCCATTCTCTACACTGCATCAAAAGTGATCTTTTCAAACTGTCAATCTGATTATGCCATCCCCCACCCAGAACACTTCAGTGACTTCCCATTGCTCTTAGGATAGGGACCAGAATTTTAGATAATCCCTCCAGAGGCCTGAATGGGCCTGAGACCTACTTGGGTCTGTATACCTTAATTTGTACCACTCTTCTCCCATTATCGCTGTACCTTAGTTCTATGTGCTGCCCCCTCTTTCTGGAATGCTCTTCATACCCTCCCTCACACATATACTCACTCCTAAGATTTCAACCCCCAAATCAATCCCCACAACCTGCCCCAATTCCCCCTGCCCTGTTGTGGAAGATAGAGTAAGTTTCCTCTGTTATATAGTCTCATTGCTCTGTGTTCCTTTCTTCCATAGCATGCATCACGGTTTGTAATTATTCACTTATTTGTGTAATTATTTGATTATTGTATATCTCTCCCATTAGATTATGAGCTCCTTGAGAGCAGGGCCTGTGGATGTTTTTGCTTATATCTGTATTCTCAGCTCCTAAAACATCTCCGTGATGACCTCAGAAGCTCTTGATGAATGTTGAATGAATGATCAACTGTGGTTGGGGAAGTAGCACAGTGTTCTATGGAAGCATGTGGTAGGCGGTCTTCGTTCTGATTCTGGGGAAATTAGGGAAGACTTCTGGGGGGACCACCAGTATTTTAAGGTTTGGATAGAAGAAGAAGAGTTCAAAATGGAGAATAAGAAGGCATAATCAGAGAAGTAAGAAGACAACAAGGAAAACTAATATCCCAGAAGTCAAAGGAAGAATGTGTTTCAGTGAAACTGTATGGTCAGCCAAGTTGCATGTTGCTAAAGTGTCAATGAAGATAAACACTAAGATATAACTATCAGATTTAATAACTTGGAAGTTATTGGGGACCTTGGAAAGGACAATTTCAGAGGGAAAAGCTAAACTGAATTGAGCTAAGAAGGCAGTAAGGAGTATGTAGGCAGATTGTTTTTTAAGATGAAAGACTTGAATATATTAAATGCTGAGGGGAAGGATCCTAAATGGAGAGAGAAGTTGAAGATAAAGAAGGAAGATAAATAATGACTAGAGCCAAGTCTCGGAGGAGATGATGTTGTGGACAGGAGGAGGCACACTTTGTAACAGGACAGGAGAAGGGATGGATGCAGTTGATGATAATTTTGAGGTTTAGCAGCAGAAAACTGAGAGAGTTTTTCTTCTTTTCCCCTACTAGTGTTATGGAATTCCTTCTGGAAGTGATAACTAGAAAACAATTTTTGCCAATGGCAGTTCCATTTTGTTATGATTATAGTCATGCTATTTTCAGAGTTAGAGTCTGAGGTTTGTCATGCACAATTATCAGATTACAAAACAGCTGTGAGCATTTGAGGCCAGAACTTGTTTTCCTCCCCTGTGTACTAGGGGGCCTAGCACATTGTTAGCACTCGACACATGCCAGGTACTCAAATAATAATGGCAGAGGGCTCTTGTGCTTGTTGCTGGGCTTTGCAGACTCCAAGTGGATGCTAAGGAGTAGTGTTGACTCTCTGACTCCAGCTGTGAGCAAGCCACATGAAATTGTTTTCTGCCAGTTAGGAATTTGTATCAAGTGTTCAATCTTTGCAGTCACTGAGCACTGACAGAGTTGTATGCAAGAAGCAAGCAAAGGACAAAGCTGTTGTAACTTTAGTTTCACTGGTTTGAGTCTTGCAACACTTTGTTCTACTCATAGAGTCACTGGATTCTGGTTTGCATGGTGGATTTATGTCCTCCATTTGTCTCACCTCCTAGATTGAGAACCCTGGGTGTGAGAACCAGCTCAATCTTGGTTCCTCTTTAGCTGTCATCCAAGGACCTGGCACATAGTAGTTGCTTAATAAATGCTGGATGAATGAATAATGACTGAATGAGTTAGTTGATGAGTGAATAAATGAGTGATGGGAAGGTCTGTACTATGCTACCCTGAACACTAACTTTTCTTTCTTGGCCTGCAGAAGAAGCAATTCATGCCTCTTTCATCCTAGTCAAAGTAGCCTAATCCTATTAATTATGTAGGGACCCTACCCCTAATGTTAAGCTTATTTTTCTACTTTTATTCTTACATCACATCCATTTGCTCATTTACTTATTTTCTCAATGTGTCATGTATTCAGCCTCAAATCTTATTTGGGAACAAACTGGAGTGTATATGGACAAAATAATCTGCTGCTCCTTGGAGAGGCATCTGCTTCTGTGCCTCTGTGTCTTTGTTAATTATTTTGTTCCTTCTGCATGGAATGCCCAAGTCTTCTCTACTCTTCCTACCCTTTACAGACCTGGCAAACCCTAACGCACATTACTTGAGTTAAGCTCTTTAGCTTACAAAGAACAGAGGCTCACTCAAGTTACCTCAGATAAAACAGGATGAGAGAAGGGGGAAGGTATATATGTGCGGAGTTACAGATGGTTATTATAAATACGTAGATAACCTAGAATTGAAATTTGAAAACAATTGATTCTGAAACAGGTATAGGAACCAACTGCTTTCTCCATGTCTCTCACGGCCTGTCTATTTCTCTTAACAATTATGTTTCATTCTTATTCTTATTTCCCAACTGACCAGATTTCCATGGTCTCTGCTCCCTCATAATTTTAGTCTGTTTCCAGCTTATCATGGCTGTTCTGACCTCTCTACCTCACAAACATTTCCATCAATATCTCCATCCAACTACTGGTTCACCCGGTAGTCCTAGTTCAAATTCTTAAGGAGGGAATCTGATTGACCCTAGCTCATCTGTTCATGCTAGGCAATGTCAGCAAGGGACAAGATCCTATGGCTCTTTAAGCAACCAAAGCTAGAAGGAGATATTCTCTTTGCTCAGCTCCTCCAGTGGAAGATATAACTTGCTTTACTCTAAAGTAACTTCTGTGTTGTTTCTGGTAAATCTCTTTCTCATGAATTGTGCAGGAAGGGGCCTCAGATTTCTTCTAGTCCAATGCTTTCATTCAGGGCTGATATTTACATTACAAAAGGTCCTGTCCTTTACAAAATGCTTTACTGTAGGGTTTTTAAAATAGCACATTTCTGCAATGAATTTTAAAATACAGCACACAGGCCGGGCATGATGGCTCATGGCTGTAATCCTAGCACTTTGGGAGGCTGAGGCAGGAGGATCACTTGAGCCTAGGAGTTTGAGACCAGCCTGGACAACATAGCAAGACCCCATCTCTATACACACATACAAAAATTAGCCAGGTGGCATGCACCTGTAGTTCCAGCTACTGAGAAGGCTGAGGCGGGAGGATCCCTTGAGCCCAGGAGTTCAAGACTCCAGTGAGCTATGATTGTTACCACTGCACTCCAGCCTGGGCAACAGAGTGAGAACCTGTTTCTAAAATAAATAAATAAAATGCAGTATACTTTATATATAACCTTAAAGACCTTGATTTAGGGGATTTGTATTCTGGCCATGGTGCAGAAATCTACACTGGACTTTCCCTCCCACTGTAAACAGCTGTAAGCCTGTACACAATATATGACACTAATATTTTTAGGTATTGGACAATAAATAACATAGGACAGTGACTCCTGAGGGAAGGAAAACACTCAACGTGAGTCACACATTTACCCTTGCTCTCTGCCTAAGGACAATTTCTTGATCATGGCTCAGAGAGGTAGATCCAAAGGAGAGCATGATTGTACCAGGGAGTAACCCAGATGTTGGAATTAGCAAGCAATGTCTTTAAGGCAGCTGTTATAAATGTATTTATGGACATAAAGGAAATACTGTTTTAATGGATGCACAGATGGAGAATCTAAGCAGAAAAATGGAAACAGTAGAAAAATACAGTATCAGAAATAAAAAATTATTTAGATAGGCCTAACAGCTGAATGTGAAGATGGATCTATGGAAATTATTCAATCTGAAGAAGAGAGAGAAAGAAGGTTTTGTTTGGTTTGGTTTGGTTTTTCTTGTAAAAAAGAGAGCCTGGCTGGGTGTGGTACCTCATGCCTATAATCCCAGCACTTTGGGAGGCCGAGACGGAAGGATCACTTGAGCCCAGAAGTTTGACACCAACCTGGGCAACATAAAAAAAAACCTCATCTCTACAAAAAAATTAAAAATTAGCCAGGCGTAGTGGTATGCCCCTGTGGTCCCACTACACAGGAGGCTGAAGTGGAAGGATAGCTTGAACCCAGGAGATCAAAGCTGCAGTGAGCTGTGACTGCGCCACTGCACTGCAGTCTGGGTGACAGAGTGAGACCCTGTCTCAAAAAAAAGAGAAAAGAAAAAGACAAGACAGGCCCACTGTTACTGAGGCTCCATTAAAAAAATAATAATAATAAAAGAGAGGGCCTTAGTGAGCTATGAAATATATTATATATGTATTTGGAACATGTGTATAGTTGGAATACCAGAGGGAAAAAGAGGAGGAAAAAATATATGAAGAAATAATGCTCAAAAGTTTTCTAAACTTGGTGGAAAACATACAGGACTATCAGAAACTCAGTGAGCCCCAAGCAGAATAAATACAAATAAAACTACATCTAGGTCTTTCATAGTCAAACTACTGAAAACCAAAGATAAAACTAAAACCTTGGAAGTAGCCAAAGAAAAATGACACATTGCATACAGGGGAACAATTATATGAATTGTGGTTGACTTCTCATCATAAACAATGTAGGCCAAAAGACAATGGAATGGCTTTTTTTTTTTTTTTTTTTTTGAGACAGGATCCCACTCTGTCACCCAGGCTGGAGTGCAATGGCGTACTCACAGCTCACTGGAGCCCTGACCTCCTAAGCTCAAGTGATCCTCCTGCCTCAGCCTCCAAAGTAGCTGGGACCACAGGCATGCACCACCAAGCCCAGCTAATTTTTTTTTAATATATATAGAGACAGGGTCTCACTAAGGCTGGTCTTAAATTCTTAGAATCAACTGATCATCCTACCTCAGCCTCCAAAAGTGCTGGGACTACAGGTGTAAGCCACTGTGCCTGACCTGGAAAGACATATTTAAGGCACTGAAAGAAAATTACCGTCAACTCAGAATTCTATATCCAGAAAAAATACCCCTCAAAAAGGAGGGTGAAATAAATATATTTTCAGATATACTAAAGCTGAGAGTACCATTAATGGTAAATATGTGGGTAAAGGTAAAAGACTAGCTTTTTTTCTTTCTATTAATTTTATTTTTGTTGTTGTTTTTGGTTGTCTGAGATAGAGTCTTACTCTGTCGACCAGGCTGGAGTGCAATGATGTGATCTCAGCTCACTGCAACCTGTGTCTCCCTGGTTCAAGCAATTCTCCTGTCTCAGCCTCCTGAATAGCTGGGATTACAGATGCTCACCACTATAGTGGCTAATTTTTTTTGTATTTTCAGTAGAGACAGTGTTTCACCATGTTGGCCAGGTTTATCTCAAACTCCTGGCCTCGAGTGATCCTACTGTCTCGGCCTCCCAAAGTGCTGAGACTACAGGCGTGAGCCACTGCACCCAGCCCTTCTATTAATTTTCTTAAAAGACAGATGACTGTTTAAAGCAAAAAACAAAACAAAACCATATCGTCAAGTGGGGCTTATACTGTATACAGAAATAAAATATGTGACAACAATAGGGCAAATGATGAAGTAGTGGTGGTAAATAGAATTAGCATGTTATGAGATTATTACATTGTGAAGTGTGAAGTGTGAATATTTATGTTTAATAGAATATGATAAGTTCAGGATGCATATTGTAATCCTTAGAGCAACCACACATACACAAAATACAAAAAGGCACATATGAAAAGCCAATAGAGAAAGCAAAATGGAGAACTAAAAAATTTCAGTTAACACAAAAGAAGGCAGAAGATGAACAGAGAAACAAAAGAAGATGAGAAAAAGTAGAAAACAAAGAGCAACATGGTAAAGACCTCCAATTAAGAGGCAGAGTTGATCAGGCTAGGAAAAAGAAGAAAACAACTATATGTTGCCTGTTACCAGAAATATATTTTAAATGTAAAAACATAGAATGTTTAAAAATAAAAGAATGGAAAAATAAACTATGCAAATGGAAAGCATACGAAATCTGTATGAGTGTCATTATCAGACAAAGTAGTCTTCAAGACAAGAAGTATTCCCAGAGATAAATGGGGCCATTTTAAAATGACAAAGGGTCAATTCAAGAGGGATACATAAAATCACAAAGTATATGCCTCAAGATATAAGAATCAAAAGAACTTCAAGATGTAAGCACCAAAAAAATGACAGAACTAAAGGGAGAAGTAGAAATATTCATAATGATAATTCGATATTTTAACATTATTCTCTTGGTAGATCTGAACAGTGCTGTTAACCAACTTGACCTAATTAACATTTATAGAACACTACACTCAAGAACAGTAGAATGAAAACTACGCCCAAGAACTGCAGAATTTTCACAAGGATGAGCCATATACTGGGACATAAAATAAATTCAAATGCATTTTAAAAGATTAAAATCTTACAGTTTAACTTAATTCAAATTCAACATTCATCCTTGCCAAAAAAGAATCTCAGCATATTAAGAGTAGTTTGAACAAAATAGAAGTAAATAATATCTTTAAAATCTCTGGGTATTTAGAAATTAAAGAATACTTCTAAATAACCTATAGGTCAAGAAAATCATAAAGGAAATTAGAAAATATTTTTAATTGTAATGAAAATAAAACATATAAAAATTGTGAGGTGTTGCTAGAATTGTGCTTGATAGAAAGGTATAGTTTTAAATGCTGTATTAGAAAAAAAAAAGGCTAAGTGTGGTGGCTCATGCCTGTAATCCCAGCACTTTGGAAGGCTAAGGTGGGTGGATCACTTGAGCCCAAGTGTGTGAGACCAGACTAGGCAACATAGTGAGACCCCTTCTCTACAAAAAAAAAAAAAAAAAAGAAAGAAAAAGAAAAAATTAGCTGGGTGTAGTGGCATTTACCTGTACTCCCAGCTACTTGGGAGGCTGAGGTGGGAAGATCGCTTAAGCCCATGAAGTAAACGCTGCAGTGAGCTATGATTGTGTCACTGCACTCCAGCCTCGGCAACAGAGTGAGACCCTGTCTCTCCTGGTCTCCAACCACCACACACACACACACACACACACACACACACATATACACACACACACAAGAAAGAGAAAGAAAAGAAAAAAAGTTTAAGATCGGCTGGGCACAGTGGCTCACGCCTGTAATCCCAACACTTTGGGAGGCCGAGGCCGGCAAATCACGAGGTCAAGAGATCGAGACCATCCGGGCCAACAAGGTGAAATCCTGTCTCTACTAAAAATACAAAAATTAGCTGGACGTAGTGGCGCGCGCCTGTATTCTCAGCTACTTGGAAGGCTGAGGCAGGAGAATTGCTTGAACCCAGGAGGCGGAGGTTGCAGTGAGCCGAGATTGCGCCACTGCACTCCAGCCTGGCGACAGAGCGAGACTCCGTCATAAATAAATAAATAAATAATAACATTTTAAAAAGTTTAAGATCAGTGTTTTGTTTGGTTTTGTTTTTTTGAGACAGGGTCTTGCTCTGTCACCCAGGCTGGAGTGTAGTGCCCTGATCTCAGCTTACTGAAACCTTCCACCCCTGGGCTCAGGTGATCCTTCTGCCTCAGCCTCCTTAGTAGATGGGACTACAGGTGCATGCCACCACACCTGGCTAATTCTAGTATTTTTTAGTAGAGGCGAGGTTTCACCATGTTGGCCAGGCTGGTCTCAAACTCCTAAAATCAAGCGATCCGCCTGCCTCAACCTCCCAAAGTGCTGGGATTACAGGCATAAGCCACAGTGCCCAGCCTGCGATCAGTGTTCTAAGTTTCTATCTTAAGAATATAGAAAAAAATGAGCAAATTAAATCCAAAGAAGTAGAAACAAGATTTGTTTCATCAATTCCACTTACTTTATAGTTTCAGAGAAAAATAAGAAAAATAATAGCAAAGCCAGAAGTTGATTATTTGAAAAGATTAATAATAAAGTTGATAAAATCTAGGAAGCCTTATCAAGATACAAAGAAAGCACAATATCCAGTATCAGGAATGAAAAATGAGATTTCAGGACAGACCTTACAGATGTTAAAAAGAATGAAAGGGGAATAGTAGGGAGAACCTTATGCCAATAAATTCATCAACTTAAATGGAATGGATGAAATTTTTGAAAAATGCAGTTTACCTTAACTGACACAAGAAGAAATGGAATATACTCCATACCTATTAAGAGACTGAATTCATAATTAAGAACCATCCCCCAAAGAAACTCCAGATGCAAATCATTTCACTGATGAATGGTATCAAGTATGTAAGGAATGAATAACACCAATCTTATACAAAGTCTTTCAGAAAATGAAGGATAAGGGAATAAGTCCCAGTTCATTTTATGAATAACCCTGTTATAACCCTGATATCAAAATCAAATCATTGCACAAGTAGAAAATTATAGGCTGATATTCCTCATGAACATAAATGCAAAGAAAAAGCCTTAACAAGATAATATCAAATCTGTTCCAGCAATATATAAAAAGAATAATAGATCAAACCAAGTGGGGTTTATCCCAAGAATACAAAGTTAGCTCATTAAAAAATCAAAGTATTGGCCAGGCCTGGTGGCTCACGCCTGTAATCCCAGCACTTTGGGAGGCTGAGGCGGGCAGATCATGAGGTCAGGAGTTCGAGACCAGCCTGGCCAACATAGTGAAACCCTGTCTCTACTAAAAAATACAAAAAGTTAGCTGGGCGTGGTGGTGGGCACCTGTAACCCCAGCTAGTCAGGAGGTTGAGGAATGAGAATTGCTTGAATCCAGGAGGAGGAGATTGCAGTAAGCTGAGATCATGCCATTGCACTCCAGCCTGGGCGACAGTGTGAGACTCTGTTAAAAAAAAAAAAAAAAAAATCAGGCCGGGCGCGGTGGCTCAAGCCTGTAATCCCAGCACTTTGGGAGGCCGAGATGGGCGGATCACAAGGTCAGGAGATCGAGACCATCCTGGCTAACACGGCGAAACCCCGTCTCTACTAAAAACACAAAAACTTAGCCGGGCGAGGTGGCGGCGCCTGTGGTCCCAGCTACTCGGGAGGCTGAGGCAGGAGAATAGCGGGAACCCGGGAGGCGGAGCTTGCAGTGAGCTGAGATCTGGCCACTGCACTCCAGCCTGGGCGACAGAGCGAGACTCCGTCTCAAAAAAAAAAAAAAAAAATCAGAATATTTCCTCATATTAACAAGATAAAGAAGAAAAATGCTATGATGATGACATCTCAATAGATTCAGAAACAAAAGCATTGACAAGATTAAACATCCATCCACAAAAGATTGTTATAATGATCAAGTAAGATCATATACTCCAAAATATTTAGTAAACTGAAAGATGCTATAAAAATGGAAAGTATTTTTATTGTCATCCTTCTGCTGTGACACCCTGAGATGCACAGGCTCCTTTCTAATAAGATTTCTTGGGACCTGGAAAACATAGTATTCAATTATTCATTCTAAGCCCTCAGAATGGAACTCAATCACCTTGCATGGCAGACTACACAAAATAATAAAAATAATGACAACCAAAATGTCTACATTGCCACTGGTACTTGAGGGCTTACTTTATGCTGGGCTCTGTGTTAGTGCTCTTCATACATTATTTTATTTTATCCTCACAGCAATTCTATAAGGAGGACACTAATATTTTTCTCCCCCTTACAGATGAGGAAATGAAGTTTAGGGATTAAACGCCTTGCTCAACGTCTTACATATAATTCGTAGCAGAGCCAGGTATCCGCAAAGGCTTATTTGAGAGCTCCAGGTTTTAAATCCTATACTTTCTGGCCTTCTGCAGCCTTATCTGGGAAGGGTCCTGTAGAATTGGCTTCTGCCCTCCTGTGTTTCCAGGGAGGAATGGGGCTGGTGTTGTATTCTCTTTTCCAGCATTCTGAGCACTGTGCTAACACTGCATTCATAGGAAAGGAAAATTTATGTCACTGTACCTTGTTGATTTTTACATTCTTAATTAGCATTTGAAATTATAAAAGTAATGCATATTCACATTTAATATATTAGGGTGGGTACAGTGGTTCATGCCTCTAATCCCGGCATTTTGGGAGGCTGAGGCAGGAGGATCACTTGAGGCCAGAAGTTTGAGACCAGCCTGGGCAACATAGCGAGACACTGCCACTACAAAAGATTTAAAAATTAACCAGGCCTGTTGGTACATGCCTGTATTCCTAGCTACTTGGGAGGGTGAAGCAGGAGGATCCCTTGAGCCCAGGAGGTAACAGCTGCAGTGAGCTGTGATTGTGTTGCTGCACTCTAGCCTGGCGATGGAGTAAGACCCTGACTCAAAAAAAAAAAATTAAAATTAGGACAATGAATATATAACAGTATTAGTCCCCTTCCGCACAATCTGTAGTCACACTACCTGGACAGAAACCACTGTCAACAGATTCTATATATTCTTCCAGAAATTTTGTATGTATATGCAAATACACATATACACATATTCTTAAAGTAAACAGATGGGGCATCTATTCCTGTAACTTGCTTTTTTATTTGACAATATGCCTTGAGAGCTTTCCATAGCAATACATAAACGTTTACTTCATTCTTTCCACTTTATTTTTTCAACAATATACTATTTTTTAATTGACAAATAAAATTGTATATCATGTAAAACATATTTTGAAATATTTATACATTGTGGAATGGCTAAATAAAGCTAATTATTATTATTATTATTATTATTTTGAGACAGAGTCTCACCCTGTCACCCAGGCTGGAGTGCAGTGGCATGATGTCAGCTCACTGCACCCTCTGCCTCCCAGGTTCAAGCAATTCTCCTGCCTCAGCCTCCCAAGTGACTGTGATTACAGGTACCTACCACCAGCCTAGCTAATTTTTGTATTTTTAGTAGCGATGGAGTTTCGCCCTGTTGGCCAGGCTGATTTCAAACTCCTGACCTCAGGTGATCCGCCTGCCTCGGCCTCCCAAAATACTGGGATTACAGGTGTGAGCCACCATACCCAGCCAATCAAGCTAATTAACATAGCATTACCTAACATATTTATAATTTTTTGGGGTGAGAACACTTAAAACCTATTCTCTTAGCAATTTTCAAGAATACAATACATTGGTTGGTTGGTTGGTGGGTAGGTTTGTTGGTTGGTTTGAGACAGGATTTAGCTCTGGTGCCCAGGCTGGAGTGCAGTGCATGATCACAACTCACTGCAGCCTTGACCTTCTGGGCTCAAGTGATCCTCCCACCTCAGCCTCCCAAGTAGCTGAGACTATTGGTACACCCCACTACACCTGGCTAATTTTTTAAAAATTTTGTGGGGTCAGGATATCTTGCTATGTAACCCAGGTTGGTCTCGAACTCCTGGACTCAAGCATTCCTCCTGCCTAGGTCTCCCAAAGTACTGGGACTACAGGCATAAACCACCACACCCGGTCCAATACATTGTTATTTACTATAGTCACTATGTTGTATGATAGTTATTCTTTTAAAAATATGCATAACATCCCATTGAATTGCTGTAATTATTTTACATTATTTATTTACCTAGACTCCTATTGGCAAATATTTGTGTTTTTCCATTTTAAAAAATTACAAATAAAGCTGAAGCAAGCAATTTTGTAGATACATCTTATGCAGGTGTGACTATTTCTTTTCTTTTTTTTTCTTTTTTTGAGACAGGGACTTGCTCTGTCGCCCAGGCTGGATTGCAGTGGCACAGTCTCAACTCACTGCAGCCTCTACCTCTCGGGTTCAAGCGATCCTCCCACCTCACCCTTCTGAGTAGCTGGGACTACAGGCATGCACCACCACGCCTGGCTAATTTTGTTTATCTTTTTGTAGAGATGAAGTCTCACTATGTTGCCCAGGCTGGTCTTGAACCCCTGGACTCAAGTGCTCCTCCTGCCTTGGCCTCCCAAAATGCTGGGAGTGCAGGCGTGAGCCACTGCACTCAGCCTGAGATGTGAATATTTCTTTTTTCTTTCTTTCTTTCTTTTTCTTTCTTTTTTTTGAGACGGAGTCTCCCTCTGTCACCCAGGCTGGAGTGAAGTGGCACAATCTCGGTTCACTGCAACCTCCACCTCCTGGGTTCAAGTGATTCTCCTGCCTCAGCCTCCTGAGTAGCTGGGATTATGAGCACGTGCCATCATGTCCGGCTAATTTTTGTATTTTTAGTAGAGACAGGGTTTCACCATGTTGGTCAGACTGGTCTCGAACTTCTGACCTCGTGATCCACCCGCTTCGGCCTCCCAAAGTGCTGGGATTACAGGCGTGAGCCACTGTGCCCAGCGAGGTGTGAATATTTCTATAAGAAAACTCAAGAAAGTGGAGCCATTGAGTTGAGGGGTATATGCATTTTAAACTTTGGTACACATTGCAAACTTTGGTACAAAAAGTTCACATCAATTGGCACTACCACAACAATGTGTGTGTGCCTGTTACCCTGCATAGACCACTATTCAAAGTTTTAATACTTTTTTCAGCTACAAACACTTATTGTGTGCCTTCTGTGTGTTTTAGACACTGCACTAGGCTCAGAGATTTCAAATGTATTCAGTGTAGCTGGAGGAAGATTTGTTGGTGAATTGCTGCTGTTCCTTTGGGACTAAGAGCTTTTACCCTTTTAGAAACGGAAACTGCAAGCTGGTGAGGTATTTAGTTTCAATTTAGTTTAATGGAAACCTGTTAGTGAGTTTTAAAATAAGGACCAAGACAACTGAGATGGTAAACGAAGTCTCTTGGGCCCCAGGAAGGAGGATGCAGCATCTGTGGGTTTGCATGCCTCGAAGAGCCCCTCTTTCCAGGAACAATCATGTTTCAGCATTGAACTCTTGAGTGGAGATGTGAGCTGCTGAAATCTAGTCACCCCTAAGGCAGGTGCTTCCTAGTAGGCAAAGGGCCATAAGATCCCATGTGGCTGAGAGCAGAGCAGTGTCTATAAGTGGGAATGTAATGCTGTCAGCCATCATTTATTGGGCACACGCTCAGGCCAGTTGCACATAAAGTGCACCACACTATGCACCTTATGTGTGTTGACTCAATTAATCCTCATAACAAGCCAATGATTGTCTGAGGGTGTCATTATAATGCCCATTTTAAAAATGAGGATACTGAGGTTCAAAGAAGACAATTAGGCCGGGCGCAGTGGCTCACGCCTGTAATCCCAGCACTTTGGGAGGCCGAGGCGGGCGGATCACGAGGTTAGGAGATCGAAACCACCCTGGCTAACATGGTGAAACCCCGTCTCTACTAAAAATACAAAAAGTTAGCCGGGCGTGGTGGCGGGCGCCTGTAGTCCCAGCTACTCGGGAGGCTGAGGCAGGAGAATGGCGTGAACCCAGGAGGCGGAGCTTGCAGTGAGCCGAGATTGCACCACTGCACTCCAGTCTGGGTGACAGAGCGAGGCTCTGTCCCCAACCCCCCCAAAAAAAAACCAAAGAAGACAATTAACTTGCCTGGGGTCATAAAACTGTTAGCAGGTAGCAGAGTGGGGACTCAAACCCAGCTATGGTTGACTTTAAAGCCGACACTTGGGTTCCATGGCTCCATCTGATCACATACTCATTTTTAAGATATTATATATGTATGATAGAGAACAACTTAAGAATTTTTTATCTCCTTATTTATTCCTAAAATATGCTCAGGGACAAATAGGTCGCTTACATTGTTCAGTGGGTCATGAACCAAAACAGGTCTAAATGCAGGTAAATGACCAGTAGGTGGTAATAATAATTATCTCTTACATTGACAGAATTTTTGTTTTCAGTGTATCCTTCCATTGACCATGTCATTTGATCTGAACAATTCCCAGTGCCCTTGTCTTTAAAAGGGTAACAGTTTTACCTACTTTGCAGATTGGGAATAATGACCGTACAATGCCCAGCAAGCTGCCTAGCTATTAGTGAATGCTCATTAGATTGCAGTTAGAGATGGTGACGGTAATCAACTGGTCTCTGCCTCTCCCCTCCCCTAACCCCGCTGCAGATAGTACTAGGTTGATAGACTTCAAACATCTGCCCTTGGTGTGTCACTGCTGTACATGAGAATGTCTCTTTCCAACCACGTCATTCTCTCTCAGCTCCTCTCCACAGCTTTCCAGACTTCTCTGGGACTTCCTGTCTCCCATTTGGCTTCCTCAAGTGTCCCAGGACTGGCTGAGTGGGGCTGCACTGGAAGCTGCTTATGGAAAAAGACAGTCCTTAGGGCTGGACCAAGTTAGGAGAGGTGTTAACTTAAAGATCATCCAAAAGTGTGCTGAGCCAAGGACGTCATCCAGAGCTGTGCTAGAAGAACAAGGGGGTTAGAGGCCCAGAGAGGTGGCATCTTGAATGAGGTAAGGGGACCCATGCAGAGGCTGGCCTGACAGAAGGGTGGCCAGACATCATGGTTGATAGTATTGAGGGAAGGGAGAAGGACGCTCAGCTTAGAGCAGTGAAGTCAGGTGGTCCATGGAAGAAACCCTGTGAACCTAAAGAAAGAGAGGAGGTATTTTATTTGGGCAGCTCTCTTCTGAATCAGCCACTATCACCTGTGTGAGGCTTGGGGCATATCTAACCACTGGGCACACAGGCTCAGTCCCTCTGCTTACATGGCTGTTTCCTCCATAAGCTTAGGGAGAATTGTACGTGACCGAGTATGGCTATAGAAGGGGAAAAGTAGGAGATGAGGTCGATACCATGTTCAGGGGCTTGGGCTTCATCTCATGGCAGAGGGTGGGCTCTTGGTGGCTTTATTTTATTTTATTTTATTTTATTATTTTATTTTATTTTATTTTGAGACAGGGTCTTGCTATGTTGCCCAGATTGGAGTGTAGTGGCACAATCATAGCTCACTGCAGCTTTGACTCCTGAGCTCAAGCAGTCCTCTTACCTCAGCCTCCCAAGTGGCTGGGACTACAGGCACACATCACCACACCCAACTAATTAAAACAATTTTTTTTTATGTGGAGACAGGGTGTGGCTTTGTTGCCCAGCCTGGTCTTGAACTCTTGGAGGCTTTAAATCAAGAGAATGACACAATCATATTTTTGTTTTAGGAAGATCATTTGTAGATAGTGATTAAGAGTTCAGGTTCAAATCCTGGTCAACTTTGGGTCAGTTGCGTGATGTCTCTATACCTCAGTTTTCTCATTTGTAAAGTAGCTCATACTCCATAGGGTGGTTGTGAAGATTAAATGAAATAATGTACATAAATAGCTGAGTAAATGACTGGCCCAGAGTAAGTGCTCAGTTGCTGAAAATAATTATAATGATATAATTTTTAGAGTAGAGAGAAACTGGAGTCAGGGAGATCAAATATGGTTAGGCAAAAGATAGTAAGGGCCTGAATTAAGGAGAGGATACTTAAGAAAGGTATTAAAGAAATGGAATTGTTAGGCTTTGAAACATAACGCTAGTGAGAGGGTGAAGAAAGGGCAAATATCTTTAATGGTTTCCAGTTTCCAACCTGGGTGACTAAATGGATGGTGGTGCACTTGAGTGAGGGGGGAATCCTGGAGGAAGTGGCTAAGAACATAATGAAGTCAGTTTTAAAGATACTAAGTTTGAGTACTCTGTCATCAATTTGAATATGAGGTTCTGGGAAATCTAAGCTTCAGAAATAGATATGGGGAGACCAAGACCCTGTCTCTCTCTCTCTCTCTCTCTCTCTTTTTTTTTTTTTTTGTCTCAGCTTACTGTGACCTCTGCCTCCCAGGTTCAAGTGATTCTCCTGCCTTAGCCTCCTGAGTAGCTGGCACTACAGGCATGCACCACCATGCCCGGCTAGTTTTTGTATTTTTAGTAGAGATAGGGTTTCACTATGTTGTCCAGGCTGGTCTCAAACTCCTGGCCTCAAGTGATCCGCCCTTCTCAGCCTCCCCAAGTGCTGGGATTACAGGCGTGAGCCACAGTGCCTGGCCATGAGACCCTGTCTCAGGGAAAAAATAATAATAATAAATAGATTTGAGCTTTATCATAAGATGGAAGATGAAGTTGCAGGTGGGGATAAGAGCACCCAAGGGGAGGGTGTACAATAGGAAGACCAGAGGGTCAAGCATATATCCCTGGAGAGGTCAAGGATATTGAGGAGCCATTGGAGAGATCAGTGACATGGAAAAGAAGGTAGAGAAGTTTCAGGAAGGAGGGAGGGAGCCCTCAGCAATGTCAGGTACTATAAGAGAACCGAGAAGTGACCACTAGGCAGCTGAGTTGTAATTGGTGACTTTTATAAGAGCGATGACCTCCATCCAAGTGCTAGCCTCTGTGTTAGTGATCCAAAAACGAATAAGACTCAGTTCCTAATCTCTCAGTGCTCACACTGAAACCTACAACAAAAAGAATGGAAAAATGCTCTGCTGTGAAAGAGTTCAGGCTGAGACATCTGTTATCCCATTGATCAGCAGGACTAAATTGTCTGCCGTGGGCTGGGAGGGTTTCCTCTCCCTGCCTCACTCTTTCATAGACATCTTCCCTTGGCCAAATAGAATGACCTATCCAAGAGAAGAGGATCTTCTTTGGTCAATAGCATAAGAACACCAAGGTGCCTCCTATGTGTACTGCAGTGTGTGATGCATCTTTTCATAATACTATTCCCTTCTGTAGACCAGACCCAGAGACTGTAACAGAGTGTCTATTTACATTTGATCATTCAGTACTTGTGATGGAAGGTAGAGGGTAGCCTTGCTTAAAGTGAGGAAAGGAAGAGTAGAGGGAGGTAAGAAAAAGGTGGAAAAGGAAAAGTTAGATAAAGGACTAGCAGAGGCTAGTTGGATAGGGTTTTGTTAGGCAGAGATAGTGGAAGCAGGGAGAGGGAAGGGGAAGATGGCATTCCTGGCAGAGGAATGGTAACAGCAAAGGTGGAGAGGTGGGAAAACACAGGCCAGGCTCAGAAACTCGCTGGACTGCACCTCGGAGTCCTAGCACATGATTGCTGGGAGAGCAGGCTGGAATGGAGGCTTGGGGCCAGATAATAGAGTTTTGAGGGCTAGGGAGGAGTTTGAGCTTTCTTCTGTAGCCTGATAGCTTCTGGGAGCAACTATCAAAAGCCTTTCAGGAATTCAGGCTTGTCTGTCTCAGGCTTCTCATTCTGCAAGACCAAGGGCCCAAAGTGGCAGCCTGACATTCTATCTCCTTTGCCTTGGTTGGGAAGTTAGGGCTGTAGCTGATTTCATTGGCCTGTTTTGCATTTATTATAGTGTGGCTTTTATAGTGTGTTAATTGAAATATTTCCAACTGCCAAAAGCAATTACACTCAAACTGCCTTGTCAGTTCTTTTATTGCCAGATAAATGTTTTACAGACATATTTACAGGGGGCAGCGGTAACTAGATCTCGTTTTCTATTTAAGGCTTGTGGTTTGGGTTGGGATTGGCCCTCCTGTGCTCTATTGTGAGCCTGAAAGTTGTTACACGTTGTGACGCTTCCATCCCATTACCTTATGGAACAGAGGTTCTTCAAAGGAAAGTAGCTCTCTGGCTCGTGTGACTTAGCCTCAGAGAAGTGTTCCTATAGTTGGAAACCTTGGCAACCTTACAGAAATTTGAATCCTACTGCCTGCTCTACCAGCAGCAATCCCAGCCCAAGATGAGACATGCTTTTCTCTTTCCCTGAAATTCCTTTCTTCCTTTCCACCCTCCAACCCTCTCCCAAAGACCCTATCATGCAAGAGCTGTAAGAGGCCATCTAGTCTAACTCCCTCCCTTTGCATTTGGGAAACGGAGGCTCCCCCAAGATCACACAGGTGGTGAGCCTGACACCTGTGAGGCTGACAGAGCTGGAAGCAGTGGTTTCTTTCCAATGTGCCCTTCGGCTCCTCTGCTGCATTGAACCCTCCTGCAGTGCACTAGGCCTGCTCCTTCCAAGAGCCCCTCCCTCACATCTCCAGTCCCCTCATGCTTGATCATCTGAAACACCTATTTGTTCTGTATATATACTGTAGGATTTTTGTTGGTTTGTTTGGTGGAACATTCTTTGTTTTTGTTTTTGTTTTTTGAGATGGAGTCTTACTCTGTCGCCCAGGCTGGAGTCCAGTGGTGTGATCTTGGCTCACTGCAACCTCTGCCTCCTGGGTTCAAGCGATTCTCCTGCCTCAGCCTCCTGAATAGCTGAGATTACAGGCATGTGCCACCATATCTGGCTAATTTTTTTGTATTTTTAGTAGAGACAGGGTTTCACTATGTTGGCCAGGCTGGTCTTGAACTCCGGACCTCAGGTGAGCTGCCCACCTCAGCCTCCCAAAGTGCTGGGATTATAGGCATGAGTCACCGCGCCTGGCCAACTTTGTACATGATGTTTTCTCCTATTGAAAAACATTTTCTCCACCTGGACAATGTATACTTGTCCTTTGACACCAGCTAAGAAATCGTCACCTCTGGCCAGGTACAGTGGCTCATGTCTGTAATCCCAGCACATTGGGAGGCTGAGGCGGGTGGATCACCTGAGGTCAGGAGTTTGAGACCAGCCTGGCCGACATGGTGAAACCCTGTCTCTACTAAAAAAAAATACAAAAAATAGGCTGGGCGCAGTGGCTCACGCCTGTAATCCCAGCTTCTTGGGAGGCTGACACAGGAGAATTGCTTGAACCTGGGAGGTGGAGGTTGCAGTGAGCTGAAATGGTGTCACTGCACTCCAGCCTCGGCAACAGAGTAAGACTATCTCAAAAATAAATAAATTGACTGGGCGTGGTGGTTCACGCCTGTAATCCCAGCACTTTGGGAGTCCGAGGCAGGTGGATCAACTGAGGTCAGGAGTTCAAGACCAGCCTGGCCAACCTAGTGAAACCCCCGTCTCTGCTAAAAATTCAAAAATTAGCCGGGTGTGGTGGCGGACGCCTGTAATCCCAGCTACTCGGGAGGCTGAGGCAGGAGAATCGCTTGAAACCAGAAGGCAGAGGTTGCAGTGACCCGAGATCGCGCCACTGCACTCCAGCCTAGGCGAAAGAGTGAAACTCTGTCTCATAATAATAATAATAATAATAATAACAACAAATTTTAAAAAATTTAAAAAATACAAAAAACTAGCTTGGCGTGGTGGCAGGCACCTGTAATCCTAGCTACTTGGGAGGCTGAGGCAGCAGAATCCTTGGACCTGGGAGGCAGAGGTTGCAGTGAGTTGAGATTACACCATTGACTCCAGCCTGGCCAACAAGAGCAAAACTCCATCTGGTCACCTCTGGAAGCCTTTCCTGTGTATCCCGGACTGGGTAGGTGCCCCACGCACTTCCACCATGCCCTGTGCACACATATCTCTGTTGCTGGCACAGAGCTGACTTTCAAAGGAACGTGTGCTGAATAAGAGGGTGAGTGAGTGGGTGAGTGGGTGAGTGGGTGAGTGATGATGGGTGAGTGGGCGGATGAGGATGGACGAGTGAGGATGAGTGGGTGAGTGAGTGGGTTAGTGGGCAGAGTGGTGGCGCGGATGATCGGAGGGTGGTGGGCGGAGGGAAAGGGTGAGAGAGTGGAGGGTGAGGAGGAGGGTGGAAGGAGGGTGGAGGGTGGTGGAGGGTGGAGGGAAGGAGGAGGGTGGAGGGTGGTGGAATGGAGTGGAAGGGTGGTGGTGGGTGGAGGGTGGAATGGAGTGGACTGGGTGGGTGCATGAGTGAGTGAGTGAGTGGGTGGAGTGGGTGAGTAGGTGAGTGAGTGAGTGGGTGAGTGAGTGGGTGAGTGAGTGGGTGGGCGAGTGAGTGAGTGGGCGGAGTGAGTGGGCTGGTGGGTGACTGGGCAGGTGGGTGAGTGGGCAAGTGGGTGAGTGAGCGAGTGGGTGAGTGGGCGAGTGGGTGAGTGAGCTAGTGGGTGAGTGGGTGGGTGAGTGAGTGGGTGAGTGATGAGCACTGATCACACTCATCTGTCCTCCAGGGACCTTGAGCAAACTGGGGCAGGGACCTCATCTTTCTTTCTCCCACTGCTTGGGTTAGTGCCTGACACACAATTAGATGCTCCACTAATGTTTATCAAATTGATTTGAGCATGTTGCTCTTTGGAACATAAAATTTAAGCATGTTAGAACAGAAGGTTATCGTGTCCAATCCTATGCATTTTACTGATAAGGAAACTGAAGATTACAGAGGAAAAGCACTTTTCCCAGGGTTATGATGACTAATGGGTTTTGATGGCATTCATTTATCTATTCAGTAAGTATTTCGAACACCTACTATGTTCTGAGCAATGTTCTAGATGCTGGGGCTTTGTGCAGCAGTGTACAAAGCAAATAAAGTGTCTGCTCATGAAAAGCATATATTTATCCTCAAAAGTGTTTATGAATATAACCTGTTTTTGAAATACCTTTATTGCCTGGTACAGAGATGAACACTTAGAATATGCTTTAAAAATATCTGTTGAGGCCGGGCGCGGTGGCTCAAGCCTGTAATCCCAGCACTTTGGGAGGCCGAGACGGGCGGATCACGAGGTCAGGAGATCGAGACCATCCTGGCTAACACGGTGAAACCCCGTCTCTACTAAAAAATACAAAAAACTAGCCGGGCGAAGTGGCGGGCGCCTGTGGTCCCAGCTACTCGGGAGGCTGAGGCAGGAGAATGGCGTAAACCCGGGAGGCGGAGCTTGCAGTGAGCTGAGATCCGGCCACTGCACTCCAGCCTGGGCGACAGAGCTAGACTCAGTCTTAAAAAAAAAAAAAAAAATCTGTTGAACTAGTTGCAAATAAGAAATTCCCAGTGCTAAGTTACTTGGTCGTGCTCTTCACGGGTCAGTCCCACTGATGCTAAAACCGGGTTGCCTCAGATATAGGACCTCTCTGGCTGGGCGAATAAGAGTATGTTGCCTTTGAAACTGTTTCTGAAACTTGGGAAGGTTCAACGTCCTTTGACTGTGGGATCCCTGGGCAGGAGCCTCCCTGAAATACTGTTTATGATATTTCCATGTCAATTCGCTTATGACTTACCTTCTGTTTTCTGTTCTTCATTTAGAGCATCAGCATAGGCAGAGGAACCAGGAAGAGAGTAAGTGCAGAGATTACCATGGTCTCCCAGCAAGATACTAATAGTGTTTTTTTTTGTTGAAAATATTATCTATATGTTTTTAGAAACTGCAAATGAACTAAAAGAAGAATGTTAAAATCACCCTTAAACCTACCATCCTATAACAACTTTAGTTAACATGTGATGTTACATCCTCTCAGATATTTTTATGCATATATAAAATTACATGTATTTATTTATTGATTATTTTTCTTTGGAGAAATAAGAGAGATATATTTATTTTTAAGTGGAACCAAACTATATATATTTTATAACATGTTTTTCACATAAAATATTTAGAGTGCCTTCCATTGCTAATAAATATATTTTTATAGCATCATTTGAAATTACTGCATAATATTTTACCATATGTTCCTTAAGATTGTACCATAGGCCGGGCGCGGTGGCTCAAGCCTGTAATCCCAGCACTTTGGGAGGCCGAGACGGGCGGATCACGAGGTCAGGAGATCGAGACCATCCTGGCTAACACGGTGAAACCCCGTCTCTACTAAAAATACAAAAAATTAGCCGGGCGTGGTGGCGGGCGCCTGTAGTCCCAGCTACTCGGAGGCTGAGGCGGGAGAATGGCGTGAACCCAGGAGGCGGAGCTTGCAGTGAGCCGAGATCACGCCACCGCACTCCAGCCTGGGAGACACAGCGAGACTCCGTCTCAAAAAAAAAAAAAAAAAAAAAAAGATTGTACCATAATTTGTTCAACCATGCCTCATTGCTGGACATTTAAATGTTTCCTTTTTTGGTTGGGCGTGGTAGCTCATGCCTGTAATCCCAGCACTTTGGGAGGCCGAGGCAGGCGGATCACTTGAGGTCAGGAGTTCGAGAGCAGCCTGGCCAACATGGTGAAACCCTGTCTCTACTAAAATACAAAAATTAGCTAGGCATGGTGGTGCATGCCTGTAGTCCCAGCTACTTGGGAGGCCGAGGCAAGAGAATTGCTTGAACCCAGGAGGTGGAGGTTATGGTGAGCCGAGATTGTGCCACTGCACTCCAGCTTGGGTGACACAGCAAGACTCCATCTCACATAAATAAATAAATAAAAATAAAAATAAAAATAAATGTTTCCTTTTTCACTGTTGTTATCAATCCTCTAACAAACATCAGTGCACCGAAATCTTTGGGCATATTCCTTAATATAAATTCCTACATGTACGAATTTGGGTCAAAGAGTATAAACAGTTATTAGGCTTTGATAAATAGTTTCCAGTTGATATTTAGAAAGGTTATACTAATTTGTGAGTGCTCATTTTCCCACAGCCTCATGAATGCTGGATATTACTTTTGGTTGTTTTATAGTTTGCCAGTTTTATAGTGAAAAAAAAAAATGCATGTTTTATTTTGTATAACTTTGATTGTTAGTGAGGGTAAACATTTAAAAAAATATGTCATGGGCCACTTTGGCAAGATGTTTAAGTGTCTGCCAGGGAAAGGCAAACCACGCTCAGCCAAAAAAGGAAACATTGATTTTTTTGCTCCAAGGACCTAATGGGACTCTGAGGCTTGAAGTAACTAAGTACAGAGAGTACTGAGTGGCCGGGCGTGGTGGCTCAAGCCTATAATCCCAGCACTTTGGGAGGCCGAGACGGGCGGATCACGAGGTCAGGAGATCGAGACCATCCTGGCTAATGCAGTGAAACCCTGTCTCTACTAAAAATACAAAAAAAAAAAAAAAAACTAGCCGGGCGAGGTGGCGGGCGCCTGTAGTCCCAGCTACTGGGGAGGCTGAGGCAGGAGAATGGCGTGAACCCGGGAGGCGGAGCTTGCAGTGAGCTGAGATCTGGCCACTGCACTCCAGCCTGGGCGGCAGAGCGAGACTCTGTCTCAAAAAAAAAAAAAAAAAAAAAAGAGAGTACTGAGTAACCTTAAGGTGGCAGTTGGGAACATAAAATATAAATTAGAGCTGAAGTAACAGCTTGTCATCCTTTCTTGATGTCTAAACCACTTTGCATAAAGCCCTGCCTTTGGCTGTTGGTCCTAGACATTAGCTTCTGGGCTTTACAGAAGGCAGTAGGGAGGAACCAGTTTTTCTGGTCCCACTACTAGGGCCAAAGGCCTGCCACAACATTCCGAGTTCCAACTAAGCCTGACCCTCAGGGCAGAGGTGGCCAGGATCTTCCAGGCAATGAGAACTCTGGCCTGAGCAGTTCTTTTGGACTCTTTCATGAGTTGTATGTTGTACATTTTGTATTCTACGTACAAGGGGCATAGCTTGGCTTCTGGGAGTGTTTGTGAATGAAGGGGCTTCCTGCATGCTTGTCCAAGCAGAGCAGACACTCCCAAGCCTCATGTGAGGTTTTTGTCTAGGATGAAGATTCAGGGACTGAAGTGGGAGAAGGCACAGATGAATGGGCCCAATCCAAAGCCACAGTTAGACCCCCTGACCAGCTGGAGTTGACTGATGCGGTGAGTGAGTAGCCTCTTGTCCTTGCTCCTTGTACCTCTTCCAGTTTCAGAGATGTGTTCTTCCTTAGTACATGATTAGGAGCTTGCCCAGAACCTGGGTGTGAGATGTCTGCTGATACTCTGGGGGATCCTCCTAAGCCTCAGATAGGGTTGGGGGGCCTTCATGTATGACTCTCTTGGTATCTCTCTCCCTCAGGAGTTAAAGGAGGAGTTCACTCGGATTTTGACAGCCAACAACCCACACGCACCCCAGAACATTGTCAGGTACAGCTTCAAAGTAAGTCATCCCCTCCTGGGCAGGGACATCTATACCCATCTCCTTGGAGTGACAGTGACTTGCTACATTGCAAAAGCCTCTCAGTAATTCTAGAGGAGAGCACTTTTAAACTGAGGTCCTTGGCTAGAATCCTGAGATTTCACATGGAGTTTTCTAGAAGTTTTTGAAATTTCTTTATGAATCTCCCTTGCAGTCTTGCTAATTGTGGTCTTAAGTGTCCTGCAGAGTCAGTCTTTTCAGGAATCTTGAAATGAATAATTTGGTTAGAAAAATGCTTTTCTGATATATGTAACACATTTTTTCCTAACATAAACTATCGAGTCTTCAAAAGCTGAGTTTTCCTCTAGCCAGGCACCTGGATGAAGTACAATTTCCCTCTAGACAAAAGGAGCTGGTCTTCTCCCCTCCCCACCCCCAGCCCCATTGGAGAACCTCTAGCAGGCTCCAGTCTCAGCATTTCTTGACATCACAGCCAGACAGGCCCGTGACCTCATCAGGGCCCTCCTTTAGTACACATGGCGTGGGTGGGTAAGTTCTGACTTGGTAGACACATATTGGTATGCCTATATAGGGGACAATACTGTTTTCACTCATAGCAAGGTCAGCGCCTGTGGGTATGAACTGAAGAGAATTTCCGAGTACATTTGCGCTGCAGTGGAAGGGGTGCATATGTTTCCTATTTCGTTATTCTGAGACCCATTTGTTGCATGCTTACTGTGTGCCAGTGTCAGGTCCTATGTTAGGTTTTTTACATAGAATATCTCATATAATCCTCCCATTTCTTTGGTATAAGGACTATTAATATTCTAATTTTATGAAAACGTAGATTAAATTAGATAAACAAATTACAAAAGTCACATAACCAGAATTCAAAGCAAGATTTCAACTAGTTTGTCTGACTCCAAAGCAACATTACACTGTTTCTTTAAAATAATTTAAAATATATATGTATAATATTTTGAAAATATAATAGAAACCTATGGTACAAATTTCAAAAGATTCAAAAAGCAATGAAAACACAGTCAAAATGAAACCTCCCTCTCTCCCCTGTCCTCTTTCCTGCAGACAAGCAGTTTCTTTTTTTGTTTTTTTGAAAATTTTATGAAGATTTAATTTACATGCTATACAATTCACCCACTGAAAGTGTACAATTCAGTGGCTTTTAGTATATTTACAGGTTGTACAATGACCACCACAATTTTAGAACATTTTCACTTCCCTCCAAAGAAACCCCAAACCACTTAGCTGTTCCCCCTCAGTCTTCCATCCCTTCCAGCCCTTGGCAACCATTAAACTATTTTCTGTTTCTATAGATTTGCCTATTCTGGACATTTCATATAAGTGGAATTATACAGCATGTGGTCTTTTGTGACTGGCTCGTCTCATTTAGCATGATGTTTTCAATTCATGTTGTAGCATGTGTCGCTACTTCTTTTCTTTTTATTGCCAAATAATATTCACTTGTATGAATATACTACATTCTATTTATCCATTCATCAGTTGATATTCATTTGAATTGTTTGTGTTTTGGCTATTATGACTAATGCTGCTATGAACATTTGTGTGCGAGTGTTTGTGAAAGATTCCTTGAATACACTGCTTCTTATTTAAGATTGTGTAGTCAACCCCTACACAAATCCAGAAACGTTTCTTTTTTCTTTCTTTTTTTTTTTTTTTGAGACGGAATGTGGCTCTGTCACCCAGGCTGGAGTGCAGTGGCTGGATCTCGGCTCACTGCAAGCTCCGCCTCCCGGGTTCACGCCATTCGCCATTCTCCTGCCTCAGCCCGGCGAGTAGCTGGGACTACAAGCGCCCGCCACCACGCCCGGCTAATTTTTTGTATTTTTGGTGGAGACGGGATTTCACCGTGTTAGCCAGGATGGTCTCGATCTCCTAACCTCGTGATCCGCCCGCCTCGGCCTCCCAAAGTGCTGGGATTACAGGCGTGAGCCACCGCGCCCGGCCCCAGAAATGTTTCTTGAAAGGTGCCACTGGTGAGTTTTGCAAATGGCTTCCTTTGGGCAGCCCGAAAAGGTCAGAGGGAAGCTGCCTTATCCTCCCTGATGTTACGCTGGAGCACAGTGCACTCTATGGGCTCCTGTCCTTCTGACATCTGAAAGAGGATCTCTGTAGGATTCAGCGTGCTGGCCATGGGAAGCACACTACAGGCAAAGGATTGGCATTGCCTTGTCAATTTCAACATACTCCTCTTGCTCTTCATTTGGGAGCCCAAGTCTCCTGGGAAAGCTCACCGTACCCAACCTTCCAACAGCCTCCCATGACTGGTGGCATCTTTCCACAGAGCTGGTTTCCGTCTCATTGGTCCTGAAATAGCTTTAGGTCCCCAAAGCTGCTACTTTCCTTTGATGTGGTGGAGTAGAAAGGCAGATGGTTCTGATCTAGGCATGCCTTCCCTCCCCTCACAGAAGCAATGGAGTCTGGATTTCATTCCTAAACTGAAGAGGAAGATCCCAGTCAACTACTGGGGACAGGATGAAGGTGAAATCTCAAATAAAACTGTAAGGGTAATTTATTCCCTTGGGAATCTTCATCATGAAAATAGTTACTCTTTTATTGAACATTAATATTGAGCATTTATTATGTATCAGACACTGTTAATAGGTTGTTTTTATTATTTTTAATACTTACAATTATCATGCAAATTAGATAGTATTAGCCTTCTTTTATAGATGAAGAACTTAGGGCTTAGAGTGGTTAAGCCCAAAGTCATGAAGATAATAAGAAGCAGGATAAAGATTCAAACCCAATTCTGCCTGCCTCCAAAGACCATGCTCTTAACCACGGCACTGTCTCATCTTCCCATACATCTGAGTTACTGAAAGAGGAAGGGCTCTGTGGTGACTTTTAAATACAGAGATTCCCAACTTGGGTGATGGCGACCCTTCCAGCCCTCCAGGGGCAGGGAGATCTGTGCAGCTGGACCCCATGAACTGGTTTCCTCTACTGTGAGTTTACCATAGTGTGCCATACAAACATAGTTTCTATATGGCTTGAAAAGCGTTTGCAGTTCTGTTTTAAAAGAAGGAAGAGATCTCCGGTCTCCAAGTCAATTTTAGTGGTTACAAGGGTGCTGATCAATGAGGAGGCTATCTGAAGGAACCAGACTATAAGCTCTGTGAAATAAGGGATTGTGTCTACTTTTTCTCAGCTTTATATCCCAGGCACCTGGAAAATACTTGGCACATTGAAGCTGTTCAAAAATTATTTCAAGAATGGATGAACAAAATGACCTGGGCTGTAAGCCTAATCCTGCTTCTCATTTGCTGTGTGACCCGGACAAATGCCAACCCATATCTTTTCTGGAATTCCATGGTCCTCTTGCATGGAACGAGGGGATTGGGGTTGTCTCTGAGGATCTATCCAGGCTTAGAATCCACTAAGTACAGTAAGAGAGGGCTATGCCAGGTGTGTTTGATGGCTATATCTGCCCACGGTATGTGGTATGGCAAGTGAACTAGAAACCCTTGGCATGGAAGTAGGAGACAAGACATATAAGCCGGTGACAGGCAAATCTGGAGCCACTTGAGGTTGGAAAGGCAAGGTATTTTAAAATAAATCCTTGATGATAACTTTAAAAAAGATTGTATTTCATTTGCCTTCTCTTCCTTTTCTTCTTTAAACTGAAATGCAGTGAAAACTTCAGATTAACCGAGGATTTGGTGAGTTACATTTCCCTTTAACAAAGATGGACTGTCTTTGATCTTAGAGAATGAAAGCAGACTATATTTTGACTCCAGCTCTTTTAAGGACCCCCAGTCTGACTCAGCCCCTCTCTTCTTAGGAAGGCACATATAAGCTTATTGGCTTTGTGAACCAACTGGCAGTTCACTACACCCAGGTTGGGAACCTGATCCCCAAAGACTCAGATGAAGGACGGCGGCAGCATTACCGTGATGAGTTGGTGGCAGGTAGGACTCTGGGCTATCCTGAAGCTACAGCCCTGAGCCTGTTCCCCTTATTCTGGTCACTCTAGGGAGTATACCTCTAAGCCAGTACTTCGCAGAGCCTCTATTAACATAAAGTCCAGGCCGAGCACAGTAGTTCTTGCCTGTAATCCCAGCACTTTGGGAGGCGGGCGGATCATGAGGTCAGGAAATCAAGACCATCCTGGCTAACACAGTGAAACCCCATTTCTACTAAAAATACAAAAAATTAGCCAGGTGTGGTGGCACGTGCCTGTAGTCCCAGCTACTTGGGAGGCTGAAGCAGGGGAATTACTTGAACCTGGGAGGCAGAGGTTGCAGTGAGCTGAGATTGTGCCACCACTGCACTCCAGCACTCCAGGTGACACAGCAAGACTCCATCTCCAAAAAAAAAAAAAAAAAAAAAGCCCAATAGTCAGCTGTCCTGAATAGGTCAGGGAGCTAACCCATGACACTCAGGCCAAGAACAACCCCAGGGACAGGTAGTGTCTGAAAAGCAGAAACCAAGAAGGCCCTCCCTGCCACGGATTGGGAGAGCAGGCTTAGACTTTGAACTCATTGGCAGTATCCTACCAAGGTTCTCAGGAGTCTGCCAAGGTGATTTCAGAAACAGAAAACCTCGAAGAAGATGAAGAGCCCAAGGAGTTAGAAACTGAGTCTGGCAGTCAAACAGATGTGCCTGCAGCTGGGGTACAGTATAATATCGCTCTGCGTCCCTCTTCTTCCAGCTCAAGTTGTGGATGGAGGCTTCATGGGTAACTTGGGAAAGGAGGAGGGAGACCAAAGGTGAGAAGAGAGGCTGCAGGTGCCAATGTGTCTGGCAGCGTCACACTCTCCTACCTCTTTCCTATCGCAGAACAGGACTTGCCCCATCTCCCAGTTTTCTACCACCTCCTTCTCACAGCTGGGTCCTGATCCACTGGATCTTTATTTTCAGGCAGCTGAAAAAGTGACTGAAGAAGAATTGATGACTCCTAAGCAGCCCAAGGAGCGAAAGCTCACTAACCAGTTCAACTTCAGTGAGAGGGCCTCACAGACCTTCAACAACCCTCTCCGGGTAGAGCAATCCCCACCCTAGCCCCTTTGCAGCTCTTCACTGTGCCTGGCAGGGAAGAAGCAGGCCTGACCCTGGCCCAAGCAGACCTCAGCCGGGCAGGGGTGACCGGACAACAGATGCCACAGTTTATCTCCCCAAGGAGAGCTGAGAGCATGCGTTCAGGTTTCTGTAAGCTATCCAGGCAGGAGTTTAGAGAGAATAACATGGAGGCTAGGGCTCCCAAAACTCCACTGGGAGACTTCAACTGGATCTGGGCTTTGTAGAGGGGTAGAAATTAGGACTTGGGAGGGGAGGCCACAGTGTGTTCAGGGAACAGGAGGCCTAGGAGCCAGTTCAACTGAAGTTGATGATCTCTGTGATAGACCAGCTGGCAAAGGCCAGAAAGTTCCCTGACTCATAAGAGAGGCTCCTGAGAACCAGGCTGAGGGAGCCTCTCAGGGTTTCAGGTGAGAGACTCACACGTAAGGGCAAGTTCTATAGAAATGAATCTACAGATGGAGGGCGAGGTCTACAGGGTGAGTTTTTGACAGTGCCTCGTCACCCTGTGTGGTCCCTATGCTGACATTTGGTAATCTGGGTGATACACAATGGGAAGGGGGCACATTCCCCTGATGGAGCCAGAGACTCTCGTATTAGAGAGGCCTTCTCAGGGCAAGGGGTGTTAGTCTGATGGCCTGCCAGGGGCTGACCTCTATGCCCTGGCCTGGCATCCTGCAGATCTGTTCATCCCCCACTTGGACTGTGCTTTGGTTAAAATGGGCACAGTCAGGCTTCCCTGCCCCTGCTTTCTAGCTTATACTTCTTCTGAAGGAGGCCAGAATGGACACAATATGGGCTTTGAATGCATCATTCACTTCTTCACCCAAGCCCCTCTTTACTTGCCCAGCTCTGTGTCCCACACCTCCATCAGCCCCAATCAAAATGCTTCTCTCAAAGATATACTGTTAGAATAAGTGAGAAGGAGTTGAGGGCTTTCTGTGGGTCTCCTGTTGTCTTGTTCTTTAGGATCGAGAATGCCAGATGGAACCTCCTCCCAGGACAAACTTTTCAGCCACAGCCAATCAGGTAAGACCCTGGGCCAGCCTGAAACCCCTTACCACCCACCTCTATGTATCCTTTCCTCATTTAGCAGCAAAGGCAACACTGGGTCAGGGGCTCCTCTGGCAGTCTGCCCTCCTCATCTACCTGTCCCTCTGCTCACTGTCCTGAGCATCCAGGCTCTGAACACCAGGCACATGAGACAGTAGGTCCCTATCCAGTGAGCTGTGGGCCAGCCACATGACTCAAGGGCAAGGTTGTCCAAGCTGGAAATAGGCATGGCTTCTGGATGGAGCTTCTTCCATGGCCAGGGGAGAACATTTGTTTCCATGGACTCTCTGGAACCTGTGGCACTCTGTGACTCTGTGACTGACTCCAAAGTGTTAGCACTCTGACCCTGCCCTCCCAGCAGCCTGCAGTGTTCCTGCAGCCCCCCTTCAAGTCCTCCTGGATGGCCACACTTATTTGAACAGGATATGGTGCCAGGAGACCTGATCTCAGACCTCACATTTTCTGTTCATACTTTAAGATCCTGAGCAAACCATGTCACTTTTACTGCCTCAGTTTCTTTCTCTGTAAAGAGAGGATGACAAGCTGCCTCACAGAGTTGTTGGAGGGTCTGAATGAGATAACAAAGATTGGAGTACTTTGCAATGTGGAATAGGAGACTGTGGGGGAGTTATTAAATGTAAGGTTTGCTTATCTGACCTCCAGGTGGCAGTGACTGCCCAGCTCTAGGGAGCACACGGTGTGATCAGGGGCATTTGCCCAGCCCTAGATCCTTGCTGCTTCCTCTGCTACTATCCTTGGGCTTCTCTTCCTGTCAGATCTATTTATCAAATGTTCCTTTACCTTTTGCTTACCTCCTTTTAATGCTGAGGTTTGGTCAGTGCCATAGACAGCCAGCCTGAGCCAGTATGTTTATGCCACGTCCAGGGGTAGGGGCAGGGAGATGAAGATATATACATAAAATATATATTTGAGACAAGGCCTTGCTCTGTCACCCAGGCTGGAGTGCAGTGGCACGGTCTTGGCTCACTGCAATTTCTGCCTCCTGGGCTCAAGCGATCCTCCCACCTCAGCCTCCTGAGTAGCTGGGACCACAGGCACATGCCACCACACCTGGTGTATTTTTGTATTTTTTGTAGAGATGGAGTTTCGCCATGTTTCCCAGGCTGGTCTTGAACTTCCGGGCTCAAGCTATCCACTTGCCTCAGCCTCCCAAAGTGCTGGCATTACAGATGTAAGCCACTGTGCCTGGCCTATTTTTTTTTCAATGTTCTAGTTCAGAGTCTTTTAAATCACCAACAAAAATGGGAACTAGCCTGATGTTTGCCCATTTGTTCTACCTGCTGGGGGCTGCATGCTAGAACAATGTTGATATGTAGCTGAAGACCCAGCCTCTGGGTTTCAGGGTATATAAGCCCAGCCCAGAGATGTCCTTAGAACTCTTTCATTCTTGTTCCAGAGCTGATTGTTAGTAGGGAAGATAAGTATTGAATACATAATTCCAATGGGCCAAGTAGAAGATGCTTGTGGCCAGGGTTAACATGACCAACTCCTTAAGTCTTGAAGGCTGAAAAGAGCTGTCTGGGTAAAGATTTCACCTTATAATTGTCCTTCTCATCTCACCCTTGCCTAGTGGGAGATCTATGATGCCTACGTAGAGGAACTTGAGAAGCAGGAAAAGACCAAAGAGAAAGAGAAGACAAAGACTCCAGTGGCTAAAAAGTCAGGGAAGATGGCCATGAGGAAGCTGACATCTATGGAGTCTCAGGTTTGGTGTTAGTTCCTACAGCTCTGCCACAGAATTTCTGAATGAGGGTTTGGCTGTCTGGGAGGGGTTCACAGATACTTAAATCAGGGGCTACTGTTGAGGTATAAATCGTTCTTTCCTTAGGGGAAGATGTGAGGAGAGCTACAACTGCCTCTAGCGTTCCATGCCTCCCCACAGTAAGATAGATCTGGAGGCTAGCAGTATTTCAGAATTATTGAGCTAGAGGGTAACAGAAGACATGTTCCTTATTGAAAGCACTATATGCCTTCTGGAAGGGCTGGGGAGTCTGCTCAGGGTGGGGGTGGGATGTGAGGATAAAGCACCACTTCCCTGGGCAAGGGCTTATAGGATTTGGGAAAGTGAGATGTTTTTTCACTTTCAGTACTTGGGTTTACTTGTGTCCTATACTGTAGGTGAATCTTCAGGGCCAGGAGCCAGATCAGAGATGATCATAGGTACCACCAATGCTAGGCCAATGGATTTGGCCACCCTGGGCTAGATTTTCCACGAAGAGCCATGTAGAAGTCATTATAAATGTCATGGTTGGGGGGCTCACTATGGGTCTAGCCAGCACAGGTTTGGGGATCATCATGGGAGTCACAGTGATGAAACTATAGGGAGTCACTGAAGGGAGGGTCGCCACAGGGAGACACTGAAGAGCCACATTTGTCCGTTTAACAGAGAGAAATCTGGATCAGGAACCAGAGTCCCATTGTGGATCAGGATGGGTTTGACTTGCAGTGGCATGGGAGGGACAATGTCCACAGGAATCTGGGGACTGGTTTCAGCACCTCGGAGAGTTCTCATGGCTGCTCTGGGGGAAGTGGTTCTGCTCCACTCCAGAATTGAAGCTGGACCAGTTAAAGGAAGTGCTGCTTCCTATGCCTAAGGTGTGTCCACTCTTGCTTAATTCTGTTTCATTATCCTGATCATGTCACATTTTAGGGGAAGTTTGAGGGTCCCCTGCCTTGGCTTTATAGGAGCTGTCCCAATGCTGTTTTATTCAATCACTGACCACTGACCAAGTACCTAGTGATCGCGGTCGTGCTGGGTACTGGAACTCTGAGGTGAAAGATGGAGCCCCTGCCCTGCTACTTTGTGCAGACCCTTGGCTTCCCCTGATCCATTCTCTAGAGGTTAGAGGCTTCACAGGGGCCACTGGCCTAGGTCAAGGTTCACATGAAGATCCATCAGGGTTATGAGGTCTGTGCTGGGACCCATGGTTGCAGAACCCTCAACTATAATCACCAGGACCTAGAAACCAGAAGAAAAGTCCCTGTGGCTGAGACTAGAATCTGACCTGTGTTCTAAGCCTTGCCAGAGTTGGTATCTAACATCCTCAGGGATGAGGGACCATCCCTCTCCATCACACTGGACTCTTCCAGCTTAGCTGACTTAGAAGACTATGGTACAAGCAGATTCCAGCCCTCTGGACCAAGTCCACATGGGAGGCAGGACACCCTCCCCAGCCCCACCCAGTGAATGCCTTGGTGTGCACCCTCTCCCCAAGGCAATAATTAGAAATCCCAAGTACTGGGCCAGGCTGTCTGTGCAACACAGTGGGAGAGGCAGTCACCTTCCCCATTGCCGAGGCCCAGTACTTGAGAAGAATGACACCGCTTCCTCAAAGAACGGGGTCTGATTATGTGGATAGAAAATTCAAATGTGCTGGAGGGGAGAAAAGATAAAAACTTCATGATATCCTATAGGAAGGGCCTCCTTGGTGGACCTCAGCTCTCTGTCTCATTAATGATTTGGGTGAACTCACAGAAATCAATGCACATTTGTCTGATCTGAATGATTAGGTAGGAAAGGAGGAAAGAGCTCACAGGCTGCAAGTTCAGTCAGAACCAACACAGATATGTGACTGCTCCAGTAGCATAGTAGCTGGGACAAGGGAGGTGACAGCCCACAACAATCTCCTCAGAACACAACTGGAAACCTACATCTCCCAGGGCCAGGAGAGGAGTGGTCAGGCTGGGGAGGCACTGGCTGGCTGTGTGGGTCTGAGAGCATGGACCCTGGAGCCTACAGACCTGGATTTATATCTTGGCTTTGCCATTTTTTAGCTCAGTTTTTCTGAAACCTCAGTTTCTTCATCTGTAAAGATACCCTAATGATACTTGCTTTGCAAGATTTTAATGAGAACCCAAGATAATACAAGGGCAGCCCCTAACATAACACTTTTGTGCTACTGATCAATAAATGGCAGCTGTTGTTATTGATATGCCATGTCATAACTGATGGAGCTGGGAGGAGTCACCCGAGGAAGTGCTGACTTGAGGGCATGTGGCTGTGTTCTCCTACCTCAAAGGAGCTATCACCAAGCATCCAATTCCTTGTGGCCAGAGGACAGAGTTGGGTCCCATAGGTAGAAGATGCAAGGGGTAGTATCAGCTAACTGGCTGGCTATCTGGCCACAGAAAACACTGCCTGACCTGGGGAGAGTCACACTTGCCAGGAAGCTGCTAAGGGGAGAGGATTCCTGCTCTGGGTCAGAGAATAGACAGCATAGCTGGAACCAGGTGAACTCTGAGGTCTGTGACTGCAAGACTCCAATTAATGTCCTCCTTGATCAGTTTTCTAAGGTAAAGTTGGAGTCTCTTTCAGGTGTGGCAAAAGGTCCTCAAAGGTCAGTTCCCCAGAATTGACTTCATAACCCTCCGCTGCACTACTCTGCATGTTTCCTCTGACACCATCACCACTGGGAGCTGGGTTAAACACTAACATGTATTATCACATTTCACCATCACAATGACCTGATGAGGCAGATGCCACCATCTGCCCCCACTTACCAAGAGGACTCTAAGACTCAGAGAAGCTAAGTAACTTGCCAGAGGTTGCCACTGAGTTCTAATTTTGGTGGGATGGGATAGGAGTGCAGGTCTGTGTGGCTCTAGAACCCATCCTTTTAACCGCTACCTGACACTGCTGTTTCTGAGACATCGAATCCTTGGGAACCATGGGGCTGGCCCCCTGGCTTCACCTGGGAGGGCTGCCCATTCAGCTGGCTCACTCCTGCCACCTGCCCTAAACCCTCTGGGCCTTTCCTGTCAGTCCCAAACTCTTTGCTCTTCTGTCAGCCTGCCAAGCACCTCTTCTTGGGGATTTAAGGAATTTCATACTATGGCAAGCTTCCTTTTGGTTCAAGATGAGTCACGTTTTCCTGACGTTAAGCTTCCTGCTTTCTCATTGGTCTGGGCTATGGGGAGGGTCTGGAAATAGGAGTCTCAGTTCTGCCTTGTTCTCCATGTATATAAGCATGTCTCTCCCCTCTTTGGGCCTTGGTGCCTTCCTCAGCCTTTGAGTAAGGGCTAAAACCAGATGATCTCTGAGGCCTTTAATGGGAGTCTGTCACTCTCTGAGCTGGTACAACTTTTCTGTCTCCACCAAAGAAGGCTCCAACCTGCCCTTGTCTGCTTTCTGCTGCAGACCCTTCCTGGGCTCTCTTCAATGCCCTGTCTTGTGCTCAGAGATAGGCCTTCTCAAAAACAAGTCCAGAATGAAAGCATGAAGCAGGTTCTACCCAGGGACCAAGTATATCAGCTCAGACCCTTTGTGCCACTTGTGAGGTAGGAGTTCCTAGAAGAGGGTAGTGGCATGAGCTGGGTCTTGAGATATGCAGAGAAACCTGTACAGAGCTATCTGGGGTGAGTAGTGTCAGAGAGGCACTGCTGAATCAACTACAAGTGTGACATGGCTCAGGACATATGACCTTGCCAAGTGCTGGTTTATGAGGACCTAAAGTTTCTGTATCCCCACAGACTGATGATATCATCAAAGTGTCCCAAGCTGCTAAGATCGTGGAGCGGATGGTCAACCAGAATACATACGATGACGTTGCTCAAGGTAAGAAGTTGAAGTTCTGGCAACCACTCTTATTGTCTGTATTAAAAAATTCTCATAAAAGCTTGAGTTACTTGGGTGTCTCGTGCTAGGTGCTATAAGTGCAAGCAGAGAAAAAATAATCCCTCTGTCCTCTGGATGTCACTGGGGAGACAAGACTTATGTGGATTAACCATGACTGATGGCATTAGAAACAATGTATATACTGATGAGATCCGGAAATGGTGCAGCAAAGAATACCTGCACATTGATCCAATCTCATCTTCCTGATAACCCTGGGAGGCAGGCAGAGCAGAAACTTGCTCATACTCTACACATGAGGAAGCTAAGGCTAAGGTCACCTGACTAGTGAGCGGCAGAGAGGGCCCAAACGGGTCTCGAGCTTCCTCATTCTATGCTCTGTCCTCTACTCAGTGCACCTTGGGAATGCTATAAATGCCGGAATGTATGGGGTAGACAGAAACCACTCTGGGGATCCTCACGTAGGAGAGAAGGAAAATGAGGGATGAGTGTGAGTAGTTATGGAAGGCTTTAGAGAGGGCTTAGCCAGATGCCAAGGGAGAAGCAGAGTGTGAGAGAGAAGATAGCTACAGGGAGGATGTTCTGGACAGGGATGGCATGAGCAGTGTCTTGGCAGTGAAACCGAATAGGAATGCACTCTGGGGACAAGGGGCAGCAGGCTCCCTGACCCAAACAGGGGCTTCATTGAAAAGAGGTGAGAGTTCAGGCAGAAGAGGTTGTTAGAGCCCATGTATGAAGGGCCTTGAATATCATGCAAGGAATATGACCTATCTCTGCAGATAGTTCGGAGAACTGAAACTTTCTAGGCAGGGACATAGCCCGATGAGAGCAAGGCTGGAAGAGGATGTGATTGGGTAGAATATAGTGCAGAGGTGAAGGTGAGGCTCAAGTGTGGGGTAGAATGGGCCTTACCATACCTGACCTAACCTGTGTCTTAAGGGATGGAGAAAAGGGAACAGTTATAACTGTGAGAAACAAGCTCCAGCATTCACTGGGAGTAGCCTGTGTGTCAGGCATTGTGCTATGCGATTTACATGTTATTATTTTGTTTGTTCCTGACAGCCACACTGTGAGGTGAATACCATTATTATCTCCATTTTATAGATGAGAAACTCAGGCTGGGATGTTGCCACTTTTTCAAAGTCACAGCTAGTGTGAGGTGTGAGTGGCAGCATCAGAACTCGAACACAGGCCCCTTGGATCCATTGCCTAAGCACTTTGCCGCTAGGCTGCAAAGCCACTGAGCTGGAAGAGGCATTTCAAGTAAACACCCTCAATAGATCTATCCTGGTGATTAATTAGTGATGAGGTGAAGAAAGAGACTGATTCAGAAATGCTTAAATCCTGGGGGCCTGGGAAATTCTGGTGTCTTTGACAGTGTCAGGGAAATGGAATCCTTCCCATGGCATGAACAGCACATTCCCAAGTGGCTTGTATTTCCCTAAGAGGTTGTGCATTTATTTGGAGCAGCTGCCTTCCCAGAGTTGGCAGCTCCTCGATGCTGGCTGGTCTCCTTTGCTGACAGCCTAGGGCTCTTCTTGGTGACTTGATGCTCATTGCTCACCCATGGGACACAGAAACCAGAGCTGCCAAAACCAGCAGCCTAAACAAGCCCCCTCGTTATCATTCAGACTGGAAAACGACCTTGAGTGCTTTTCAAAGCTGTCAAAGAACACAGCAGCTGTGAATGAGTTTGTCACTCACACAGCGTGGCTTCCTGAAACCCAGCCTCTACAAGTGGCCCACCAAAGGGCTGCAAACCTGATTAATATCCATGGAGAAACTGGCCTTGGTGAACCACTTTCATTTATAAGAACACAGTCACATAAAAATGCATTGAACTTTGATTTTTTTAATTGCATACTCTTTTCCCTTTGGGAAAGTGTAATCATGCAGGAGACATGAAAATAGAGAAGTGTTACCAATTAATCTCTGCTCTGAATTCAAGTATTTTCAAAGATAACCCAAGCTGGGGAATCTCTGATGTAATCAAGGCTCACGCCTCTCTGACCACTTGAATCTTTTTTGTTCTGAGACCTTTTTGAGGTTTGAGTGAAGTCCCACAACCTCAAGGTATGGGTACTATAGGAGATGTCAGGGTAATGCCTGGGCATGTTCTTGGCTTCACTGAATGACAAGATTCATTTTCTAATTGGTCACCCTTTGTCAAAAGAAGATCAAGAACTACTTCACTTCTGTTAATGGATTTCACTGCATTCTTTAAACAGTTGTTGGTTGTCTGTTTTGTGGCTGTCCCTGTGCTAGGCACTGGGGACCCAGAGAATATATATGTGTCCTGCTCTCCAGGATCTGTCTGGTGGGGGAGAACAGACAAAAAGGATAAACAGAGGCAATCTAGTGTGACAGATGTTTCAGTAGAGGAGAGGCAGGGCTGGAATAGAGGAAGAAATTAACTCTGCTCAAAAGAAAATGAAGACCTCACAGATGAGGAGGAGTTTGATCTGGATCTGGAGTGAGTAGGAGTTTGCCAGGAAGAACAGGACATCTTAGACATGGAAAACTATGTAGAAAAACACAAAACAGGAGACAACTGCACTCATTGGCATGATTTGATATGGAGGGGACATGGACAGCTGACTAGAAATAACGTGGAAGTGCCAGCCGGGAGCCTTGGTTTGATCTCCTCTGCAAGGGGAGCCATTGAGGGGGTTTCGGTGGAGTGAGGAAAGGGGTGTGGTGAGGTGCCTTGTTTGTACTCACTCTGATTGTTCTGTGAAACAAGGGTTGGAGGAGGAGTTACTGGAGGTAGGAGACCAGTTAGAGGGATATTGTCATAATACACATGATGGATGTTGGGGCCTGAACCTGGGCAGGGACTATGGGTTTGGAGAGAAGCGAACGAATTAAAAAGATAGAAGAAAAATATGAGAAATTATGGAAACGGATCAGTCAAGGATTACTCATTTCTCGTTTAGACAAGTGGGAGGATGGGGCATCTAACTTAAAGAAAGTGGGATGCCAAGACAATTTTGTGGGCAGGAGATGAAGTTGAGTTCAGAGAACCCATGGGGGATCTAGGCAGCTTCATTATAGGGAGGCTTGGCTGTGGATATGAAAATGGGCTGCACTTTAGAGATTTAGGAGGCAGAATTAATAGAACTATTAATCAGCCCCTGGCAGCTGAACCCTTGAAAATTGGCTGCTCCAAATGGAGCCTCCTGAAGTGCTAGGGAAACACATGGGAACAAGGGCTGCGAACCCGGGATTTTATCCACATAGACATGGCCGGTGTATTGTAATGTACCTCCAACAGCGACAGTAACAATAGCTAACACAAAGAGCTTACTATGTGCCAGGCATTTTTCTAAGCTCTTTGCATATATTAACTCAATTAATATATCCTCACAACAACTCTGAGATAGGTAGTATTATTATTCCCACTCTAAAACAGAGGCTCATTGTTTTGCCCAAGGAGGTACAGACAGTAAGTGGTGGACCTGGGTTTGCCATAAAGCGGCAGTCCCAGGGCCGACTCTGCCTGTGTGTGTTTAAGATTTTAAGTACTATGAGGATGCGGCTGATGAATACCGAGACCAGGTGGGTACCCTGCTGCCGCTCTGGAAGTTCCAAAATGACAAAGCCAAGCGCCTGTCCGTCACCGCCCTCTGCTGGTAAGTATAGGCATTGCAGCAAACCCAGAGCCCCTGAGTGCCCTCTACATCCCAAACCCCCAGTACCTCCTTCTGCACTTAACGACCTTGAGTATGACATGTGACAGTATGGAAAAATATGGAACTTGGATTCTTATGGGATTGCAGGACCACCCGCAGGACTCCCAGGTGGTGAGGTCCTAAGCTGGAGAATAGATGTCTGTAGTATAGTTAGGTACCAGTGCCCACAGGAAGGCCCTTGTCCACAGGAGGGCCATGTTCATTTCCTATGCCAATGGATTCTTTTTTTTTTTTTTGTAGGAATCCAAAGTACAGGGATCTGTTTGCAGTGGGCCATGGCTCTTGTAAGTGATCCGGCTATTCATTTATTTGCTCATGTAAACAGCAAACACTAAGTACCTACTCTGTACAGAGCTCTTTGCCAGTTGTAAGAAATACAAAGACAACTGCCTGCAGGGCGCTCACAGTCTAATGGGGAAGACCCACAATCCTACTGGCAATTAGTGCTGGATGAAGGGAATACTCTAAACTGAATGTGCCAATGGAGCCTTGAAGGAGTTATTCTGGTGAAGAAAGAGGGGAGAACACTTCTGGCAGAGGGACCTGCATATGCAAAGGCTTGGAGGCATGACAAATATGGCAGAATATGAAGCTGCTGAGGGCGGCCAGGGTCAGCCCTCAAAGGGCCCGGTAAGCCATTCCAAAAAGCTTGGACCTTCTCCTGAGGGGAAACCACTGAAGGAATTCAAGGACAGGGACATGACCAGTGCAGGGAGGAATTGCAGGCATTGCAGGCCTGAGACTGGAGGCAGGAAACCAGTTAGGAGACTGATACAGGTATCCCAAGGAGAGATGGCAGGACCTTAACCACACGGTAGAGTGGAGATGGAGGCCCCCTTTCCTGCCTTCTCCTCAGGCCTTCCTGATTGGGTGGGTGGGGGTGTGGGATGGGATCCCCTGAACCTTGGGAGCCCACTGCTGTCCAGAGTGTGCCCACCCCTGCCAGTTACCCACCCGAGGCAGGAAGGCAGCACAGTGGAAACTGTGTCCAGGTGATTTGCTTTCCCTTCATGTTACTTGGTCCCAGAAGAAGCCCCTAGTGCTGTGCTGGCCTGGACATTCCCCCTTCCCAACGGGAGAGGGCCCTACACTTCGCAGTAGTCTCGGCTCCCCAGTGCTAACAGCTTGTTCTCTGGCTGGGAGGATCAGCTTCTGCAAACACAAAAACCTTTCCATTCTCCAAGCTGCTGCTGGCTGGCAGGCATACAAGCTCCCAGTCACTGCCCCTCAGACTGCCTGTCCGCCCATTCTTTGACCAGGGTGGGGAGGGGGAGGGGGTGTTTGTCATTCCTCTCAGGGAGGAGACCTTGGAGCTGCTCCCAGTCTTGTGGTCTGGGCCGCCTTTGAGGATGCCCTAAATGCCTGCTTTGTGTCCCCACTCCTGAGGGTGGGCTGCTGCCAAGTGGGAAGTGCCCTCCCCCTCTGGCAGGGAACTAGCACATTCCTCCCCCTCTGCTGCAGCTACTGGGCCTGGAACAGGGCCTGGGGGTCGGGTTGGGCAGGCCCTCCCAGGAGTGGGTGTGGACCCCCTGTGAGGCTGCTCTCAGCCCAGGCTCTCTGCTCAGGACTGAGGCAGGGGTGTCGGGGTTGCTCCCCAGAAGGTAGGAGGAGAAACTGCTTCAGTTTTCACCCCATTCTTCCCCGACCCAGGTTCAGAAGCAGGCTCAGCTGGTTGGGGTCATGTGGAGGCTGTCGTGGGTGCTGGGGTCTGGGCAGCCTTGGGCAGGAGCAGTAGAGTAGGTCACCTCCCACCAGCAGATGACCTCGAGCCTGACAAGCCCAGCAATGTCCTTTGGGCAGGTACTTACCTGAGAACGGTCTCTTTGTCTTTCCTTGATCCTGTTAGCTACATCCACGTGCCTGAGTGGTACCCATCGTCAGCTACAGTCTTGGGGGTGGGGGTGTCACTTTCCAGTGACACCTGGGGCCAGAAGCCTCTCTGAGCCTTGCGTTCTTCATTGGTGACACGGAAAGGCTGACAACCTGCCAGGCCTCCATTCCAGGGCTATTGTGAGGTACACTTGAGAGAGAAGAAGTAAACATGCTGCAAGCGGAGGAACCACCTACACATAAAGGACAATCATTGCTGATTTGTCTGTCATTCTTTCCCCTAGCTTTTCTGCAGTACCCTCAGGGGGCCGGAGCAGAGAAGAGGGGTGTGGAGACAGAGGGGAGTCTCCTAGGGAGCAGGGCCCAGTGGCAGCAGCAGTGGTATTTGCTTTTGCTGTCACTGGCTCGGGGGTTGTTGGCCAGCTTTCAGATGAGCATCTATTCTCCAGAGCCTTGCATATCTCTGAACCACCTGCAGAGGCCTGAATAGAGCCAGGCTGGGTGGAGACTCAGGAAGGCCCCTGCATCCATCCTGAGCTTGCTTCTGGGAGTCCCATGCTCTTGAGTGCCTCCATGGGAGAAAGAGGGCAAAGCTAGGGCAGACAGAAGGCACCCTAGCTGCTGGATGGGATCACTATGAGGAGCAGCTGGTCTCCCCAGCATCCATCACACTGTCTTTGGAAGCTCCCAGATACTACCCTCCCATAATCAGATTTTGCCTCATGAGGACAAACACTGGAGTGAGAATTTGGGTTTGATGTTGGATTTAACTCTGGTGAGCTGAGTCTAGACCTCATAAACCTCCTTTTTATGGTATTCCCAGATATTTATTCTGTGACTCAGCCAAATAAAATTTTGGCAGGCGTAGGTATATACCCTAGGAAGGACTGGGGCCAGTCCCTCATTTCTGGCTGGGACAAGCCAGGTTGGTTGGAGCCAGCCAGGAACAAGCAGGTAGAGAAAAGGGAATCTGGGCAATGTCCTGCAACAGCACAGAAACATCCCCACGTGCTTCCCCACTATAGCTGCTGGGTAGCAGGTAGTGAGCACAATAGGCTGCTTAAAGGGCAAAGATTGGGATCCCCCCCTAGGGCCAGGCTCCATGTGCCCAGCAGAGTGGAGAAAGAGGCTGTCAGTTGGTATAAAGCAGGTGGAGGAAGGTTAGAAGGTAAAGGAACTAGCCCAGGAAGAGATGGCCTTGGGACTGCTGGGATGCAATGATGTCAGCCGGCTGTACTGAAGCAGTCCTTTCCAGCCCATTAGCCAATTCATAGCAGGGAAACAGGGACTTCTCATGGTCTGCCAGGCATGGATGGTGGAACAGATCAGGATGCTCTGTGTGGTCCTGAGGCTTTCACACAGGAGATGGGGCAAGAAGCTTCCCAGAGAGCCACGCATTGGAAGAGCAGGGGAGCCAGCTGTCCCCCAGCCCAGCCTCTCTCTGGGGATAGCACCCTCAAAAGGGGCCAATGTCAGCCTCTTAAGTCCCAGCTCTAAATCCCTTCCCACTCTGTCCCACCACATCCTGGCCTGTCCCTGGGCCTGCCTAGGCCAGAGATACACTTTTAGGGATTTAAATCTTTCCTGATCATTTATTTGTCAGCTTCACTAATTAAGCAGTGTTAATTTCATTTACCGAAAATGGAAATTCATCCACCTCATTTCTCCTCATTCATCCTCCACACACAAAATCCATCACTCCTCGGCCACAGGCTGCGTAAAATTTACAGGACTAATTATGTTGTCAGGTCTCTTTGTAAATACAGTCCGTAAAGGCCACTGTGCTTGCTGGGTGGTAATGCAAGGGCATTCCTGTTGTTAGTTTAATTACTGGTTAGTTATTTAGGTTCTCAAATGTTTGCCTCATTTTCCCTAAATCAAATTAAATGTCCCGCTTGATGTATTCTGTCTCTAAGGTCTTGCTCTTATTTCCACACTGTTTAAATATTACTTCTAATCGAAAGAGAGTGCCTGGAAAAGCCCAACTGCTCGAGAGGCTGAGCCCAGCCTGGCACCATGGCCTCTGGGCCATGCTTGAGGTTTTGAATCCTCTAGCAACTGATACCCTTCTTTAGAGCAGCGTTGGGCTGGTCCCCTGCCTTTGGAAATTGTGAAAGTCCTAACACAAGGGGCATTTTTGTTCCTGGAGTCGACGGTGGCAAGGCTGAGGTATGGGAAATGGAGAGAGGGTTTCATTATTGTCATCAGAAGGGCGGAGGAGCATTGCATCCATCCAGCTGACTTCTAGAGGGACGGCTTCCAAATCATCCCAGAAAAAAAGTACCATCTATGGGAGGCTGTCCCTCTGATTCCTAAAAGTAGGTTTGGGTCAATTTTCCCTAAATGTCTACTATACAAGTTTCCTGTTGCTGCTGGAATAAACTACCACAAATTTAACGGCTTAAAATAACACAAAATTATCATACAGTTCTGTAGGTCAGAAGTCCAAAATAGGTTTCACAGAACCAAAACCAGGTGGTAACAGGGCTGCATTCCCTCTTGAGGCTCCAGGGGAGCAGCCCTTTCCCTGCCCTTTCCAATTTCTACAGGCTGCCCACATTCCGTGGCTTGTGGCCCCCTTCCAGCAAGCAATCGAATCATTCTGACATCTGCTTCTATGGTTACATCTCCTTCCCTGACTCTCCTGCCTCCCTCTTTCCCTTATAAGAACCCTTGTGATTACATTGAGTCTACCCAGATAATCCAGGATAATCTCCTCCATCTCAAGGTCTTTCACCTAATCAAATCTGCAGAATCCCTTTTGCCATGAAAAGTGACATATTTACAGGCTCAGGGGATTAGGATATGGACGTCTTTGCAGGGGGGCCTTATTCTGCCTACCACGCGCCCCCTCCAAGTGCCTCTTGCATGACTTAATAAGGGAGTCATTAAACAGCTGCTGTCTTGGAGCCAGTCCTGGGCTAGACTCATTTAGGACAGCACAGTAAGAGAGGAAGCCTGCTGTCAGTGGCTGGCCTGGTATCCTTGTCTCTGTAGCTTGGCATCTACTTCCTCCTGTCCACTGACCTGGCCTGATGCCCCTACATGCCCTCTGCCTTAGCAGAGTGCCCCCAGGTAGGGGGCTGCACTAGCCTTCCACCTCTCCAGCTCCGGCTCCCCTGAGCTTGGTGAGGAGGCTGGGAGGACCGAGCTGGTGGCAGGAGGCTGGGACTATATTCATGACTACATATCAGGATGAGCGCCAAGTACACAGAAAATGAAAGAAAGAGTGGGAGGCACTCCCTTGACATGGGGCTGGTGGGGAGAAGGGCCTCTGCTGAGTGGTCCATTGTTGATCGCCAAAAGTTGTGCCCAGGCCAAGTGGGCCTGTGGAAGCCTAACTGGCTGGCCTGGGACTTCTGGATTTGGGGACCATGCCTAGATTTAGGGCTCAGGCTGAACCTAGGACTGTGGGGATTTGCTCATAGGTGGCTAGTTTGGGACTCACTGTAGACAATTCCATATTAGTTCAAGTTAGCCTGTACTTGACTGGGGGGGGGGTACATGGGCATTATCGAGGCATCTGTGGAAAGCTGCCTGCCCTGGGCTGGGCATCCAAACCCCCTCTGAGGGTGTTGCTCCTTCCCAAGGTCACACACCTTCTTCACTTAGCAGCTCTTTGAGCCAGCGTCCCCCTTTCCTGCACCTCGGGGAGAATTAGGAGAATAAACCTGGTCTCCTTGATTGGTTATTGGATCCTTCCATGATCTCTGAGAAGGGAAAGTTCACATCTCATAATTCCACTTCACAGATGGAAAAGATGAAGCCCAGAGAGGAATCCCACACTCCGACAGATGCAGAGCAGAGCAGAGCAGAGCAGGGCTTGCCCATCTAGTGGGGTAGGGGTGAGGAGGCTTCCCCAGGCAGGGCAGTTGGATCTTCCAACCTCAGCCGCCCATCTTCCCTGGGCAGATGACTTCATGAAGCAGAGCCGGGGCATGCTGCTGCTCTACAGCATGAAGAACCCCAGCTTCCCTGAGTACATGTTCAGCAGCGACAGCGGCATCATGTGTCTCGATATCCACGTGGACCACCCCTACCTGGTGGCAGTGGGCCACTATGACGGCAACGTGGCAATTTACAACCTCAAGAAGCCCCACTCCCAGCCCTCCTTCCGCAGCTCAGCCAAGTCTGGCAAGCACTCGGACCCTGTGTGGCAGGTCAGCCTGGAACCAGGATGGGAGGGGTGGGGATGGGAGCAGCATGTGGGCCTGAGGCCACTGGAGGAGGGAGGGAGCTTGGGGAGGAGAGGACCGCAGGCAAGAGATGAGGATGGTAGGTACCATCAGGCCAGGATCTGGGTGTCAGAAAAGGCAGAAAAGGGCAGAAGGTGAAAATCAGGAGGCAAGAGGGTCTCCAGTGAGAGCTGGGGTCCGGGCCCCATCTGTTTGCCGAGGGTCTCTTGGATGTGGCGATCAGTAACTCAGAAGACATAGCTGGAAGCCTCCAGGGCCTGATAGGCCCCAGCTGAGTACAGTGGGCCTTTGGACAATGTGGGAATGAGGGACACTGACCCCCACACAGTCAAAAATCTGTGTATAACTTTGGAGTCTTCAAAAACGTAACTACTAATAGCTTACTTTTGACCGGAAGCCTTACTGACAACAGTCAAATGATACATATATTGTGTGTTATGTATATTTTATATACTGTATCCTTATAATTGGGCAAGTAGAGAAAAGAAAATATGTTATTAGGAAAATCATAAGGAAGAAAAAATATTTATTGTTCATTAAATGTAAGTGGATCATCGCAAAGGTCTTCTTCCTCATCATCTTCACACTGGGGAGGCTGAAGAGAAGGAAGAGGAGGGGTTGGTCTTGCTGTCTCAGGGATGGCAGGGGCAGAAGAAAACCTGTGCATAGTTGAACCCATGTAGTTCAAAGTCACGTTGGTCAAGGGTCAATGTATGTTAAAGACCAGGTCCTTGTCTACAAGCTTCCTCAACTCCCCACAGGGCTTTCCTCTGCCATCTGGGCTAGATTTGGGGAAACTCCCAGGCAGGGGTGGCTGCTGCTGGTTGCCTGCCCTTGGGTGGGACTGTAAGGCCTGGTAGGCAGGTCTGCCCCTGAGCCTTTCTGTAGCACCCCCTCTTCTCCAGACATGCCTAGAGTGGTAGGTGGGGCCTCTGCAGAAGTCTGATACCAGCCTGGAACCATTACCTGGACATTGGGGCTGCGTTCCACCCTGACTGTGTTTTCCATCATATTCCACGGGGAGTAGATTTCAGTTTCACTCTCAGAGGGTCTCTTAGTTGTGGCGTTGCAGGCCCTTCTTTATTGTATCCCAAAGGTCCCCTTCCTTCAAAGGCTGTGTACTCTTTTTCCATGGGCAGGTCTGGGAGGACCTAGGGATGAATTTCTGCCTCAAGTTGCTCAAGGTCTCTGGGCTCATCAGGCAGCACTGGGACTCTGTCTTCTCTTCTTTCGATTCCCTCCTGCCCTGAGAGTCTGCAGGCAAGCTCTGCACTCCTGCCTCTTATGGCCCTGAGCTCCCTGAGACATGTGGACACCTTCCCCAGCACTGACAGGCCTGAGCAGAGGGAGGACTGCCCAGGCACAGGGGCAATGGTGCCCTCTCAGCTTTATCCTTTACCCAGAGCCTGGGGCAGAGGGTGGGAGGGAGGCATCTCCTCCTGCCATACACCCTCCCCAGCTACTCTCCAACAAAGCAGAGACCAGAGGTTGCAGCCTCAGGAGTTTTCTCCACCAAAAAGTCCACCTCCCAATTCATCACCAGGCCTTCCAGACACATGTAGGTCTCTAGACTGGGGGAGGATCTCTGTAGAAACTTTAAAACTCATGGAGAGGGAAAAAGGCTTGTCTTGACCATACCAGGCCCAGCCCTGCCCCTGCTTTCCTAGCTCAGCCCAGGGCCAAGTGCAGAGCATCTCTGGTTGGCCTGACCACTCTCCTTCCTCAAGCCAAGCAGAAGGGCAGAGGCCCAAGCCAACCACCCTACTCCTACTCTGCTATGTCCTGGAAATCAAATAGCAGATTGCAGGGAAAATGGGGCATTGTAAAGAACATTATTGCTTTCACTGAGCAGGTCCCAGGAAGACAGGAACTCAGGGGACAGGGAAGCCTTCTGCTCTGCTATCCTGCCAGGAAAACAGGGCTGCTGACTTTGCAAAATGGAAGACTCAGGTTCTTGTATAGAATCATGGCATGTGACATGGGCAGGACCCGCCTGTCTCTCACCTGTTTACTCACATCCTGTTCTCTTCTTTTCTTCTCATTCCTTCCTCCCTCATTCATTCACTTACTCATTCATACATTCAGTAACTCCTCCCTGTGTGCTCCTCTGGTTGATCTCTGGAGTTCCTACTGGGGAGATAACCACAGCCACAGGCTGACCAGGGCAGGGCAGTATGCTAAGTGCTAAAGTAGAAGTGTGCAAGGAGGGGCACCCACATTGTCCTGGGTGGGGACCGGGGGTGGAGGGTTGGGCAGGTCTTTGTAGAGGAAGCAACACCTGAGCTGGATTGTGAGGGAGGAGAAAGAGTTAGTGAGATGAAGAAGGTACAAAGGGATCACATGTGCAATGACATGGGGCACCAAGCAGAGTAGCCTGTTGGGAAGTGACACATCATTTGAAGCACCCTGCGCTTATCTATTAAATTAAGATGCTTGGACAGTGTACGTCCGTGGTTTTAAGCAAAGTGTTCATGCAGAAGCCCTATATATTAAAAAGATGAGAGTGGTGCTCGAGTAGGACCTGGGCCCTGCTTGCTTAAGGGTCCCCTATTTTCACTCCCTCTACCCCCTGAGCATAGTTTCAAAATTGCTGCCCAACCATCAGAGAGTTTGGGGCAGAGGAGTAACACAGTCATGTTTGTCTCTTGGAAAGATACTCTGGCTGCAGCATGAGTGATTTTGAAGCCTGAGCTAGGGCAGGGGCAGTGGAGACAGAAATGAGAAGACAGGGTTAAGAGCTGGTGGGGTAGTAAAATCAACAGAAGGAAATGATTGATTAGATATGGGGAAAGGGAAGAATTCATGCTGCCTGGGTTTGAGTTGCTTAGTAGGCTATCCGTAGAAGTGAGAAATGGCAGAAGAAAAACAGGTTTGGCCAGAAACCAATACAAGAAACCCAAGGGACACCCAGAGGGAGGCATCCTCCAGGCAGTTGGCTATAAGAGCATGGAGCTTGAAGGAGAGCCAGGCTGCTGAATGAGATGTCAGAGACATCAGAGTCTAAGTCTCTCTTAACAGGACTGTGTCAGAGATACTGTGTCAGAGATATTTGGGGGAGGCCAGAGAGGTTGTGTTAGATCTCAAATGCCAGGCTGAGGCAGAAGGAGTTTGTTCTGTTGGCAGTGGTGAGCCACAGAAGGTTTTGGAGCCAAGGAGAGGACTGTCTGTTCTAAGAAGATTGGGCTCCTGTCCCACAGCACAGGCTTCTTCTCCAGGGAACCTGCCTGAGTAGCCAGCTCTGTGCAGGCCCTACTGTGAAGCTTCAACCAGCAACACTCTGTGGGGGTGTGTGTGTGTGTGTGTATGTGTGTGTGTGTGCTGGTGCAATTCTGGGGAAGGAGGCAGGAAGGATGTACAAACAAGAGACTAGGGTCAAGCAGGTCCGCCCTAAGCAAATAAGGCAGAAGAGAATAAATCAGTGAAGCAGGCTCCAGCTCCTCCCTACCACCTGGTCCCTGGGAATTCATTCATTCTCTTAACCTCACTTACCACCCTCCCTCTTTTGCTTTATTCCTACCGGCTCACCTACACCCCAGGAGCATGTGTGCGACTTGCACACACACATATACACAGTCACTTGCAAATACACACACACCACCCCCCACTGGGCATCAGGCTGCTAAGTGGGGTGTGAAATACAATTTCCATGCAGTGCTCATGTCTGCTCATTAAACACTTCCCTTTGCAGCTCCCTAGTGCCTCTTACAGCCTGGCCTTTGACACCCCTAGTCCCCTCCCCCCTTTAAAGGGACCACCTTTGCACAGAAGGCGAAGCGGTCTCAATATTATGGCTGGCTCTGACTTATGCTTCACAGGCTCTGTGGCGCTCCCAGTCCAGTGAAAGTGCAAAAGAGCTAGCTCCCTGGACAGACCAAGGCAGATTCAGCCTGCCTTTCTGAAGCTCCCACCCACCAGGCCTCAGGCTGGCTGGGGAATGACAACCCATTCTCCACTTCCCTCCAGCCCCCAACAACCCTGGTGACAGCTGCAGTTACAGGCAACAGGCAACGGTACTGGGTTCTTGGCCTCCCTCACTGGTCCTCTGCTTGTGACCGGGGGAGGCGACAGGACGGTGGTCCCAGCATAGGCAGTCTGGAGGGAGCTAGAGAACGGAAAACTCTGGGCACCCAGCCCCACCCCAGCTCTCTGGGACATGGCGTGGCCAGGCCTCCACATCTGGCAACAGAAACTTGAGTCTCAAGCGTGTCATCTTCATAAGACAACAGCTCTGTCTCCAAAACAGTTTCCCATATGTTTGCTTCCAGCCCTGAGAAGATGGGTGGGGCAGGATAATTAACCCCGATTTGCAGTTGGAGAAATGCAAGTCAAATTTGGGACTGGGAGCAAAGTTCTGGGAGCAGGAGTTAGTAGCAAAGGAAAGGTGGGAACAGAGGAGACACTTCCTAGAGAAAGGCCAAGCCTGGAAGAGGTGTGCAGGAGATAGGGGCCTGCTCCTGTTCACCCGCCACAAGCAAGCAGGGAAAGGCCCCTGCAGAACCTTGGCACCCAGATCCCTAGGATGATGGTAATAATGAGGACATTAGCTAACATGTATCAAATACTTCATATGTGCAATGTTCTGACATAAGGGCTTCACATATATTATCTCATTTATTTCTCACAAAAAACCTATGCTATTATGACTCCTGTTTTATAAACAGGAAACTGGTTGATGGGCCCTGTTCTTTCCAGGCCATGTTTATTTATGTAAGGTAGTTGAACCCATAGCCACTGCCTTCTCCCCATAGTGGAGCTCCTGGAACCCACCCCAGGGAGGGTCTGGGTACCTCCACTGCCAAGCCAGTAAATTAAGGCAATGCTTTGACTGGCACTGTTGCTCCAGGATGGTCAAGAAAGGAGTGAGAAAGGAATGAGAGACAGAGATGGATGGAAGGAGGGAGAAAGGACTAATCATGGGATTCTGGGAAATGGGCTCCCAGAACTTGCTTCTGGGCCTCAGATGGGTGCTTGGGGGTGTCCTGCTCTGCTTACAGCTCTAACTCAACACCCTAGCAGGGTCCCAGAGCTCACGTTTTGGGATGTTTCAGGTCAAGTGGCAGAAGGATGACATGGACCAAAACCTTAACTTCTTCTCTGTGTCATCTGACGGCAGGATTGTGTCTTGGACTCTCGTGAAGGTGCCTGTTTCCCAGAGAGGGTCATGCTGGGATGATTGGGGAGGCGGGAAGCTAAATAGCAAAGGGCACCCCCCAGCCTTGCTCATCTAACCCAACCCATGTGCCCTCCCCCCACATCCCTCTGTCTGTGGCTACAGAGCGAGCTGGTTCACGTAGATGTCATCAAGCTGAAGGTGGAAGGCAGCACCACGGAAGTTCCTGAGGGGTTGCAGCTACACACAGTGGGTAGGAGCCCCAGTCCCCTCACCTCCAGGCCTGGCCAGGACATTCAGGCCCAGTGAGGGTCAGTGACAATGGTCCTTTCCCTGACTGAGTGCTCCCTCCCCAACCTGTGCCAGAGCCAACAGGAGGTAATAGGAAGGCCTGGCCCAGTCTGCTGAGCCCTTGGCTGTTTGTAGACCCTCCCTGTTTATGCAGTTCCCATCCCTGTGTTTGCAGACCCTGTTCCTGTTTATGCAGATCAGGTGCTGTTATGCAGATCCAGCCCTGTTTATGCAGATCAGGCCCCTGTTTACCCAGATCCTGTCCCTATTTACTCAATTCCTACCCTGTTTATGCAGACTATATCCCTGTTGGCACAGACCATGTCCCTGTTTGCAGACCCTGTCCCTGTTTACCCTGACCCTGACCCTGTTTAACTCAATCCCTGACTTGTTTACCCAGGCCCCCATTCCTGTCTGCAGAACCCCTGGCCGTTTGCAGAATCCTAACTGCCTGGGACAAGCAGGCCAGAGGGCTGGTTTCTGTTTGCCTGGCCTGGTCCCAGCCCTTACAGGGGCCCAAGTTTAGTCTGTCCTGTGCTGAGTCCTGCACTGAGAGTGCCTGGGCTGAGTTCCTCTGCTGTGTAGGGGAGGCGCTGGGAGCCTCCCTCTTGGAATTGGGCTAAGCCTGCCCCTCCTTCTTCTCCCAAGGTTGTGGCACTGCCTTTGACTTCCACAAAGAGATTGACTACATGTTCCTAGTAGGCACAGAGGAGGGAAAAATCTACAAGGTGAGGCTGCCCTGTGCCAGCTCCGTAGAGGGCCACTTAGGCCTGAGCACCTGGGGAGCTTAGAGTTCTCAACAGATCCTATTTTGATGGATTTTAGTTCCCGTCAGTTCTAGAAGGACTCTTGAGGGAAGAGAATGTATTTCTTGACCTGCTTGGGTGACAAGAATAAGGCCTAAATGCAGGAAAGGGGATGGAAAATCTAGAGGGTGACTTTAGCCCAGCCCAGCGTCTTCTCCTCCGGGCCCTCCTTCCCTTCCTGGGAGTTGAGGTAGAAGGGGGAATTCTAGTCGGAGGAGTTAGAACATTTTGGGAAAACTTCCTGGAGGAGATTTGTACTTGAGCTGAGCTTTGAAGGCCAGAATTATCTCTGAATACTGGGTACATCCCAGCCAGCAGGATGGAACCTCATGGTCAGTTTCTACAAGGTCTCAGTGGTAGTAGATGAACGTCCTTCTGAACCTCCATCCATCCAGAAATAGCTCTGCTGCAAGCTTTTCTTAGGCTCAGAGACTCAGAATGTTAATTACAGGCAGCCTCTTGGGAGCCCCTGAGGCCTAGCCAGAGCTGGTCTGAATGCAAAAGAAGTCCCCACCCCCTCTTCACCCCTCCCACTGGCAGCCCAAGAGAGGCCAGAGTAACGAGAGACTACTCAGTCACGCTGTCTCCTGGAGGGAGGGAGAAAGGGGCACGCTGGTCAGGGCAAAAAACTGAATAGGATATCTGGAGATCCAAGTCAGCTTCTGGCTCTGCACCTGCTCTTGCCTGGACAAGGTGGGATGTTATCACTGTTGCAAGGATGATGTCTGGGCTGCAGGTGGACCCAGGGCTCTCTCTGTCCACAGGCCTTGGCCTGGATGAATGCCAGACCACACCTCACCCAGGGCCTGAGACCTGCTCTGCCCTCTCTTAAGGAGAGAAGGCTTTTTCTGTCTGGCCTGGAATCCTCTGGGGGCAGGGCACTACAGCCCTTTCCTTCATCCTGCAGGAAGGCTCCCCTGCCCACCCTGAACCCCCAGATCCTCAAGCCCTTCCTTTCTCCCAGGGTGTGCTGAGGGTGGGAAGGGCAGCCAGGAGCTTGGCCCCAGTTCAGCTGGGATGCGATGTGGTGTAAGGACAGGAGAGGAGTCTAAGGCGCTGATCCTCCAGGCCCCCAGGGAAGTGGTGGCTGCTGACCTTTCTCTCACTTCTGACCCCTGTTCCCTCCCACACCAGTGCTCTAAATCCTACTCCAGCCAATTCCTCGACACCTATGATGCCCACAACATGGCAGTGGACGCTGTGTCCTGGAACCCATACCACACCAAGGTCTTCATGTCCTGCAGCTCCGACTGGACAGTGAAGATCTGGGACCACACCATCAAGTGAGGGGCCTGTTCCTGGCCCTGCCCTGGGCCCTCCCCTGGGCTATGGCACTGTGAGCCCTCTGTGCCATGGGCTTTCCACCCTCCACCTCTGCAGGACCCCGATGTTCATCTATGACCTGAACTCAGCCGTGGGTGATGTGGCCTGGGCACCATACTCTTCTACTGTGTTCGCAGCAGTCACCACAGATGGGAAGGTGAGTGCCAGTGTCCTGACCTCACTGAGTCCCTACTGGAGATCAGGTGTGGTAGCTCAGGGGCTTCCTGATGGACAACCCACCCCATGCCTAGGTCAGGAAGGAGAAGGTGGGACATAAGGACTGTGTATTCTCAAGGGGCAAGCGATCCAGGGTACAGCTGAAAGAGGAATCATTCATCCCATGAGGCCTCAGGGAGGGAACGGGGCTGTTCACCTTGGAGGAGAAAGCACTCTGGGGGATGAGATGCCATCAAGCAGTTATTTCCTCTGCTCTATGGTGGGGAGCTACAGGGTAGCAGGACCCGGCTCCATCTAAGGAAAAATGTATGAGCCAGAGTTGATCAGTGACTGAATAGTGTCTATAAGGTAGTGAAGTCTCCATCCCTGGAAGTGTGCAAGCTGATTCTGAGGGAACTTCAGTGGGGTGGAATGGGAGGGGGCTATTCAACACTGAGAATTGGTGAGAGCTCAGAAACAAACATCTTGTGAGCATATTCTTGGATGCAAACCCGTTTTCCCTATGGGCTTTGATATAAACTGAGAAGCACTGGCTGCCCCAAGGAAATAATGCAGCGACGAAGGCACCATCCTCAAGTCCATCAGTCATCTCTTCCTGGAACAGATGACTACTAAGGGCCAACGATGGTGCCCAGCTCCAGGCCGGACTTAGATACCTGCTCTTGTGGAGCTTATGTTCTAGTGAAGGGAAAGATACAAAGAGCAACAACAAAATTCCCAGTGTTAAGTGCTAGGCAGAGAATTATTAATAAAAGACTGTAATACGTAAACATAAATGTTCATGGCAGCATTACTCATAACATTAAGAGTGGCAACAGCCCAGTGTCCATCAACTGCTGAATGGATAAACAAAATATAGTCTCTCCTTGGGGATTATGTCAGCAAGGACAAAGAATGACGTGCTGATACATGCTACAACATAGAGGAACTTTGACAACATGCTTAGTGTAAAAAGCCAGTCACAAAAGATCACATACTGTATAATTCCATTTATATAATACATCCAAAACAGGCAAATGTGTAGAGATGGAAAGTCAATTTGTGTGGCCTAGGGTGGTGAAAATGTTCTAAAATCGGTTGTAGCGAAGGTTGCATAACTGTGAATATACTAACACCAAGAATTTTATACTTTACATGAGTGAATTTTATAGTTATGTGAATTATATCTCAATAAAGTTGTTATATTAACAGAAGAAAGATAGGTTCATAGAGACCAGGCAACGAAAAAGAAAGAGATAAAAGAAAAGGACTGGGTGGTCTCTTGGATACAGCGGTCAGGAAAGGCTTCTTTGAAGAGGGGACACTCCCGTTGAGAGTTCACTAGCAAGAAGGAGGCAGCCATGTGGAGATAGGGCAGGGGAGCAGCCCATGGTGAGGGAGCAGCTGGGGCAGACGCCCTGAGGTGGGAACCAGCTTGGGGTTTAAGGAACAGGAAGGCAAGTGTGGCTAGGGTATAGCAAGGGGCGAGAACATGAGGTGAGAGTGGGGAGGTGGGCTAGAATGAGGGATCTGGATTTTATTTATAGTGCCAAGGGAGACTGGGGGAGGATTTTAAGTGTTTTAAAGGTAAGCCTGCCGCTGTATGGAGGATGGATTGTAGCAAGGCAAGAGTGGAAGTGGGGAGACCAGTTAAGAGGCTACCACAGTTGTCCAGGCGAGAGTTGGTAGCTGTTTGGTCTAAGGGTGTGGTGAAGGTAGCATCCAACATTGATTGAGCACTGGTATGTCAAGCACTGCCTTTGCACTTTACATATATTAACTGGTGTAAGCCCTGGCTCTGCCACTTACTAGCAAGTTAGCCTCTAACTCCTCTGTTATAAAATGAAGATAGTGACAGAACTACCTTGTAGAGTGGTTGTGAAGAGCATAATGAGATGATGCAACCGTGTGATGTGCTTGCCCAGAGTCCAGTACATAGTAAGTGTTCAACAAATGGTAGCTGCTATTTTCTTTTCTTTTTTCTTTCTTTTTTTTGAGACAAGATCTCACTGTTGCCCAGGCTGGAGTACAGTGGCTCCATCTTGGCTCACTGTAACCTCTGCCTCCCAGGTTCAAGTGATTCTCCCATCTCAGCCTCCCTAGTAGCTGGAACTACAGGCATGGGCCACCATGCTCAGCTAATTTTTTGTATTTCTGATAGAGACAGGGTTTCACCATGTTGGCCAGCCTGGTCTCGAACTCCTGACCTCAGGTGATCCACCCACCTTGGCCTCCCAAAGTGCTGGGATTACAGGCATCAGTGAGCCACCACTCCCAGCCTGTAGCTGCTATTATTGTTAATTCTCCATAGATTTAAAATTTCTCCTAAACTTTTTTATTCTCACTCTTTCAACCATAGGAAAAACAGACAGAGACACAGAATTCCCCCTCCCTCCACCTCCAGCTCCAATGTGCGGTAGCCATTAGCCTTCTACAGTCTTTCCCCAGAAAGTCCAGGGACTGATTCCTCTGAGCTGGAAGACAGGCCTCTTACCCCTGAGTGTGCTGACACTGACCTCTTCACAGGCCCACGTGTTTGACTTGGCCATCAACAAGTATGAGGCCATCTGCAACCAGCCTGTGGTGGCCAAAAAGAAGAACAAGATCACCCACGTGCAGTTCAATCCCATCCACCCCATCATCATTGTGGGCGATGACCGTGGGCACATCATCTGCCTCAAGCTCTCACCCAATTTGCGCAAGATGCCAAAGGTACAGGCTCTGGGACTTTGGGCTGCTGCAAGAGATAAAGTCTCCAGGAGGGTGGGGATGACAGAAGGGAGGAGCCGGGGTGACCCCCCAGTTTCTGGCTTGGGAGACTCAGGGTAAGGATGGTGTCATTGCCTGAATGAGGCTCACAGTAGAAGCAGGAGGTTTGTGAGAAAATAGCAGTTTGATATGCTGCATTTGAGTTACCTGTGGGGCCCCAGGTGACTCTCCCAGGTGGAGACATCCAGTGAGCAGGTGGATCTGAAGCCTGCGGAGGCAAATGTGGAGGTATCATTGATTTCTTCCCAGTGGAAATGCTGTGGGTAGGACAGGTCACCCAGGCAGGGGGCTTGGAGCTGCCTCATTGGCTGGGCTTTCACAGGGCTTCAACCCCAGTGGTCCCTGAGCTGGGAGCTGTGGGTCTACACAGAAAGGAAGGAAATGAGCTGTGAGGAGGGTAGCTAGGTCAGCAGCTATGCAGCCCTCCTTCTGAGCTCTGGTTCCTGTTTCTAGGGTCTCCAGTGATGAGGAGACCCTGCCCAGAGCCTAAGGACCCCAAATACAGGTCTGGAGCCCAGAGCGATGACCTTAAAGTCTAGATCTGAGTCCAGATCCAGACTTATGAACCCGGGCTTTGCAGCCCAGGCCTTAGAATCCTGAGCCCAAGAACCCAGAGCCGGGGCTGGGCGCGGTGGCTCACGCCTGTAATCCCAGCACTTTGGGAGGCCGAGGCAGGCAGATCACGAAGTCAGGAGATCAAGACCATCCTGGCGAACACGGTGAAACCCCGTCTCTACTAAAATTACAAAAAATTGACTGGGTGTGGTGGCGGGCGCCTGTAGTCCCAGCTACTAGGGAGGCTGAGGCAGGAGAACGGCGTGAACCTGGGAGGCGGAGCTTGCATTGAGCTGAGATTGCGCCACTGCACTCCAGCCTGCCTGGGCGACAGAGCGAGACTCCGTCTCAAAAACCAAACAAACAAAAGAACCCAGAGCTCGGTCCTGCCCATTTGTGTGCTAAGAGTAGAGATAGCTCTTTGCTTTTTGCCAGGTTCTGGGCCAGGATCAGGACTGGGCCAGCTTGCCCTGATGACCATCCCTCCTGGCAATTTGAGGCATTTACTGAAGTTTGAGGCAGTGGCCTGTGTCTTTCGACTACTGACTTCCCTGCACTGTGCTCCTACCAAGGAAGGGACTGCTGCACCATCCCTCTGGTGCTGGCTTGGTCTGTTCCCCACCATGGCCAGGGAGGCAAGGGCTGGGAGTGTGGCCGGCCCTGTAATTGTAGCCAGCTGAGGGAGGGGGCGGACTTGGCTATAAATACTCAGAAGGCTGCTAAGCGCCTGCAGCTGTGGCCCAGAGGCTGCGGTGGGCTTGAGGGGAGGGAGGGAGTCAGGCGTGGTCTGAATCTCTTTGCTGAGCCCAGCTAGTTGGCCTCAAGGAAGAGGAAGGAGGCAGCATAATTTGTGGAATAGATAAAATGTGTTCTTAATTTTCTGAGGAGAGAGACCCAGGTTGAAGCTGGCAGAGTTGGACAACCCTCCAGGAGGGATGATGGTCGTTCTTAGGGGGAGGAGTACAGCCATGACACCATGAGGGTGGTAGACATGGGTGGGAGCCTGCCCTGCCCACTCTGATCAGGGAGGTAAGGATCTCCCACAGTTTCAGTTCCCCTCAGAGAAGGGTCAGTCATGGCTGGGAGAGCTGGGTTCTGTGTATCTGGGGGCCTATGTCTCTGAGGACCTGAGCAGGGATGGGTGGGGGTTGGTGGGTACTTGAATGGATTAGAAGTTCCCGTGAAATTGCCATCTGACCCTATCAGTCAAGTGATTCATGCAAAACGAAATCCTCTGGGTATCCCTACTGCCCTTCCTCTGTGAGCTGCAGACTCCCTGCCCTTTCCAAAGGGCTTCCCCACAAAGGTCTGGACCTCCCTGCCCAGGGAGTTCCCATGATGGGTGTCAAGAGCCCAAAGTGTCCAAGGCCAAAGACCGTCTTCAGTTTCCATGGGAAACTGAAGCTAAGAAAGGCAAAGGCCTTGCCCAAAGTCATATAGGGAGTTAATGACAGAGCTGCAACTAAAACCAGGTCCCCTACCTCCCGGGGGATGGGGTGAAGCCAAGAAGAGAACCCAAGTTTAATTTAGGAAGGAGAGAGGAAAGAGAGAGAAAAAGAGCTTTTTGTCCTCTGCTTGGAGAGGGTAGAGGTGAGCTAGGTAGTGGCAAAAAGGCACTGAGCTGCAAGGGGATAGGGGAGAAAATTTGGGAGCAGGTACGGCATCACACCAGGGGGAAATCTGAGCTCCACATGGTGTCAGCAGCCAAAAGGGAGCCAGGGAGGGGCCTATTGGCCCTGCACTCACCCCTGCCCCATCCCCTTTACAGCCCTGGCCAGACCAAGGCAAGGCTGGGGTAGGTGTCAGTGAGCAGTGGGCACAGGTGGCTGAGAGGATGGGGGCCCAGAAGCAGAGCGAAGGCAGGAAATGGGGAAATGGCAACTGCCCAGCCTGCCCCAGAGTAGCCCTCACCCCCCAGCCTGGACAGTAGGGAGGGTGGGACTGGTGCTGATCTGCCAAGGAGTTCTCGGGACCTGTGCGTGGCACTCCACTGTCCAACTCATAATGGAAGAATTAGAGTGCTTTGCAGGCAGGGTGATGGGTCATAAACTCAGCATCTGGTCTTCTAAGGGACAGCCTCAGCCAACAACACCTGCAGTCACATGGACTATTCCCTCTGCTCTTATGGGTCTCTTGACACTCTTCCCAACCCTGGGTATGTCTGACACAGCAGGTCTCGCCCCAAATGGCACCCACTGCCAACCTGACCTGAAGGCATCAGGTGAGAGGACTAGGTGAGGGCCCCTGAGGCTCTGTCCACAGCCCCTCCCTCCCCAAACACATACCCATTAGCTCCTCGATAGGACTGGGCCAGGGACCTTCCCATGGTAAGGATGGTGCCAGCAGTCAGCCCCCCGCCTTCACAGAGCTGGATCTCCCTGACCTGGAAGGCCGTTCCCCTGAGGTTCAGGGAATGGATGCCTTTTCCCACTCCCACAAGCATCGAGACCCCATGTCCAAGCCAGAGCTGGACTCCTTTTTGCAGGCTGTCAGCTGAGCCCCTGTGTCACCTAACCTGAGTTGGAGAATGATCGTGTCAGGGAAAGGGGAGGCAGGGATCCAAAATTCACTGGGCAGGGGAGGGGTAGGGCACAGCTGGACAGGCTGGGCAGAGGAGGTGGTGCTGGGACCCAGAGATGGGGGACCCACCATTCCTCCCCCATGCATACTTTCCCTCTCCCCAGGAAAAGAAGGGGCAGGAGGTGCAGAAGGGCCCAGCTGTGGAGATTGCGAAACTGGACAAACTGCTGAACCTGGTGAGGGAAGTGAAAATCAAGACCTGAGGGCCCAGCCTCACCCTCTGTCCCATCGCTTGAATCCAATACTCCTAGGGCTTGACCCTGGTACCCAGTCCAGCCTGAGCACCCAGCATGTGACCCCACTCCTGATCAGGTCCCAGCATCTTCCCTTCTTATTCTGCTCCTTAAGGTCCCAGCACCTTACTCCAGGACTTGGTCTTCAGCCACCATTACCCCTCTAACTTTGCACAAATAAACTTGTCTAAAAACCCACCCCACAGCTTTAATTTTGCTACCACGGGGCCCTCAGGAAGAGAAGATCTCAGGGTAGAGCCATAGTTCCATTTATTATCCAGCAAACAGTGGGAGGACCAGGGGAGGGGCCCAGCCTGGACACCCTCCTATTATTGCCATGGGTTCCAGTTTGCTTCCCCAACCTACAGGGCCTAGAGGTGCTCAGCCTAGGGAAAGAGTGGACCCAGCCCCTGACCCTTGGCCCTTGGAATGGAGCATAGTCCAGATGGCCCTGGCTCTAGCACCAACTCATAAGCCTCCACCCCAGGCCCATCTCCTTAGGGCCACTGAGCTCCTATTGGAGCCAGGCTTGCTAGACTCTAGGCCACTGGGTCCAGCTCCAAGCAGGCAGACTCTTGAGTTCTGGACCCCAGGCTGGCTGAACTCTGGGATCCTAATTCCAGGCTCTAGGTGAGGTGGACTTAGGTCCTGGGCTCCAGGATAGGCCAGGGGCCTTCAGGGCTGCAGCAGGTAGCTGCCTTCATGGCTGGGCTTCTGGGGTGGTGGGGCCTTCTCAGGACAGGGGCCAGGGCTGGAGTTGGGACTTGATTCAGAGAGAGAGTCAACGTCAGCAGAGCGAGAATGGCAGGCCCAGCAGAGGATGACCCAGAGCAGCAGCAGCAAGAAGCCTACGAGACCGTTGCAGACGATGGCGATGAGGGCCCCCTGGGAGATGGCTGCCCCCATGACGGGCAGCACCCTCAGACCAGCACAGACAGTGGAGCTGCCTCGATGGCGAGGCCCATGCCGAGGCAGGACTCTGGTATGGCCGGCCTTCCGAGGAGGCTGTGCTGTCTGCACGTTCAGTGATTCCTGGGCAGTGGAGATGTCTACCGGCAGTCCTGAGCCTGTTGGGGGTACAGAGTAAAGGAGAGGGTAGTGAGGAGGGAGAGTGGGGTGAGGCCTAGGAGGAGAGAGGTAGGGAAGACAGCCTCCCTCCCACATTTCTGGCCTCCCTGGTGAAAGACCTTGGGTCCCAACAGGCTTAAATACCCCACAGAGCCAGCACCCCCATCCGCAGGCCTGGTTCTGGGCACCTGAATGAGTGTGTAGCCAGCGTGGAGAAGCTGAAGTAGGCAGCCGTCATCTCATTCTCCTTAGACCTGGTGGGCATGCCCTGGCCCTACCCAACAAGCTTGCAGCCCTCAAAAGCCCTCTGTTGGTGGGTGGGATCCAGGCAGCCCCCCGCCCAAGAGGATGGGGGTTGTAAGCAGCTCTGGTGTGGCCTGGGCGCCTCCTCTCTCCCAGGACTCCAGCCAGCCCGACCAGGAGACCTCCAGAGGCGCCAGCTTGCACAGAGGGAACTTTGTGGAGGCCCTGGCAGGCATGTGCAGGCTCTGTGCCTCTATGTGGGGCTCTCTCTGGGTCAGGTGTGTGTGTCTGAGGTCTCACTGTCCCTCCGTTGGATGTGTGCCTGTGCCTCTGCACACCCACCTCTGTGTGTGTGGCTGCCTCTCCGTGTGTCCCCATCTCTGAGTGTGTCTCCTCTGTCTCGTTTCTCTACCAGTGTGTCTCTGTGTATCTCTACATCAGTCTCTGTGTCTCTCCGTCTCTCTCTTCCAGGCTGTATCCCCTACTGTTCCCATGGACGTATCCCTCTCCCCGTCTCCGTGGGGTCTTTTTGGTGGTTCCCGTGTCTCTGTCTTTGTGTTCGTCTCTCTCCGCGGCAGTGTGTCTCTGTCTCTTTATCTCCATCTTCGGGTCGCATGTTCTTGGCCCCCGTGCCTGTGGCAGGAGGCCCTTCTTACCTGAGTTGAGCCTGGTGCGCGCCCGCGGGAGGGTCCGGGGCAGCGGGATGCTCGGCGCCGACTAAGGCTCGGGAGCCTGCGGGCGGGGGGCGGCGGGAGGTGGGAGACCAGCAAAGGCGACGTCCGCTCCCCCGGCCCTCCCCCTCGGCCGCGCAGCCTCCGCCGGCCGCTCCCGCCGCGGCGCGACCGGGGCGGCCTCTGCCGCGGGCGGTCTGCGGCGAGCGGGCACCTCCTCCCCTTGGGGCCGCACCTCCTCCGCGGCCGCGGCTGCTCGCTCGCTCGGCAGCGCTCGGGCGGCGGCGGCGGGAGCTGCGCAGGGTTCGGCTGAGCTCGGCTGCGTTCGGCTGGGCTCGGCTGAGCTCGGCTACGTTCGGCTGGGCTCGGCCGGGCTCGGCCGCCAGCAAAAACAGCGAAGAGCCCCGCCTCTTTGAAGGCCGGCGGCCTGCGGCCCGGGGGCGGAGCCATCCCCGCGCCGCTGCCGCCACTCAATTGGCGGGCCGAGCCCCGGTTCCCGCACCATTGGTGGTGCGCTGGGGTGGAGACCAGCCCGCCTCTCGGGCTGGCGCCGGGCGGGAGGAGGGCCGAAGGAGTAGCTGGCCCTGGATCTTTCCCGGGAGAGGGGATGGGGTGGGGATGGGGTGGGGATGGGGTGGGGAGGGGGCAAGGCCTAACCTCTTGTAGGGATTTCTTGCACCTTCTACACCTAGAAGGGTTGTACACCCCACATCCGAGAAAGGCCAAGGCCTCTGCATTTCCACATCTGAGGAAACCATCTCTCTGTATCTGGGAGAGGTCTCTAAGCCCGTCATCGGAGGAAGGCCCCGCGTCCCTACACCTGGCAGGAGACTGAACCTCCTCACCTAGGGAACCGCCTATAGTGCAGTCTCGCACTTCCCTCTGTCACCTGGGTGTGGACTCTGCATTCCTACTTTAGAGGGCCCCAGGTTCCCTGGCCCTAAGAAGTGTGAAAATCTCTGGCAACACAGGTTCTTTGGACACATTTACTGAGTTCCTACCCAGTGTTGGTCGCAGGCTTGCTGCCAGGCTGGTGGGGAGCCTGGGACAGAAATGGAGTGTCCTGAGCGATGGTTACGCCCTGGCTGGAATAGGTGCAGGCATGGTGGAAGTGCTGCCTCGCCATCCTAAAAGTTCCCCTAAGAAGAAGATAGCTTGGACAGGAGCAGTGAGGTAGACCTTGTCCTCCCCGACCTTCACAGGCCAGTGATTGTCATCTATTCTGATCCGGGCCTTCTTCTCATCCCGCTTTACATGCTCTCCTTGGAGGATCACATCCCTGAAGCTATATCATGAAGTCTCCCAGTGCTCCCAAGTCTAGCCTTAACTTCTCTCTGGAATCCTAGACTCATTTACCTAAGTGCCTACAGTAATGGGGACGGTATTGATTCCTGGTTCACTTACTAACTTTGTGATCTTGAGCAAGTTAATCTCTCTTAGCCTCAGCTTCCTCATCTGTAAAATGGTTGTAATACTAGCTACCTCTCAGGGTTGTTATTCATTAACTTATGCCAGATCGACCACATCTCAGCAAATGCCAGCTGATACAACCCCCAGGACCATGTGACTAAGAGGCCCCTTCCCCCAATCCAGTGCCATGAAATTCACATAAGACCCCTATAAATCCAGAATGCTATCTTGAAAAGAAGGGAAGAGTGAGTCATCCAAAGCTACCGAAGTACTTAGAGACTGTCTAAAATAAATTATTGGATCCTATAGAGTTTACCAGAGTGGATTACTTTTAGCTCCCCACCACTGCCCATTACCCAGCAGGGTGAGGGCATTGTGAGAAAGATCAGACTAGTTATAGGAAACAGAGGAGACTTAAATCATTGCACATCTGAGTGTAATGTGAGCAAATTTTGTGACCCAGCTGCAGGAGTTCAGATTTTATCCTGAAAACAGTGGGGAGCCACTGAAGAATTTTTGAGCAGAAGAGTAATGTGATCATATCCAGAAATTAGTAGGATGATTTGGGCTATGGTGTGGAATGGGGGCTTGAAAGCATTTGAGAGTGAAGGCAAGGATTAATGATGAGGGACTGAAATGATGGAGGGGAAAAGTTGTGGAGAGAAAAGGAGAGCATTGAGGATATTTGGGAGCTGCTGTTGGTGGGACTTAAAGACCTAGAGGATAGGAGAGGTAAGCAGGAAGGAAAAGTCTGGGATAACTCCCAGGTTACTGACTAGGAATACTGTGATGCCATTTACTGAATACACAGGTTCAGGAGAGAGGTCCAGACTAAAGATAATATTTTGTGAGTTATCAGCAAAAGAGTGGTAGTTAAATGAGAAAAAATAGATGAGCTCACCCAGGGAGAGTGAGAATTAGTTTAAGCAAAAAGATAAATTTATAATCAGATACTGAAACCTAAGGGCAAGGATGACTCAGGAACAACTGAAACTGAGAGATCAAAAGTCACCCAGAAGAGTTCTCTCTCCACCTCTCAACGCTGTTACTTTCTGCCTGCCTCCATTTCCCTCCCCTGCCCCAAGTCCCTGTCCGCCCCAAGTCCCTGTCCTCCCCATCCCCAGACTGACTTCCAATGTTCTTCTAGTCCACATGGTAAAAAACGGGACTTCAGACAATTCTAAAATTTTAAAGTTTGTTGCGTAGGCATCCAAAGAGACTGGCTGCTGCTGCTGCTCCTGCCAGCTCCTCCTCGTCCCCTCCCTCCCTCCCTTCCTTCCTTCTTCTTCTTTTTTTTTTTTTTTTTTGTTTGCAAATTTTTCAGGAAATATTTTGATTCAACTTAGATGCTTACCTCTGGACTAATCAATGGTAGTCAAGGGATGAAGATCAAAGATCAAATTGATTAACATGATAACCCTATGGATAGTGAGGAGGTGGAGGTGGTGGTTTCCAGGGGAAGGAGCATCATAAAGAAGCAAAATGGCAGGTGTCCATACAGTCCACTCTTTGTTTGCCCAACACATACACATTATTTCCTATTACATGATTCCAAAAAGGCCCTCATCTACATAATCCAATCATCCTATGATACAAATGCCAATAAATTCGCCTCTTTACAATGGAGAACAATTCAGTGATACACCCAGCTGCTGCTTCTGGAGATCATAGCATAGGTTCACTGTTCTTCAGATATAGGTTCTCCAGGTAATGTCCCTTCATGCTCTAGTGAGGTCTCCATGAGGTAGGAAATGTGGCTTCTAATAATCCCACTACCTTTTAACTTCCTTTGAACTATCTTTAAACTACTCCCTCTATGAAAAAGTCCTGATGTGTAGAGATAGAAGAAATAGAGAATAAAATGGGGTGAAAAGGAAGCACTGTGCATTGGTCACTAATCCAGAACATCATCTACTGTAGATTTTTTTGGCCATGAATAATAATGAAATGATGGGATTAGCAAATCTCATGGCATCTGTTGACTTGCTCCTTTGGCTGTGGAGTTCCTCGGTCAGCCAATCTGGCTGCCTTAGTTTTTGCCCACAAGGTAGAAATCCCTTATCCAGTGTTTTGAGAAGGCCATTATGGAGGATTTCTCTGTGCAGCACTGTACTGATTAGCACTACACCTTCTGGTGGTGTTTTACAGATTATCCTGGGATTGAACAATCACAGAGCTCTACACTTAGGAGGATTGGATAAGGGCTTTTCCCTCAACAGGTTATGCAATTCTTTTAAAACCATAATCAGCTGCCTATCAATTTCATTTGGAGATATTCCATTTGCTAATAACATGTTGGATTGGTTCTAAGGTGCACTTTTTTCCCCCAGTTTAAACAACTATGTAATCAGAATGTGTCTTACAATTAATAGCATGTAATCATTTTTTAGCCTCTTTCTTCTTTTTTATTTATTTATTTATTTATTTATTTATTTTTTTGAGACAGAGTCTCGCTCTGTTGCCCAGGCTGGAGTGCAGTGGCACAGTCTCGGCTCATCACAACCTCTGCCTCCCGTGTTCAAGCGATTCTCCTGCCTCAGCCTCCCAAGTAGCTGGGACTACAGGCGTGCACCACCATGCCCGGCTAATTTTTGTATTTTTTAGTAAAGGCAGGGTTTCACCATGCTAGCCAGGCTGGTTTGGAATTCCTGATCCACCTGCCTCAGCCTCCACAGTGCTGGTATTAAAGGCAAGACCCACTGCACTGGGCCCTCTTTTTTCTTAGTCGTTTATACAATAACTTGCCTCTTATAATCAATGGAATCTGAGATTATTAAATATAGTAATTTTATCAGTCAGGGTTCTTTTTCACAAATAATAGAATCCATTCCGGATAAAGCAGAAAAATGATTTGTTAGAAAAGATTATTTAGCTCAAAACTGTTAGGAGGGCTGGGGAAATGGACTTGAGGCTAAGATCCTAGGAACAACACCCAAATCATACCACACACCTGATGGGGAAACCACAGCCATTGCCACTCCGAATACTAAGTACCAAGAGTTCAATTTGACTGCCAATTTTACAATCTCTATGGCCCTTCTGTGTCAGGAACTCAATATTGCAACTACTGGGAAACCACTGCTGTTGCCGCTACCACCCCCCAAAAGCTGGACACTTGTGTTACTACTGGCAACAGCAGAAATCGAAGCCCTGTGTCTAACCTGCTTCCTACCTATATCAATCAGGATTAGCTAGGTAACACAGTAGTTACAAACAACCTTCAAATCTTACTGACTTAAAACAAGAAAAAAGGTATTTCTTCTTCATGCCATAGTTCCAGCATGGGGCAGGGTGGGAGGTCGGGTGGGGAAGTCTTGCTCACTGCAGCCACTCAAACATCCAGGCTTCTGGAGTCTCCACCATCTTGTGATGATACTGCCTTCTTGACCTTCTTGACATGAGCTTTCAGGGTTTGCCGTGGCAGGAGAAAAAAGTGAGGAGAAGCATACACTGGCTTCTGCTCACATTGCATTGATCAAAACAAATCTCATAGCCATACCTGACATCAAGGGACAGGGGAAGTACAGTCTTCCTGGTACTCAGAAGGAGAGGAAACCCAGAAATATTGGTGAACTTTAGTGTTTCCCTCACTCATTTTTCTCACTTCCAAATGGAAGTCTCACGTGGGTGAAGTATCATCCCTGTAAACAAGGGTATGCTGTGAATTTCAGTTCTGACTTCCATACTGAGTAGGCTGGATTTTGAAATGGGAATTTTCCCATATTAAAAAAAACTGCATGAAAGGTGAAGGACATCCATGAATACATTTCTACTACCATAATCAATACCAGAATTTTACAGAATCATGCTTCTAGAATCTCTAGGTTTACCAAGATGATTCAGGGCCTGAGCATACTTTTGGAGCAATTTCTCTTTTTTAGCTCTATGTCGGAGTCTTTTTCAGTCCCTCTGACTATGGCTTGTGGCTTCATAGGAAATCATAGGCTGGACTAGAAGGGCTGGGATCCTTTCTTCTTCCACCTGCCCTGGAATAGATGCCCTTGCTTCGCCCATTCCAGTCAATGCACTTTACAATGGGAGACACCATCACATTTGCCTGGCAAGGGGGGACCAAGAAGGGCTTTCCAATGCCAAATCTTCCATTGTAAGTCCTGATTGCTAGACTCTCACAGTTTCCTAATCAGGGTATTAACATTAGACAGCAGCAAATAACCCAGCTCCTGAAATTCAGCAAGGCACATATTATCTTACTCCTAGTAATCTGAGGTCAAGGCTGAAACAAATTTCCTTATCCAAGTGAAATGCTTACTTTCTTGTCCCCTAACTGCTCACAGACCACCCATTTTGAATAACTCATTTTTGTTGTCTTGACTTTTTATTACCGTATTTTCTCTTCATTTTTGTTTGTTTGGTTGGTTGGTTTTTTTTTTGTTTTTTTTTTTTTTTTGAGACAGTCTCACTTTGTCACCCAAGCTGGAGTGCAAGTGGGGTGATCTCGGCTCACTGCAACCTCTGCCTTCCGGGTTCAAGTGATTCTCCTGCCTCAGCCCTCCGAAGTAGCTGGGATTACAGGTGCCCATCACCATGCCAGGCTAGTTTTTAAATTTTTAGCAGAGACGGGGTTTCGACATACTGGCCAGGTTGGTCTGGAACTCCTGACCTCAAGTCATCCACCTGTCTTGGTCTCCCAAAGTGCTGGAATAGAAGGTGTGAGCCACTGCATCCAGCCTATTACCATATTTTCAAGTGCTTCAGCTTCAGTCGGCATATGAGCTAAGACACAAGAGACAACAGGTGCTAGTTCACCTAATTGCTTTGCTACGACAGAAAAAGGACTTCCAGGTTCCCAGGCTGGTTTTAGGAGATTCCTACTGCCTCTCTACACATCTCAACTTAGTTCCTCACTTTAAGTTCTGTCGTTTAGAATACTTTGGTCCTGATACCTGATTTCTGTGTTGTTACAAGTCAAAGAAACCTAACTTGAACTAGTTTAGGCAAAAGGGGGATTATTTATCAGAAAACTATAGTATTTCATAGAGTCCTAGTGCAAGAATATGGCTGGAACTTGGGAACAAATGGATCTGGCAATCTGAATGTCATCAGGACTCTCTACTGCTCATCTACGTGCCTTTCTGCTTGCTTCCTCTCTCTCCCTCTCTCTCTTTCTCTCTCTTCCTCTCGATCTCTCCCTCCTTCCCTCTGTTCCTTCATCCTTCAACCTCCCTCTCTAGTCTATATAATAATAAACCCAGCTCCTAACAATTATCAAACTTTGCAGCTTATAACCCAGGTACCCAAGAAGATGTTGGCTCTTTTTCAGTTCCAGCTCCAGCTTATCCTTCTCAGTTTCAGTTCCATAATTCCTCAGGACTTGCTCTCATCAGCCCGGCTTTGGACAGATGCCATTCCCTGCACCAGTCATCTGTTGGGGAGGTCATAAGACTGTGGCTTCCATGATAACCACAAGAGTGGTTCCCACCAGAAGGGGATGCTTTCCAGCTATAACATAAAGGAGTCCACCATGCTAACTTTTATGGATGCAGGGGAAAAGATAAATCTGCAAAGTAGATAAGGAAGGATATGTCAGAGATGTAGAAGAAAAACTGGGGGAGACCAATAATTTTAGGGAAGCCAAGAAAGGATAGAGGTTCAAGAAGGAAGAAAGGGGTCATTACTCCAAAATTTCAAAGACAGGTGCGGTTATTGTAGAAAGGCGACCGTGGGACTTAAGAATAAGGAGGTTCTTGATTATCCTGACAAGGAGTAGTTCCAGTGGGCAGTAGGAAATGGAAATGGGGTATGTAGTGAAAGCCAGAGTTTAGTGGTTTCCAGAGTGAGTAAGAAGTAGATATAGGCTGGGAGCGGTGGCTCATGCCTGTAATCCCAGCACTTTGGAAGGCTGAGGTTGGAGGATCACTTGAGGCTAGGAGTTTGATACCAGCCTGGGTAACATAGCAAGAACCTGACTGCAAAAAAAAAAAAAATTAGCCAGGTGTGATGGTGCACACCTGTAATCCCAGCTACCCAGAAAGCTGATGAGGGAGGATTGCCTGAGCACCTGAGCCTAGGAGTTGGTGACTGCAGTGAGCCATGATCATGCCACTGAACTCCAGCCTGGGTGACAGAGTGAGACTCTGTCAAAAAAAAAAAAAAAAAAGAAAAAGAAAAAAAAGAAAGTAAATACAACATAGATGATTCTTTCAAGAGGATTGACTGTGAAAATTAGGAGGAAGGAGAATAGATCAGAAAGATATGGAGTCAGAGGAATTTTTTTTATTTTAAATAATTTCTTACATGTTTCTGACATGGAATGTTTAAATACTGGTGGGATGGAATCACGAGAAAAGGTGTAATTGATGGATAGCTATTTTTGTTAGTACTGCCCATCTCCCCTGGGCTGGAAGGGCCAGGAACAGGAGATAAGGCCCTGGCTAAAGGTGTGAACCATTTCAACTTTTTTCCCAAGCCACACTGGAAAGTAGGGCAAAGAGAAGAGGTGCCTGTCCTCAGCACTGGATGAGCCAGGTTGGGGCCCAGGGCACACCCAGGGGCCTGGGATTGTGGGGAGAACAAATGATCCCAAGGCTTGAGCCAGTCCTCAGCGGTGGGGGAAGGGTGTTCACAGAGCAGTGACATCCAGTGACAGGCAAACTTGCCACAGGCTCTGACTTCCCCATCTCAAAACCCTGCCTGTCGCTTCTCTGCCCACCTACTCACTCCGCAGTGTCACTGCCTAGCTGCCACCTGTTGTCTCAGCTCCACTTCCCCACCTCACATCACTCCCCAGCTGCTGCCCCTGCCTTCCGCTCTCACCATCCCTGAAGCTGGTTCACCAAGGCCACTTTCACCTCCTTGTCACTTCCACTGAATACCTTTTAGTCCTGATCTGTGTTGACTACTTGGCAGCCTTGAAGCTGTTGGCCCTGTTTTGAAACTCTGTCTTCCCGTGTCCTCCATGAAGCTGCTCTCTCTGGGAACATTTATTCCTTCTCCTAAAATAACAACTCATTATTAAACACCTAGTCTCTGTCGGGGCTTTACTAAATTCATTATAGATAATCCTCACCTGGATGCAAGATGGGTCCATGAGACAGATGAGAAAACCGAGGCTCAAGGTGGTCAAGGGGTTTTTCTAAGGCCCCATGGCAGCAGGTGATAGAGCCTGGATTCGAACTGAAATTTGCTTCGCTGACCTCAACTCTAGCTTGTTGTCTCCCTCACCTCTTGGGCCCCTCCTCTTCTTCTTTGGTGTGCTGCGCTCTCAGCCCCCACCCTCTTCTCCTCACAACTCAAGTGAGCACCTCTGTGTCTGTGGCTTCTGTGCCCATTTTTCTTTTCTTTTCTTTTTTTTTTGAGATGGAGTCTTGCTCTCTTGCCCAGGCTGGAGTGCAGTGGCACGATCTGGGCTCAACCTCCACCTTGGCAGCAACCTCTGCCTCCCAGGTTCAAGCAATTCTCATGCCTCAGCCTCCCTAGTAGCTGGGATTACAGGCATGCGCCACCACGCCTGGCTAATTTTTGTATTTTTAGTAGAGTCAGGGTTTTACCATGTTGGCCAGGCTGGTCTCAAACTTCTGACCTCAAGTTATCAGCCTGCCTCGGCCGCCCAAAGTGCTGGGACTACAGGCGTGAGCCACTGCGCCCAGCCAGTGCCCATTTTTGTGCTGATGATGCTTTAATGCCCACACCTCACTCCCAAGTCGCAGTCTGGTATGCATTGTTGTTGTGGCTGCTGCTATTATCATTAAGAACTAAGATTCATGGAGTGTTTATAACATGGCAGGTACCATGCCAGTTTCTTTATATACATTAAATCCTTACAATGGCTGGGCGTGGTGGCTCACGCCTGTAATCCCAACACTGTGGGAGGCCAAGGCGAGCAGATCACTTGAGCCCAGGAGTTTGAGATCAGCCTGGGCAACATGGCAAAATCCCGTCTGTACAAAAAATACAAAAATTAGCCAGGCATGGTGGCGTACACTTGTAGTCCCAGATACTCGAGAGGCTGAGGTGGGAGGATCCCTTGAGTCCAGGAGGTGGAGGTTGCAGTGAGCCGAGATTGCACTGCACTCCAGCCTGGCTAAGAGTGAGACCCTGTCCGAAAAATGAAATAAAGTAAAAAATAAAAATCCTTACAACAATCCTATGAGGTAGTTACTATTATCTGATTTTCCACTTAAGGAAACTGAGCGTTAAAGAGATTAATCAGGCTGGGCGCTGTGGCTTATGCCTGTAATGCTAGCACTTCGGGAGGCCGAGGTGGGCGGATTGCCTGAGCTCAGGAGTTTGAGACCATCCTGGGCAACATGACGAAACCTCGTCTCTACTAAAAATACAAAAAATTAGCTAGGGGTGGTGGCGCATGCCTGTAATCCCAGCTACTTGGGAGGCTGAGGCACGAGAATTGCTTCAAACTGGGAAATGGAGGTTGCAGTCAGCCAAGATTGCACCACTGCACTTCAGCCTGGGTGACAGAGCGAGAGACTGTCTGGAAAAAAAAAAAAAAGAGAGAGAGATTAATCAACTTGTCCCAAGGTCAACAGGAGCCTAGCTTTGTCTGACCCCAGAGTCATTCTCTTAACTGCTATGCTGACTCAGTGTCCTCTCCCAAGAGGTCTCACACTTGACATGTCTGCATCTGAACTCAACTGTCCATTGCTTCGTATATAACTATAGGCAAGTGAGTGAATGTCTGAGCCACAGTTGTTTCAATTTGCCCAAAGCCTGTCCTCCTCCCATGCTGTTTCAATAAATAGTCCTGTTGCCTCCCAGTCAACAGGAGCTGCATGAGACTCTTCCTTTTCCCTTCCCTCCCCACCACTCACTCATCAAGACATGGCGACTGTGTGCTCTAAAAACCCCATTCTCACTGCCCGGGGCCTAGTCCTCTCCTGCCTAGACATAGCAAGATCCTGCTCTCAGGGCTTTCCCATCATTCATTCAAAGAACCTTCCTTAGGCCTGCTCATTTCTCAACCACCACGGGTCCCATATTCTCTTCCTTCCTAGCCCTACTCTGCACAGCCCCCAGACCAGTCTTTCCAACACACAAAGCTTACCAGATCTCCCCAGCTCCCTGAACCCCTGACTCTGAGCAAAAGCTCCTGAACCTCAGCCTGGCTTTCAAACCACAGACTGTGTGGTCCCACCTCCTCTGCAGCCCTAGCACCCACCCAACCCTCTCCTGAGCACAGGAGCATCTGCACCATTGCTGGTCTTCCCGCCCATCCTTTCTCCTGCTCTGCCCTGCATGGGTAGGGGATGTCCTCTGTCTCTCCACAGTCTCAGCCCCACTCCCCATATATGTTTTTCTAGTGACACTAAGCCCAGTGGTAGGCATGCTAAGGTGTGCAAAATCAGTAATGTCTATTTTATAAAAGCTAAATATATGGTTGTGCAGTAATGTGAATGTATTTAATGCCATAGAACTGTACACATAATAATGGTTAAAATGGTGGCTGGACATAGTGGCTCACACCTGTAATCCCAGCACTTTGGAAGGCTGAGGCAAGAGGATTGCTTGAGCCCAGGAGTTTGAGACCAGCCTAGGCAACACAGGGAGACCCCCCATCTCTACAGAAAAGTTAAAAATTAGCCGGACATGGTGGTGTATACCTGTTGGGGACCAGCCTCAACACCACCTGTAGGGTACCCAAAGTCTGGTGGCGACAAAGGATTGAGAAGAGACAAATTAAGATTTGAAAGGTGGGGAGCCCCAGGGGCCAGCTGCAAAATGGAGGCTGCAGAAGGCTCAGAGTTCTGGTCAACACACTATTGAGTACAATCACTTAGATCTGAGAAGCAGATGTTCAGAGCAAAACAGTGAAAGGGAGGCAATGCATCATAGGCGTAATCTATAGCAACAGTGGTTTAAATGAATCTCCTTTGTGCTCAGTGTATCTTTAACTTATTGGAGAGTAGCTAGTGGGAGCGACTTAACTAGGAGCCTGCACGTCTGTCCACATTTCAGTGTTTCAAAGGAGTGCCTTTCTCTTGAACAGTGTTTACAGATAAGAGAGCGGGTCTCGCTCTGAGCATGGGAATATGATGGCAATTAGGAGGGTTTCCTCCTCAGAGGCCTTTTGTGGCTTTCCACAACTTGTTGTGCCATATTTTTATGGCCAGTTTATGCAGGCACCCCATAAGCCTTTTTCCCAATACATGCCTGTAGTCCCAACTACTCAGGAGGCTGAGGTGGGAGGATTGCTTGAGCCCAGGAGGTTGAGGCTGTGGTGAGCCATGACTGCACCACTGCACTCTATCCTGGGCAACAGAGCGAGACCCTGTCTCAAAAAAAAAAAAAAAAGAAGGTTAAAATGATAAAACAAAACTAAATATAAATGCCTCCCCCAGGGTTCTAGTCCCTGGAGCAAATAGATAGGTCATGATTGGGCCCTCTCCTCACCCCGTCCTCCCCAGCTTACAGAGGGCCTGGGTATTTTATGCTGTGATCCCCATGGGCTCTGCCTGTTGGGAGGTCAATGTCCAGGAGCCTTCCTTCCTAAGCCCCCACTCTGCTTCCACTCCTGGGGTACCATTAGGAAGTATTAGTGGGCCCCCCTGCCCATGCAATCACAGACTCAGTCTTTTTGTGTGTGTGTCGGGGGGTCTGGATTGCTTCACCTCCTCTCCCTTTGCCTTGGTATAGTCCTCTCAGGAAGTTCAGGTTTCCAGAAGGTCAGGGTCAGGAAGATAGCTGTGGTTGACTTCGGCTTTGGGCCTGAGATCCCCCCTACAAGAGACAAGGATAAAAAAAAAAGCCTGACCCGACCTTCTGCACGAGACAAGAAATGGAAGATTGTGACTGGAGCCAAACTCAGTTAACATCCTGGTCAGTCATTCTGGCACACCAGGTCCTGCAGCAGGCAGTCCAACCCCTTGAGGGAAGAAATCAAAAGTATCCTTCCCTGCATATGCAGACACACACTGACAAACAAGCATACATACAACCCACAAAGCAGAGACACATACATACAAGCAAAGATGTATGTACAGACAAGCCTACCCACAGACACAGGCATGCACAGAAACACACATGATTATACCACTACACACATACCCATGGCTGGGAAAACACATGAAGAGAGTCACAGGCCTCCATCACACACACACACACACACACACACACAAAGATAAGCCTACCTACAGAGTCACTAATAGGTGTCAGCAAATGTGTTCTAGAGATTGGAACAATGTGTGTATGTGGAGGAGGACAGACTGGTGGGAGAGAAAGCCAGATAAACATAGGGAAGGGAGAGATCCTGACGCCAAGAAAGGAGGGTCATAGGTAATTATCAGGTGCCAACCTCTCACCCAGCCCTCATTGATTCATCTGTGCATTAACAGTTACTAAGCTGAGTCCTCTGTTGGGCCTCAGCCCTATCCTCACATATGCACAGCGTGGGAGGAAGAGAGACCTGTCCATGAGGAACTATCACACAGAGTGGCACGTGCTAAGGTGAGGGATGCACATCCCCCCTCTGGGCAGCAGTGGAGGACAGATGTCAGGGAAATGTGAGTAAAATGTTGAACAAGTTGGCTGGACGAAGGGGATGGACGGGGAGGTCACCTTGGGCCAAGGAAACAGGTGTAAACATTAGTTTCCTTTTGCTGCTGTAACAAATTACCATAAATGTAATGGCTTCAATACAAAAATTAGCCGGGCACTTGTAATCTCAGCTACTTGGGAGGCTGAGTCAGGAGAATCGCTTGAACCTGGGAGGCGGAGGTTGCAGTGAGCTGAGATCGTGCCACTGCACTCCAGCCTGGGTGACAGAGAGAGACTCGGTCTCAAAAACAAAAACACAAAAAACTACACAGATTTATTCTCTTACAATTGACTGCTCAGAGGTCTGAAATCAGTTTTAGTGGGGCTAAAGTCAATGTGTTGGCAGGGCTGGTTCCTTCTGTAGGCTCCAAGAGGAGAATGTATTTCCTTGCCTTTTCGGTATCTAATGGCTGCCTGCATTCCTTGGCTTGTGGACCAGTACTCCATCCTCAAAAGCACAGCACTCCAGTGTCTGCTTCCATCATTCCACTACTGTCTCCCCTGACTCCTCCTGCCTCCCTCTCTCCTGTCGTAATCATTGTGGTTATATCACCCCACCCCAGATAATCCAGGATAATCTTCTCATCTCAAGATCCTTGACCACGTCTGCAAAGTCTCTTTTGCCATATAAGGTAATATTCACAGGTTCTGGGAATTAGGATGTGGACATCTTGGGACCATTATTCAGCCTACCATTAGGGGAGTGGCATATTATCTCACAGTCTTTAAAATGCCCTCCAATTTTGTTATTATCAGGCTGAAGATAAGGAATTGGAGGCTCATAGAAGTTAAGTGATTTACCTTAGACAGGCAGACAGATAGATAAATGATAAATGTTTTCTAAAATAGACAAAATACAAAGAAAAATGCAACAAAGCACTCAAAACCTCACCACCCAGAAATGATCAGTATTACATTTTGTAACCATATACCTAATATAGAGAAAGAAGCACTGAGAGAGAAAGGTTAGAGAGACAGCCAGTCAAGTAGAAAAAAATATCTAAGAATGGGACTGTTCTCATAGTCCTAATGGGGCATACTATAGAAACTATTTTTTTAACCAAAAGTAGAAAAGGTACGTTTACTTGAGTTTAACAGAGAAAAAAAGAAACTGAAGTGAAAATGAAGGAATAGCTGAGCTATTTCTTCACCTTAAAAGAACAGTCATTCCTGAAAGACCTCTCTCAAGAACCATTTCAATTAAGTGATTGGGCCAGGCGCAGTGGCTCACACCTGTAATCCCAACACTTTGGGAGACCTAAGCGGCAGGATCACTTGAGCCCAGGAGTTCGAGACCAGTCTGGGCAACATGGAGAGATCTTGTCTTTACAAAAACTTAAAAATTAGCCAGGCATGGTGGCACATGCCTGTGGTGGTCCCAGCTACTCGAAGGCTGAGGTGGGAGGATTGCTTGATACCAGGAGGTCGAGGCTGCAGTGAGCTGTGATAGTACCATGTCACTCCAGCCAGAACAACAGAGCAAGACCCTGCCTCAAAAAAAAAAAAAAAAAAAAGAGGTTGGATTTACCATTATATTCTAGCTTTATCTATTTATTGACTTAGCTATGAACAAAGATGTGATTAGTACTTCTGCTTTCCTTGCTACCTCACCTCTGCATTCCTGACTGTGCATATAACTTTCAACTCCCCTGACATTACTAATAGCCCACTGTTGACCAGAAGCCTTATTGATAACATAAACAATTGATTTGCACATATTTTGTATGTTATATGTATTATATACTATATTCTTACAATAAAGCTAGAGAAAAAAATGTTATTAAGAAAATAATAAGGAAGAAATAATATATTAATATTTACTATTCATTAAGTGCAAGGGGATCATCATAAAGGTCTTCATCCTCATCTTCATGTTGAGGAGGCTGAAGAGGAGGAGGAAGAGGAGGGGTTGGTTTTGCTGCCTCAGGGGTGGCAGAGGCAGAAGAGGGAGAGAGAGGCAGGACAGGCGGGCACTCTTGGTGTAACTTTTACTGATTTTATTTAATCTGTGAACAAGTGGACCTGCACAGTTCAAACTCGTGTTGTTCAAAGGTCAACTGTATTTACATTGTTTTGTAACTAAAATTCCCACAGTGTAATCTTAGCCTAAATTGAATTAAGGTTAATTCCCAAATGGAATTAATGTCACCACAGGTTCTTTACCATGAATCTCCCTTCTTCAGCTCCTGAACTTGACTAATCTCTTGGCTGACTGGATTTTGTCATTGAGTAGTCTTTTCTGGAAAGGCTCATGAGTACACCATCCCCCAAATTCATGATTGAGATCCACCACTCTGTTGGTTATGGTTTAGGGTGACACTTTTTAACCCTCAGAACTCTGTAGATATTGTCTTCACTTGTCAAATGCTACCTTGGAGAAGTCTGAGACCAGACTGAATATTCCCCCTCGTAAATAAATGACTTGCTTCTTCTGTCTAGGTGCCTTAAGTATTCTTACTTTAGCCCCAAAGTTTGGTAACTAAATCAATGTGTCTTTTTTCTTTTTTAGAGGGAAGGGTCTCACTATGTTGCCCAGGCTGGCCTCAAACTCCGGGGCTCAACTGATCCTCCTGCCTGAGTCTCCCAAAGTGGTGGCATTACAGGTGTGAGCCACCTCACCCAGCCAAATCAATGTGTCTTCATGTCAATTATTCTGTGTCAACTTTTCTGGTATACAGTACGCCCCTTTCAATCTGAATATTCAGTTCTTTCATTTCAGGGGATTCTGTGATGGTGTTTCTTTGTCTCATTAACTCAGAGGTCCCCACCTTGCTTTGTCCATACCTCTCCCCTTGGACTGCCCCCTCTGGCATCTCCAGCCCCCAGCACTTTCAAGTTCCTGGGATGAGACAAGGGCCCATAGAATTAGGCCTCAGCACACAGTGGGTTTCAGTCCAAGGAAGAGAGGGAATGAGCAGGAAGCATTTCATGGAGACAGAGTTAGAGGGAACTCAGATGCTTCTCAGGAGGGCATCTGGGCACAAGCACAGCATGAACCAAAGCATAGATGTAGGAGAGGATGGGAACAATTACTGGGGAACAGGAGGAGTCCAGCTGGAGGAGTGCCAGCTGGAGAAGCAGGGGAGAGGCTGGAGCGGTGGGGCAGGCAGGGTCCAGGCAGGGGCTGCCTTTGTTGTAACCAAAGCACCTAGCTCTTGGGTCTGGAATCTCAGGGATACTAATGGTGGGCGGGGCAGGTGCAGTAGGGAAGCCTGGTTCCTGTTTCTCCTCCCCATCCTCAGCCCCTCCCAGAGACCTTCCTCTGAGTGCTTCTCTCCCAGTGCCCCCTTGTCCTGGTAATGCCCAAGGTGTTCCTGCTGTTGTCCTGACAGCTGCAGGTAAAGCCTCAGCCATGGCCACACCAGGCACATGCCATCACACACGAATGTAGCACAGATGCATCCCTGGTCACCTAGCCACACTAAAACAAACATGGTACACAGCTGCATACCAACACTGCCATGTGCATGTGATGGCGCAGTGACACATGCTGTTGTGGGCATACTTTGCACACAGCCCCACAGTCTGGCTCCTTCTCTGGGTCAGTTGCTTCTAAATTTCCTGAGAACCTGTCCTGCCCCCTGGTGGCCATTCCCCAAGCCACTGCCCCTCTAGAAGGACCCCTTCTACCTCCTTGCCTTCTGGCCTAGAGCAGGCTCTTCCCTCAAACTGCAACTATGAGACCAGGCCCCTCAGACATCCTCCACACCAGTCTCCCCCATCAGACATCCTCCAGACCACCCTCCCACCTCAGACGTCCTTCAGACCAGCCTCCCCCCTCAGACTGGTGCTGTCAGGCAAGGCCTTCTCAAACAGGGTGATCGATGTCCCAGTTTGCCTGGGACTGAGGGGTTTCCTGAGACTTGAGATATTCAGTGCTAAAACTGGGAAAGTTCAGGCAGACTAGAACTAGTTGGCGGTTCTAGTCTTCGGATCCGTGTGCCTTCAGCTCAGTCTCCCCTCAGACTGGACCCATCAGACCAGGCCCTTTCAGACACCCCTGGGTCAGCTTACCCCTCAGGCTGGGCCTTTCAAACGAAAGCTCTTTTGATGCGTTCCCAGACGAGCCCTGGCTCAGGCTCACCCTGTCGCATGCGCCCTCTCAGACCCACTCACCCTCAGATTGGCTTCCCCATCAGAGTGGCACTGTCAGGTAGGTCCCTTCCAGCCTCTCCCCAAACTGGCTCCATCCGACGCCCTTCCTCAGACCTCCTTCCTCTCCCCCTCCTCTGAGAAGAGGCAAGGTGGAGAGATTACATCCCAATCACTCCTGCCCCGAGGACCTTAGCCCTCCATCTCCAGGCAGGCATTGCCTTCCCAGGGTCCGGCCGCTCTGGGCTGTGGGCCTCAGGACCTGAAGACAGGCAGGTGCAGGATGCAGGACTGGCACTGGAGCCGGGGATTCTGTTCTCTCCACGTGAGAATGAACTTTCTCGGGTGAGCTCACAGGCTCCAGGGAGTTCTCAGGGCCCGAGGCTGCCCAGGAAGGATTCCTGCCTGATGTCGCCCTCTTTCCTGGCTGGCTGCTGGGAACGCACACCAGACATGGGATGTCTGTGCTGAGAGCTGCCAGCCTAGGAGCAGGAATGAAGGGTAGGCGGGTGGCCGAGAGGGGGCAGCAGAAGCCAGGACAGTCCCTGGTGCAGGCCGGAGAGGAGCGGCGGCCACAGGCTGGGGTCTGGATAGGTATGGGAACACAGAGAGAGGCAAAAAAAAGAAGGACTGACAGAGTCAGGGAAGAGGGAGACAGAGGTGGAGACACGGATAGAGATATATACAGAGAGACACAGAGATGGGGATGGAGACACATGAGACAGAGGGAGAGGGAGAAGGCAGAAAAAGGGAAGACAGACAAGGAAGAAGAGATGCGAAGACAAGCATGGAGAGGGATGGATATAAAGACAAGGAGGGAAGAAGAGACAGGAGAAGAGACACAAGATGGAGACAGAGAGAGAGACAGGGATGGAACAGAAACATACAGAAAGAAATGCAGATAGGAAACAGGACAAAGGCAGATTCAGAGATAGGAATGGGACAGGAGACAAATATAGGCTGGGTGCAGTGGCTCATGCCTGTAATCCCAGCACTTTGGGAGGCCAAGGCGGGCAGATCACCTGAGGTCAGGAGTTTGACACCAGTCTGGCCAACATGGCAAAACCCCGTCTCTACTAAAAATACAAAAATTAGCCAGGCATTGTGGTGGGCACCTGTAAACCCAGCTACCCGGGAGGTTGAGGCAGGAGAATTGCTTGAACCCGGGAAGTGGAAGTTGCAGTGAGCCTAGATCACACCGTTGCACTCCAGCCTTGGTGAGAGTGAGACTCCGTCTCAAAAAAAAAAAAGAAGAGACAAACATAGAAATGAAAATGGGTTCAGCAAGAAGAGAGGGGCGGGGGTGCACAGAGGCAGGTCTAGAGTTGTAAGAATGGAGTAGAGCCACACTGGAAGAGAGATCAAGTGGGCAGGGGGCTGATAGGCCAGGACACAGAGCGGGGCCCAGCCACAGTGTATCGTGGGGGCACAAAGAGAAGTAGGGGGCTGGAAGGCTGGGACCCTGTGCAATGCACCTGAGGTCTGGGATCCTAGCCTCCCCTTCCCCCCATGCCTCAGGGTTGTTTTAATTCTCCAGATTCTGTTTTAGCTCCAAGAGCTGATGTCTGCAATTATGCCCGGCTCCCCAGAACCACCGTGGGAACTAGATGTGGAGGGACAGTACTAGAGAGAGGTGACAGTCAGCAACTGAGACCCTCCAAGGCGAACAGCCTCTGTGAGGCCAAGGGCCCAGGACCCACAAGGAGGGTGACCACCCGCAGGCCCAGGGCAGTTGTCTAGTCAGAGGCAATGATGCTGCCCCTCCAGCCACCCTGGGCTTGAGGCAGAGCAGGGTCTCTCTCTTAGAGCTGGGGGAAGAGATAGAGGCCCCAGTCCTCCCCTCCATTGGCCTCTGAGGCTCCGGCAGGCCCCCTCCCCTACTTCTGCCCCCTCCTCCCGAGGCCCCACATAATTACTTTCCCATGTTGCTAATGGAGGCCAGATTGCTGATGCCCAAGCTCTGGGTGGGCGGTGGGTAGGTCAGGGCTGACCAGGGCTCTCAAGGCAGAAAGGCAGCTCAGGCCAGAGACTCCTCACTTCATCCCACCCACCCCAAAGATGAAGGGTGGAAGTTCTGACACATCCCAGGAATGTTCTGGGGGAGACTGCTGGTGACCCCGTTACCTCTACTCATGCTGGAGCCTAGGTTCAGGCTGAGCCACACCTCACAGGGACCAGACCCCCAGGCAGAACTCGGGGTTCAGGGTACAGAGCAGGTCCACAGCCACCTCTCAGGATGTCCATCCTGGGAGCCTCTTCCTGTGAATGAAGAGCCTTGCATTTCCATAGCTGGGTGTGTTCAGCTTGAAAAGCCACAGGCTTCACCTTGATGCCAGGCCTTTGCTTTCATGGGTCTCCCACCTAGAACACCCCTCTCTCTTCTAACCTGGAGAAGAGACGGCCACTTTACTCTGGAGCCCCTCACCAGGCCTCACCTCCGGGACTATGTCTTGTCAAGGCCGGACTCATCGGTGCTTGAGGCACTGTCAATCCCCTTCCCAGGGCACGTTCCCGGGGGGCCTGGATCCCAGGAAGGGGTATCCATTGCTGGAGCCTAGTCTGAGGGGAAAGGTTTGAACTGGGAGAAAGTGTGTGATGGCATCAGGGTGGCTGGTGGCTCTGTGCACACATCTGTGCACAGGTGGGTGTGGGTGTGGACCTGACTTTGACTCCACCCCCCTCTTCTTACTCCAGGCATCCAGAGCAAGGCCAAAACCTGGCTCCCCAGGTCAGAGCTCCGGCCTCTCCTTTTACCCCTGCCCCCAGGTCATAGGGCCTGCCTACTTGTCCCCAGCCCTGGACATTCCCAACTGAGAATGCCTGCTTACGCTCAGTAAGGCGGCTTCTATAAGTGGGGTCTGGACCTAAGCAGGCCTGGGACAGCCAAGTGTCCTCCTCTGAGGAGAAGTCAGAGGGACCCCGGAGCCCCAGTTTGGGGACTGAAAGGGTGTGGGCAGGATCTGAGGTTGGACCAAAGACTGACCATCCTATAAAGCCAAGGCCCCACCCTCTCCAGCTCCACAGAGTCCTGACTATAACCCAGCCCTGGGAGTAAGCCTTGTACTCTGTCATTCCAGTTCTGAAGCCCAGGTCCTGTCCCTGGTCATACTCCAAGCAACCTCCTCCTTCAGGCAGCCGCCCTGCCTGCCCAGGCCCAGGACACTCTGTGCTCTGAGCCCTTGTGGCCTGGCTGAGCCCTAGGCCTGACCTTCTGGCACTCCTGGACTGTCTCTTGGATGGCAGGGATCAGGCACACCCCCTGGCCCCAAGGATGAAGCCTGCCCCTCCCCTTCTGCCATCTTAGCCCTGTGCACTGGGCTCAGGCCTGGGCACTCATGGAAGGCAGTTCTAGAGGTGACCCTTGAAAGGCTTCTGCCCCAGCCAAGACTTGGGCAGCCTCCAGGACTGACTGGATACCCTATGGGATCCCTCATTTCCCGCAGTTTTTCCCTGGCTGCAACCCTGTGCTCCAGGGAAGCCCTACCCGCCAAGAAGTAGACAACACTGTTACCAGATACACTGGCCTGAAAGCTGAACGCCTCTCCCCACCTTCCCCAACCACAATTTCTTTCCTCCACCAGCCCTGGAAGGGGCAGGGTCCTTGGAAGAGGGGTACCCTCCCAAAGCGGATCTGTTCCAAGGACTCATGAAATGGTGACGTTTAATGAGAACCCCCCACCCCCCACCCTGTATATACATCTATAAAAAATTCAAATACAGCAAGTTACCATTGAGTCAGACTAGAAGGGACTGACAGGGCATTAAATACTGTGGGATAGGAGCAGGGTCAGGGGAGGGGTGTACAAAACAGGGCAGAAGGGAGGGGACTGAAAAGTGTGGGTGCTGGGGGGAGGGGGATGGCTGGGCCCCCCCAGCATCAGGAGCTTATAATCTGACGGTGGCAACAGAGACCCTGGGATAGACAGGAGGCTGGGGCAGGAGGAGAAATCGGATGTGAGGGGCTCCCCTCACGTCCCCCAAGGGCTCCTGGGAGTCGCTGGCATTGGAGGGTCCAGCCCAAGGGGCCAGGGTGAGGGGGTCTTTGGTGGGTGGGTTAGCTGCATGGCCCACCTCCCACGAGGGAGGAAGGAGGGCCAGCTTGGTGCAGCAGGGCTGGGGGGCGGCAGGCCCGGGCCCGCCGGGGGTCTCCACAAATTGTGTCTGAAGAGAATGCAAAAGGTCCTCCTGCCCGTGTGCAAAATAGAAACCGGGGTCTGCAGGCTCAGCTCCGGCCTCTTGCTCCTCTGCAGGTGCTCTGCATGTCCTCATGGGGTGCCGGGCTCTGCAGAGACAGGCAGGGGCCTGTCAGGGAGGGGGCTGCAGTGGGGGTTCCCTCAGGCTCCCTCTGCCACCCAGCCTCACTCAACCTACCAGATCATGAGACTGCTGGCAGTGGTGGCAGCGGCAGCCAGGGCCAGAGTGACAGGGACGCTGACCAAGAAGGGTGCCGAGGGTCCCCCGCCGCTGCCCAGCTCCCCAGGGTCACAGATCTTCGTGGTAGGTGGGGGTGCCAGGGAGCTGGTGGTGCTGGTCGTGGTCTCTGGGGAACATGGGGGAAACTCAGGGCAAGGCCGGGGCTGGGGTCCCATCCAGATCTGGGGGCTCATGAGACATACCGTTCTGCTTCCTGCATCAGACTGGTACTGCCTCCCCCATCAGGCAGATCCTGCTTCCCAAGGCTCACAGATAACCCCTCCACCCAATGACCCCTACCAAGGATGTCCAGATAGCAAGGACCAGGAATGGCAGGGGTTGGACAGACAGGCAGAAGTGTGGCTGCCACAGAGTGTGGCTACCCCGGGAGCAGAGGCTGGAGGCAGCAGGGTAGAACCAGGCCACAGGTTCAACCACAGGCCTCCAGGACAGCAGAGCCAGGAGGGAGGGCAGGAGCAAGCTCACCCGCAGCCTGGGCCTCTGTAGTGAGGTGTCGCGGTTCCTCAGTCCAGGGCGTAGCATGGGCAGCCACGCTCCAGTCACTCCATGTCCCAATTTCATTGTCCTTGGCTGCCACTTGGATAATGTACTCCTTTCCGGCGTAGGCATCTGTGATGGTGTGTGCTGTGCCATCAGACAGCTCCACCTGCAGCCAGACCATGGGGTGGGGGTAAGGACACACCTGGGGGCCAGGATCGTGAGGTCCCTCCAGAGGAAGTGAGCATGCCTCTGGGGAGAGGCGAGTGAAGTGCTCTGGGGACAGTGAGGACTTCCCTGGAGGAGAAGGAGGACATGGAGAATATTCTTGCCAGAGATTGGGGACATCTTAGGGAGGAGACCCCACGGGAGAGCAGTTGTCCCTGAAGGAGAGTAATGACATCTTCAAGGAGACCAGAAACACCCCAGGGGATAATAAGGAAGTCTTTGCCCTGTGCCTACGACTCTGCTGTTGCCCCTGCTCTCTCACAGTCCCCAGCCTGGCTGAATCCTGACCACAGTCCCAGCCTGGAGGTGGCAAGGGCAGGGGGTGAAAGGAGATGGTAGTGCCGCCCTCTTCTCCCACCAGGAAGCCACTGAGGGGAGGTTCCACACACTGACTGGAGCTAGGCTGCCTGAGTTTCAAATTTGGCCCCATCCCTTAGTAGTGAGGTGACCAAGTTACTTAACATCTTCACGCCTTGCCATCCTCATCTGTAAAACGGCATTCATGAGAGTATCCATCTCTTAAGGTTACAATGAGGACCAAGGCATGAGGACAGTACCAAACGCACTTCAGCCAGCGCTGTCATTACCATGGCTTCTGGTCAGAGCCCGGGTTCCCAGATGCCCAAGGCACCTACCAGCCTGGCCCCAGCTGAGCCTTCCCTCAGGAAGGCCTCAGTGTGGTTATCACCCTGCTGGGGCAGAAAGGGGTGGAGGACAGCCCCTGGGGCTGCAGGGCACAGAACAGCTGCTCCATTTCCTCCTGGAGGCATCACAACCCCACTCCTGCCCTGCTGGCCCCATCCTGCTGGTCTCCCCCAACCCTCCAGGCCGGGCTGCCTGTCCGGCGCCCCTTCCAGGCCCAGGCTGGGCTCTGGTTCATCTCAGCGGCACCCGCTGCCTCATTAAGCCGCCTCGTAAACAGGGGCAGCCGGCGGGGGCGGAGGAGGGGGCCGCTCTGGGCCACGTCTGGCTTCAGGGCTTTTTTGGTCCCTGTTCCAATCTTCCCCCCAGAAAACTGGGGTCTGGGCTATCTGACCTGACAGGCTGTGAGTGCATGCACGCATGCGTGTATGTGTGTCTGGGCATGTGCTCAGCCTGTGGCCCTGATAACGGTGGTAAAGGTCAGGGTCATGGTGAGACACCTTTTAGGCCCAGACCCTGAGCTCAGTAAATCCTAATCTCAGCCCTGGAAGATTGGAGGGTCCCAAAGACCCTCTTCTCCTGGAGCCAGGGTCCCAGTTCTACCTCTGGTACCCCAGTCCCTTTCTGCTCGGCTCCTTCAGCTCTGTCTCCCTCCTGCCAGGATTAGACCGCAGACCTCCATGTCAGTCTCTCCCCACAGGGAGGGAGCCACAGGGAACAGATCAAATTGCCGCTTCATTGTGGGCTCATGGTGGGCACCATACCTCTGGGAATGTGGCCCCCAGGAGGTCAGTGCTCTCCTGGGGACCACATATCCTAGACCAGGATCCTTCTTGTGAGGTTATCAGTGATCCCTTCATCCTTCCTCTCAAGAAAAAGGCTTCTCAACTGGCAGGAACTCCCTAGTCACTGACATTGGCCTCCCCTGGGAGTCCTCCATGGTCTGCTGGAGCAGATGCCCGACACGCCTTCCAAGCCTCCCTGTCCACCCTCCCTGTCCACTTAGGGCCAGGGCAGGAGCTGCAGGGAACCCATGCTGGGTCCCCGTACTTGCCTCTCTCTTGTCCATGCTGAGACAGCCCCTGCCTAGGGCCTATTCTTTTGCAATTCCTGGTCTGGATTTTCCTCCTGAAAATCCAGGTGATGTTTTTCTCTGTTCTGCCCTTCTTGCCCCCTCCCAGTCATACACCTGCCTCTCCCCAAGGTCAAGGATTGGGGAGAATAGACTCTGTTCAGAGCAAAACTTCAGATGAAAAGAACCATAAATCTAACCAGCCCCAGTGCCACTGAGACACAGAATGGGGCTAGGATGAGCTACAGGCCACACGTATTCTCGCCACGGAGCCTGCACACTTTGCTCTTCCCACCTCAGTGTGGGGGTCAGTTTTGCGCATGGTCTTGGCATGTTAGCTGCATACACGTATGGCGTATGATTCCTGCTGGGAGCTGCGCGTGTGTGCATGTTCCCGTGTGTGTGGTGGGCAGTGTGCCAGGTCCACTGCAAGGCGTGTGCGCCGCGATGCGCGGGGCTGCTGCCTGTAGCTCGTTAGCGGGGGAGGGGGGGCTTGTGAAACTAGACCCTGGTTATTAGCAATGCATTAGGCGCGGGCAGCTGGCCAGGCGGGAGGGACTCCGGACTCTGTCAGGGAACATGTGAGTGCATGAGCAGGCTTTGTGGGGGACAGGCACCCAGGAATCGAATTACACGCTTTAAAGGCCAGACAGGATAGGGGCACGAGGAGCTGGAGTTGGAGCCTGGTAGATGAGGTGGGGGTACAAGTTGACCCCCAGGAACCAGCCTGGGTTGTCCCATGGAGCACCCTCCCAACCCCGGTCCTAGCCTACAGGCCTCGTGGGCCACACAGAGTGCCCACAACCCTATGGGCCCAGGGTGCTCAAAGCAAGAGAACTCCAAGTCTGCCTCAAACCTCTGGCTGTTCCCCAGAGCTCTCTATTGTAGCTTGATCCAGACCATAGTCCGACCCCATACTGACTCTTGTCCACTGCTTGGTTCCCAGCCAGGCTACCTTCCAACTCATAGCCTCAAGCTGACCCCTAAGCTGGGTCTGACTTTGGAGTCCTGATGCCAGTCAGGGCCTAAACTCGCACCCTGGACCAGGCTTGACCCCACTGCCTGATCCTGACCCCTTGGGGCCAGCACAGGCCCAGAGCCTGGGCCAGAGTATAAAGAGGGAGATGTCTTTGAGGGCTGAAAGAGGGAGATGTCTGGTCAGGCTGAGGTAAGGAAAGGGAGCCTTGCCTGTCCTGCCCGCTATCTCCCTTCCTGCATTTCTCTCCACTACCCGGGGGAGCCACAAAAAGACATATGTGTTCCCAATGCACTAACAGGGGTCACTGGGAACCCCTAAGGACACCTGCCTCAGCTCCATCCATTCTCCCAGGCCCACCTGGTCCCTTTTCCCTACAGAGAGCCTGACTCATCAGGTCTCACACTGGAGCTGCTGCCACGTGGGATATGGGTGCCACTCACTCCACATGATTCTAACTCAGGCACCCAGGATCTTGACAGGGCAGGGCACTCACATGCTGCCACTGGTCCAGGATGAGGGGTCGGTAGCGCAGAAAGAACTTGAGAGGAAAAGACTCAGGGTCAGGCCAGGTCGAGGGGATCTGCCATGTCACCTCCAGCCGGCGAGGGTTGCTGGGCACTGGCCGGGCTACCACATTTTCTGGAGGATCAGGCTTCACTGTTCAGGAGACATAGCTTCATTACTACACTCATCTCTGGCAACAACCCACTTTGTCAACTCCAGCCACCATGTTGACCCTCTCATATTGCCAACCATTGTCATCAATATCACAGTCACCATGCCTCTCCTCTATTGTCAATTCTGGTAGCTACCGTAGAAAACTATCTCATTACTTCCAAGTCTGACATCCCCATCATCACCAATGGCTGTCACTACAGTCACTGTCACCAACTCTTCATATCAACATCCCAAATTTCATCTCATCATCCCATCATCCCAACTCTATCCTCATACTGACCTGCATCCAGTAACTAAGCCAATATGATGCCTCCATAGTTACCACTGTCACCCCCACTGTCACCTGGATTACCCCCTCCTACCCCAGCATCACACACTCCCCCAAGCCTGGTTTTTCACTTCAACTTTTCCAGTTCCAAACTAAGACCTGGGTCAAGAGTAAAAGAGTCCACAGGTGTTGCAGATCTGGAGGTAGGCTGGGGATCTGATGGGAGTGCCTAAGGGCCCAGCTTATGTAGAAATACTCTGGCTAGGGATCCAGTCATGGGGTCTGGGGAGAAAACAGGGGCAGGCAGAAGATCTGGCTGGGGCGGAGGAATAGCAGGCAGAAAGCCTGCCTGGAATAGGGCAGGGGCAGGTAGAGGGACTGGCTGGGATGGGGGCGTCAGGGGGAGGACGGTATCTGTCCCAGTCCTGTCTCCTGTTCTGACACCTCATTCATCACAGGCCGTAAGGAAGCCATTAGAGTTGGGCGGGGGTGGAGGCTGCAGCTGCACAAGGGTCTGGCCCAGCCTGCCCCCTCTTCCCCCTGCTGCATGTTCTGGGAGCCAGAAAAATGATCAGAAGAGCTGCTGTACAAGTCTCTCAGCCCTTCAGGTAAAGGACATTCACTTACACATTCACAGGTATATATGTCATGCATATATGTGCACATATATGCGCACTGCACATACTTGTGCAGAGGCATGTACATGCCATGTATACATTTGCATGCATGTGGACATCCCCACCAATGTTCATGTGCCTCTGGCACATATCCACTTACATTCCCACTGGAGTAGGCAGCAGGTTCCCCCAACCACCACACTTACCAATGGTGAACTCGTCAAAAGTGATAGCTGTGGCATTGTGGCCCAGGGCATTGCTGACACTTATGGAGACCTTGTACTTGATGGTGGAGAACAGGTGCATGTAGCGAATGTGGCAGCGGTTCTTGAGGGCTGGGTCCTTCTCACAGACCATAATTTTGGAGCCATGCCTGGGGAGAGGTGAGGCCCAGGTACTGTTACCAACATCAAGGGTCAGATGGGGTAGAGGTTGAGGGAAGGTCAAGCCCAAGGCAGGGCTGGGGTATGGACGGAGGGCATGGTGGTGGGATGGGGGAGAGGTCAGAGGTCAGGGCTGGACCCGGGTCACAGGCACAGCTACTCACAGCACAGTCACATTGAAGGTGTTGGGAATGTAGGTGGGGGTGGGCAGATGCCAGCTGCAGTAGAAGCCCTTGGGGTAAGTGTTGGAGCGGCAGCTGAGCACAGGCTCCCGCGGCGGCACTGGGGGTGAGGACAGTATGGTCAGGGCATTCTTGGAGCTCCCAGTCCCCTGCACTGTATGGGGACAGGTGGGCCCCAGAGCCCCAGTTCTCCCCCCTCAACCCATCATCGATGCCAAAGTTGTTGGGGGGGAGGCTGTCAGCGAGGGTCTGAGGCTTCCCAGGCCACAGAGAGCCAGATGTTTAATTAAAGAAAAACAAGGGCTGTGCGGACAGGGAACCCCCCCTCCACCTGCTCAATGGAGGCAGGAACCATGGGGATCAGGGGGCTGCGGGCCTCAACTCATCAATCACAGGCTGGAGGTGATGTCTGGGGGAATCGGCCCCAGCCCCACATCTCCTGCCACTTTGTGTCCACTCCCAGAGGAAGACTGTGCTGCGGAGACGAGGGGAGTCTTGAATGGGTCCTCCGACTGCTGGAGTATCGGGTGCACTTCCTGGAGAAGAGACACCCCAGACTTCCCTCAGTAGAGATGGAGACACAAGGACAGGCCTGGTGGCTACACATGAACGGCACTGGGCAGCTGTTTGTATGCATATCTGTGTTTGTAGATGTCTGCATGCAGGGGTATATATGCTACATACATGTCTCTATGTGACATGAATGAGTGACCAAGGATCCATAGGAGCAGCTATGTGGATGTGCGTGAATCTGCGTGTCTGTGTGATTGTGTGTACAAGTGCCTGTTGAAAGGAAGCTGCTGTTCCCTTTGTGTGTACCTCATCCCAGTGCCAGCCCCCAGCATCTTCATCGCAGACCCTTTAAGAAGCCCTTTACATGGTAAGCAGCTGCCCTCACTCTGGAATAGGAAGGCCCAGAGAGGGATAGGGACCTCTCAAGGTCAGACAGTAAGCCAGAGCTGGGACTAAACCCCAGGACAGGGCTAACCCTATATACACACACTTGGGAAGTCCTTTCTGCAGTCTAGCCCGCACTCTTTTTTGCTGCCGTGAGCACTTAGCCCAGCTGTCCCACCCTCAGGCATTGGGTAAGGCGTGAGGACAGGCGGCTCAGGTTCCTGGAAGGAGGCAGCTTATGTGATCTGACCCAAGCAAGGAATGTCCGTCTGCGGCTCCAGGGACACTGACACCTCCCTCCTGTGCCTCCCCCCTCCTCCGCCCCCGGCCTGACAGGTGGACAGGAAATGGGAGGGGGGCAGCTCAATAAGCCAGGGACAGTGAAGGGGAGTGCATGTCTATGCTTGTAGAGTGGCCATGGTGACACAGGGGAACAGTGGGCTTCCATCCACAGTGTGCACGTGACTGTGAGTGACTCTGTGTGATTGCATGTGCGTGTCCAGTATGTGTGATGCTGGGAGGGGCCTGGGGCAGAACCCCCAGGATCCAGATCTCGCTTTGCAGCAGAAGAGATGAGGGGACAGAGAAGCATCAGGAGAACTCCAGGTGGAGGGGGCAATGCTGTGGGCGGAGGCAGCTCCATTCCCCAGGCCTGTCGGGGAAAGCAGGGCCCAGTTGAGACCCCACAGGGCCAACCTGCGTTCTGCCCTCCACTGTCCTCCTCCCTTGGGAAGCCTTCCAGGCCCTGTGTCCATCTCGTGTCGTTCCATGTTCATCCTGTGTGCCTTTAGTGTCTCTTCCCTGTCTGCCCACGGGTGCAGAACTCTGCCTGGGGGTGGGGTGGGGGGCGGCCAAGGACACAGGAAGTGCCTTCTGGGGGCCTGTTGGCCAGGCCAGAGTTGGCAGGCACCCCAGGAGGAAAGGACATTCCGAGGTCGGCCGAGAAGCCTCCACTCCCCGCTCCTGCCACCGCCCCCCTTACCCCCAGGAAGGGGAAGGGCGCTGGGGGTGGGGTGGGGATCGGAGCCTGCAGAGTCAGCTCCCTGCTGCCCGGGACTCCTCGGAGGGCAGAGCGGGCCACAGCACTGGACTCACAGGCCCCCACCCCCGGCCAGCCTCCCCACTGACCAGGCTCCTCCACTCCCCAACTGTCCTCCCCCCTCAGACCAGCCTCCCCTTCCAACCTCCCCCTCACACCAGTTCCTCTCCCTGACTGGGAAGGTCACGGTGGGGTGGGGGTTGGGGGGCCGACTGGGGGCTTTGTCTGTCATCTGGCTACTCCTGCCTGGCCCTGGGCCCTGAGCAGGGAAGGGCTTGGGTTTCCTGACAGGGACCAGGTTTCTCAGAGGGAAAAGGAGGAAAGAAAAACAAAAGGAAAAAAAGGAGTGACTTGCTGCAGCTGGAGCCCAGCTGAGGGGCCGGGTGGGTGGAGGTGGGGGTGCTGTGAGATTGTAGGACAGTGTGGGATCAGGATGCCTGTTGTGAGTGTGTTGTGAGTTGGAGGAAAAGCTGTTTTTAAGAAGCTGTGATTGCAAGGCTGTGTGTAACTGTGAGAAGCTCCGTGTGTGTGACTGTGAGACTCTGGGCAGTTGTGTAACTGTATGATGGGAGGCTGTGTGGGACTGGATGACTCTGTTTGCACATGACTCAGGGTGAGGCTGTTCAATTTTGAGACCGTCCCTATGTGCAAGGCTGTGTGGCCAAGGTACTCTGTAAGAGTGCCTGCAAATGTGCCACTGTGTCTGAACACAGAGACAGCTAGAGCTCATACATGAGGCAGCGCATATGTGATGGAGCAAAGTGAGGCTGAATGTATTTTGCAAACTGTGCGTGTGGAAGGTGCCCGGAATTCCCAGCATGTTCACACGTATGAACTGAACACCGTGTGAGTGCATGTTAGAGTGTGTGAGCAAACGCTCCTATGCACACAGGTCACAGTATCAGGCTCTGGGCATACAGGGCATCTGGGTTGCCCCTTGGGGGTCTCTTGAGATACCCAAGTGACTGTGTCAGCCTGTGGCAGGGTGTCGCTAGGTCCCATGCGGGGCCGTGTGCGCGTGTGCATGAGTGCGTGTGCCCCCGCTGGCCCAGGGTTTGTTTGTTTTCCTCCTAATTGACTTGTTTTTCCATGTCCAGCCCACCAAACCGCATGTTTTTCCTCTCATCTCGCCAGCCCGCCTGGGCTGGAGCCCCCGGCACGCATGAGGCCTGCCCGCCGGCCCAGAGAGGAGGAGGGGCAAGCTGCCCACACCCTAGGCCAGACCCGATCAGGCAGGGTGGGGCAGGGTGACCCTTCCACTCCAGCCCTACCCACGCCCCACCCGCATGCCGCCTCCTGCCTGGCATTCGAGGCTCAGGCCTGGTTCAACCTTATCTCGTGCCATCCCTTGAGGCATTCCAACTTCTGGACTCCCAAATGCCCCGCCGACCTCCCACTTGTGATTTCTCCCCAGACATTTTCTTTGACCATAGCCTTCTCCCCACTCTTTCCTTTCCAGCCAAACAGGGCTACAGGGAAAGGAGTGCTGAACCAGGGGATCCAGAGCTTCCATCCTAACCAATCAAATAAAAGTTTTAAAAAACTGGACAAAGAACTGTCCATTTAAAAATCATTTTAATCTCTGGTTTGTTTTAGTTTAAGATCAGAATGATACAGAATCAGCAGTGTCTTGTAAATAAAATGATGCTACTAAAAGGAACACTGTGATCCTGCTTCCTAATGTGGGGGGTCGTTCCGTCATCCTAGGGAGGAGAGGAGTCCTTAGGGCTCTGCTCGTGAGGATCCGCTTGAGAGCAAGAAGGCAGATCAGGAGAAAGCAGTTCAGGGATTAGCCTGGTTAAGGAGACTTCCAACAGAATACTGTTAAGACCAAGTTCCCTTGTAAATAGAGACATAAAAATTGCACATGTTTAGGATAAATATTAAATAATTTTTGGTTTGAATGACCCACAAATCAGGGGTAACTCTGTCCTGTTCTCTGATAGCTGGCAGGAAGGATAATTTGATATTGAGTGTTGCCAAAGCCAGTCTCTTGTTACTAATATAAAGTGACTGAGACGATAATGATTAATATGCCCTCTTCCTCTGACCAGGTCTTTAGAAGGAAATAATGCAATGAGAGATAAGTACCTGAAACTAATGCTACAGCCAACTCATGGCCAGCCTTCCTCTGGCAGCAGGGCCTGGAGGGCAGCGAGCACTCTATATAAAAGGTCTGGGCCCTGGTTACAACAGGGCAGCTATGGGCATGTCCTGTGGGTATAGACTACGGACATTACTTCAAGACCTAATTCCCCTCCAACGACCTCTCAAAGAAGATCATATCATCAGCAACAGGGGTCCAGGGCCACCAAGGCCCAGCCATCACAGCTAGCCTTGTCCATCCTGAGGACTTCTGGGACCCAAACTGAGAAGACAGGGATGTGGGTGACCAGTGCCAAGCTGGGTTCGTCCTTTTTCCACAGCACTCAGTAAATGGCCCTTTTTCCTCTGTAAGGGCCTGGGGCTAGACTGAGTGCTCCAACTTCTGATGGACCCCATAGTGGGCCAAGGAGAATTATTAGGCTGGTCCTGCATTTCTCAAGCTGGCCAACAGGGGTCACTCCACCCATGGCTTGCAACTAAAATGTTGGGTTTTGACTGCCATCTCTTCAGTTTAGACACATTAAAGAATAACCAAAAAAAGGCCTTCCCATGGGGAAAGGTACATTCCCACCAAAATACATTTTCACACCTCTTTAAGCCCCACAGGTGGGTCAGTGTTTTTGTAGAAGACCCTGAACAACCCTCCAGCCTAACATTTTGCATGGTGGTCTATGCTAGTCTTCTGACAACGAGGCAAGTGTCTGCTCCCAGATCCCTTAAACATCTCTTAGGTAGCTTCTAGGGAATTAGGAGATGATTTTTGGGCAGTGGGGTGAACCATACCCAAATAAAATGAGGCCAGAGTGGCCGGGCGCGGTGGCTCAAGCCTGTAATCCCAGCACTTTGGGAGGCCGAGACGGGCGGATCACGAGGTCAGGAGATCGAGACCATCCTGGCTAACACGGTGAAACCCCGTCTCTACTAAAAAGTACAAAAAACTAGCCGGGCGAGGTGGCGAGCGCCTGTAGTCCCAGCTACTCGGGAGGCTGAGGCAGGAGAATGGCGTGGACCCGGGAGGCGGAGCTTGCAGTGAGCAGAGATCCGGCCACCGCACTCTAGCCTGGGTGACAGAGCGAGACTCCGTCTCAAAAAAAAAAAAAAAAAAATGAGGCCAGAGGAGCTTGAATCATTGGCTCAGGAGAAAAGAAATGAAGAAATGGAACTATGTTCAGAGTATTCACTCTGTTGGTGGGTACCTGCAGCTGGGATCTGGATGCCTGCCCACCTCACCCTCAGCAAGGGTGATGGCCTTGTCATTCTGACTTCTCCAGATCCCTCTTCCAAATCACACTCACCTGGTCTTCCCTCTACCTTCTTGCTGGCTCCTTCTTATTTCTTTTTGTGGCTCATTTCCCTCCATCGACCTCTTTACATGCTGATGGTCTTTAGGGCTCAGTTCTGGGTCCTCTTCTCTCTTCACTCCACGATCTCTCCCTTGGCCATCTCACCCCCTCCCATGGCCTTAATGCTGACAACCCCCCACAAATATCCATCTCCAGCAGAGGCCTCTCCCCAAATCCCAGACGCTCAGACCCACTGGTTACCAGCCATCTCAACTCCCGGTTGTCCTCCAAGGATACCACTGAACAGGTCTGCAGCAGATGTCTAGGGAGCCGCAGATCCCTTGCCCATACTGTTAATACTTCTCACTCTCAAATTCTGCAGTTATTCGCCTAAGAGCCTTCTTTTGCTTTGCCTGCTGGGACATCAGGTCAAAAGTGCTGGGGAATCAAAGCGCCTCCCTCCCACCCCAGGTGAATCTCTCAACCACTGATGGGCAGGAGCTAGTACATACACATCCCAGCTCCCTTACCCTCAAGCAGGGCAACTCAGGTGCATGTTCTGCATCTGCACCTTCAGTGGTTAATGTCAGTCGCCAAGAGGCAATGTCTGGATAACTTACTCTTTATTGACTAACTTAACTTCCTTTTTATGTGTTACCTTCCCATTCCTTTATGGTATTTCCCTCACCTGCCAAATAAACTACTTGCATAAGAATTCTCATCTTGGGATCTGATTCTAGGGAAACCCAAACTAAGACACTGTTCAAACAGCACACATTATCTTTTCCTTCTGTTTTCTTCCTGTTGCAGTCATGAATCCCTCCAGCTGTCTTGACTCCTCTCACCCTCTACTCTCCTGTCCTTCCCACCTCCAATCCATCACCAATTCCTGGAGGTCCAACTGCCCCTTCTCAGCTTCCCCAGCTCCATGCCCTGGTTCCAGGTCCTCATCCTCTCTCCTGCATCCAGTAACAGCCTCCTTCATACCTTGGTTTTTCTCCATCCAACCTGCCTCCCTCCACTCAGAGTGATCTTTTAGGAACATGACCCAGAAATTGTCACTGCCCAGCTTCCAGGATCATGATCTGCCCCCCTGTCCCTTCCTTCAGCTCTCTCTTCACATAGACACCAGCCCAAGTGGCCTTTATGTGCCCTCCCAGCTGCTAAGGCCTACAGTCACACCCAGCTCTCTGCCAGAAATGATGTTTCAATGTGTCTTCTAAATCACCATTCGCTTCCCAAGTCTCCATTCGTTTCCCACTCCAGGATGCCTTCCTCCTTCCCTGGGGCCTCCTGGAGCACCTTGCCTATACCTGTATAACTACATATCCCAATTCCCTCCCTGAGGCCCTCTGACCAGCCCTTGTGGGAGCAGACACAGTGAGGCTCCTCCAGCTCAGATCCGTGACCTGAGGGTCTCTCCCCACTCATGTCCCAGGTAAGCCATGCCTTACCAGCTCTCTGCCCACGTTGTCAGAGGGAATAGGGTTTTAGGATACCTAAGACCTCCACGGGGGTGGGATCATGGGCAAACTGTCTAGGCGTCTGGACTCAGTGGGCAAGACTGGACTAAGAGGCCAGAAGAGTGGGCCAGGACAGAATCAGAGGGCAAGGGTCAGGCTGCAGCTCTCCCCTCTCTGTCTCCCCCTAACCGGAAGGGGACTTGATCTGGGCTAGGAGTCTGGGTCTCAAGGAAGGAGGGAGGCTGAATGAGGGGTGGGGGCAACACTTACAGCCCACATGCAGCAGGACTTGGTGGCGCAGGTGCCAGGAGTCACGGTGGAAGCAGGCGTACAGGCCACTGTGGCCCAGTTCCAGGCCACGGAGCACCAGCTGAGAGCCGTTGAGCAGGTCAGGGGCCAGGTCTGTCCCATTTACCCGCCACGTCACTGCTGCATCCCAGTTTGCTGTCCCACATGGCAGTGTCACGTCGGAGCCCAGGCGCTCGTACTGCACATGGGGTGCCTCTGTGGGGGGCGAGGACAGAGGCCAAAAGTCACAGGTCACAGCCCTGCCCAGCACTCCCAGATGAATGTGCTCAGACAAGAGCCTGTGAGGATGTATGACTGAGGACGAGAGGCTCAGTGTCTGACTGTGTGAGTGTCTTGGGGAGATGGAGAGTGTTCAAGTGTGCAAGTGTGTGGGTATATGAGTGTCTCCAAATGTATGCGTATGCATATACAGGGGCTAGGTGTATGACTGGGCAATCTTCTGTGTGTGTGTGTTTGCATGTGACAGAGTTTGCATAATGCTGAGAGGGGTCAGTTCTCAGAGAAAACCCAGTTCCTCTCCAGTGCCTGGGTTTTTTAAAGTTTCCTGACCCCCATGACCCTGATCTCTTGCCACCCACAGGCTCAGCCCAGTCACTGACGTTCATTACCCAGGCAAGCTGGCACTGAGGGGCCCCACTCCTGGACTCCTTTTTCTGTCTCCCTATCTATTTCTCTTCCCCACCCCATCTTTGTCTCTTTCTGTCCTGTCTCTATCCCCACCTCCCCCATCTCTCTTCCTGTCTCTCTCCTTTTCCTCCGTCTGCCCAGCCTGCCATCCCACAACAACCTGCCCCTCAGCCATCCAGGGCTCAGGTGGCAGCAGGAGAAGGGAGAATGGGCAGCAGGGAACCCTAGGGAACTCCTAGCAGATGTCAAGTTCACAAGGCAGGAACTACTTAGGGCAGGTTGGGGTCTTGAGGGGTGCGGTGCTGCTGGGATGAAGCGAGCACTCTGACCATTCATCTCCTGCCCCCAGGAGCAGCCTGTCAGAGCCAAAATCAAACCCCAGCCCTGGCTTCAGCAACCCAGGCGTGATGAACGGAGCCCAGGAGACTGGAAATGGAAGGGTGGAGGCGAGCACCTGTCGACAGGCAGTGCGAAGTGAGGGAAGCGAGCAGGGCAGAGAGGCAGATTTAAGATGCAGGCACAGAGAGACAGGGAGATGGGAATCTCAAGACACCCCCTTCTCATTCTACCCCCTGAGCCTCAGGGACAGACATTTTCCAGGTCTTGGCCAGATCTGTGGAGTGAAGGTGGGAGAGGAGAAGGGAAGGGGGAGGGGGTAGCAGTTTGGTGGGGGCTGCGGGATCCCTCGTTAACACTCGCTTACATCTCCCCTCCAGAGAGTCACCCTGCTGAGCTGGGGAATTTTCAGAGGCAATTCCTGTTAACGAGCCAATTAAGTTGGGCCAGTGGCCTCTTAATTAGACTTGTTAACACCACCAAGACTGCAGGGGTGTAGGGATCCCCCTTGGACCCACTGGCCACCCCCTCCCCCCATTGCAGCCCCCTCCTCAGCACTGCTTTTCTCTGCGCTGGAACGTCTGTCCTGGTTTGCTGCCTCTGTTGTCCTCGCTGTGCCAGGGTCTCTCTGTGACTCTGGGTCTCTCTCCCTCGCTGCCTGTCTCTATCCTGCCCCTCTCTGAGCCTCTCTGTCCCTGTCAGAGGAGAAGGAAGCAGAAAACCCAGCCAGCCCTGACCACTCGTCTGTGGAGCCTGGGACCAGCCGAACAGAGGATGAACGGGCGGAAGGGTGGTGGCTAGGGGCCTTGGAGGCCACAGCTGTGAGGCTGGACCAGACACTAAACAGGGGCCTCCCCCTGACCAGAGGCCCAGTGTCCAAGACTCCGGCCACCGAGCCCCCCCAACAGTCCACCAGCTCCAGTCACTGAGCCCCCCTCCAGCCTCCCTTCCAAAAACCTGGAGCTTCCAGGAAACATGCCAAGCCCCTCTCTCTGCACCCCCTAGCAGAGACTTTGCATCCAGCTGCCTGAGGAGGAGGCTGAAAACTGACCTTTGGGGAGGGGGTGTGGCCATCATGGTCCCAGCAGCAACACATCAACACTGACCAGGCAGTTCAATGCTAACATGGACCCAGTGTGGCCCTTAATCCTGGGGAGCAGGTACAGTCACCACACAAGGACACAGCGACCCAACATGACATTATACAATGGCTATGGGATAACACCTCCCCACCATACCTTGTCTGCTCCACAAAAAAAGTAGAAACACAACCTGACAGTAATGACAAACCGATGATGTAAGGGCAGGGCAGGATGAAGAAATGACAACACAATGGCAGAAGACAACGATAGGCCACAATGGAGAGGTGGAGGGGCAACAGGACATAACAAGCACACAGTGTCACAACCGCTACAATAACACAACAATGGCAATACACACAGCCATGCAACTGCTCCAAAGATGGCAGTGATTTAATCTTTTGTCTCTGGACAGCTCTGCTCCCGCCCCGTGGGTGCCCCTACTGATGTGCTGTCCATTTCAGAAATTAAATCAAGCAGCAGGGGGAGGATGGGGTTCTTGGCCCTGACGCGGTGACAAATGCTCCAAAGGAATCAGCTGTGAAAAGGTTGTTAGAAGCCAGGATGAGAGACAGAGACAGGATGAGGTCATGGACATGGAGAACACAGAGGGACAGAGCTGACGGCTCCCTCACACCTGCACACACAGCCTCACAGGGGGACCACATGCCAGAAACAGTCCCCCCAGGCATCCTAAAGCAACTTCACTTTGCCACATACACAGGAACAAGGGCAGTCACCCCTAAAGAAGAAGGACATGCAGGACAGTCATCCACAAGGCCACAGTCACAAGTTCACAGTCACACAGGGACACTGTCTCACTTCAGGGATGGTGACACCTGATACGAGATCACACGTACACATACAAGAAGGGCACCATCACCCGGAGGCACAGCAGTTCCCCCCGGGGACACAGGGAGACAGTTTAATACAAACACATGAAGAGAGATAGAGAGATACAATTACATGTGGAGTACAGTCTCAAACGCAAGGATACAGCCCACAAAGGGCATGCAGACAGGCAATGTGACACAGAGAGACAGTGTCACACGTGAGGAACAGCCCACAAGAATACAGCCACACAGAGAAATGCACTCAAACAGGGACACGCTCTCACCCTCACAAGAACACAATCTCACACTCTCAGACAGGTGGCCTTATGTCCAGGACCATGGGGGCACAAGGTAGAGACCACTGGCAGGCCCTAGAGACGCCCAGTCAATGCCCCTGGGGGTGGCCAAGATCTCTCTGGGTCTCACTGTTGATCTCATAAAGAAGAGGCCATAGAAGCCTCGACTCACTACTCACAGCCTTGAGGGTGGCAGAGCCCAGCCACCAGGGTCTGCTCCATGCCTAGTTCCTGGAGAGGCCTTCACCCTCTCTGCTTTTACCCAACCCGACTGACACAGAGTATGAGGTGGGAATCATGCAGGCAGGGAGCTTAGGGAGCCTTGTTCGAGGTGAGTTTTGAGTTCAGACCCTCAGCTGATGTTGCTGTTTGAGGTGCTGCCTCAAGTGCAGTAGAGGGGCAGGAGGTCAAGTTAAGAGGGCCCCTGTTTCTCCCCGCAGGGACACGGTTCCTTGTCCTGTGGGCTGTGGGCAGGCCTTGCCCCTCACTGGAGAAATAGGTAGAGGGAGGGCAGGGAGGCTGCCAATGGCTGAGCCCTGAGCTCTCCCCCGTGTGGCCATCCCAGCTGACTAACCTGTCCCTTCCTTAGTGCACTAGCTCTCTCCTGCATGTTACCCTGTCCCCTCATCTTGTTCTCAGTCAGTCCACCTTCTCTGTCCCTATCCTCCCTCTGGGATGAAGCTGAGGGTAGAAGGTGACCTGCAGTCTTGCCCACTGTCTCCAATCAGTGCCTCCAACTGCACCCCCACAAATCTCTGAGAGATCCCCTTTAACCCAGATACAATACACAGGTCCTGCCCCAGCCTCCCCCACCAATTCCCATCCCACCTGCCTGTACCCTATGCCACCCTAGTAAGAAGACAGATCACCTCAAGCCAGAGACACTGTCAGCATTTGACCACCCAGGTGTGACTGTGGAGGACTGTGCATATCAGTGTCACATGACTCCATGTCCCTCTGGGTGGTCATGTGTGACAATGCCAGTGTGTGACTCTTGAGTGCTGTCAGGATGCAGCTATGCCAGTGAGGGTTCATGTCCAGCTCTGAGACGGGGGTCAGCAGGCGGCTCCCGTGAGCACTCACCCTGTGGACTGTGTCTCTGGGTGTAGACAACTGCAGCGGCAGCAGCAAGCACAGCACAGCAGGCCCACGGGACAGGAGCAGCCATCTGTTGGGAGAAACCAGGGTGGGGGAGGAGACAGCATCAGCCCAGGCAGGACTGTCCTGGGGAGCCCCTCCTGTTCTTAGGCAAGACTGGGAAATCCCAGCCCTAGGGCAAGGGCATCTTGACCCCAAAATGCCCTTCTTAATGGGGCTCAAGATCTTCTTTCAGGCAATAGAAAGCAACATTATTGGCATCTGTAGGCAAAGGTTTGCTAAGATGGTAGAAGGCAACCTATGGTGGTTTGCTGTTCGATAAGACTGCTGGCTACACAGCGTTGTCAACCGCAAATGAGTTATAGAATATTGGTAATGCCAGGGCCATTTTTCTAAAAAAAATAAATAAATAAGTTTACTGGTGAGGTTAGCTAATTTGCTATAAACATCGTAAACTGAAAGGGTAATGTTCTAATTTAATTGGAGGTCTATACTTCTCCAGATTGCTTTGAATGGAAGCCCCCTGTTGTGCTCCTGGGGAGATAGCCTGAAACCTGGATGCTCCAGAGCCGCTCAGATCCGTCATCTGTCCCCAATACCCCTGCGGCGAGCCTTGCCACTGGGCCCTGGGAAGCTCAGAGCAGTCGAGTCAGGGTAGCGGGACATGACCCAGGTCAGATGTGACTTTTCCGTAATTGTACACCAATGCTCAAGAGAAAATGAAGGATTTTAATATGTAAGTCCTTGTCAGGGACCCTGGCCCACCCTTGACCCCAGCCATGTGCCCCTAGGAGCCTGGGAACCCCAGCCCAGTAGGTGTGCATCAGTGTCCACATGCACCCATGCAAGTACACAGGATGCACTCAGGACATGGCCCCAGAAGCCAGATGGATCTAGTGCCCCCCAACCTGATGTCCTGCTTCCTGAGATGAGTCCAACTATTCTCTTCCCCTCCCCCAGCACACATCTACACTTGATGGCAGGGAAATAATTATTTCCTGCAGAATGGGCCACAAATGTAACAACCGCTCCCCCACCCCCCACCTTCAGTCTGAGGAGAGAGAACTATCAACCACACAGAAGCAAAGATCCAGAGAAACACTGAGGGATGCTACCAGACACTCAACCAGGGCCACCCTCTGATTCCAGCCAGCCACACAGCAAAGATGCTGGCCAGGGACACTGCCCCACACCACCAGACAGGACCCCAAAGAAACAGCTCCACACATAGTGGAAGATACACCAGAGACTGTTAGAAGGACCATCAGACAAAGCCAAAGAGACAGGTAGATGAAACCAGATAGCCAGCCAAAGAGGTGGTCAGAGAACAATGACTCAATCAAAGGACCCGCAAGAAACACTGGAAAGGACTCAGCTAGACCCAGGCAAACACAGTGCCGAAGGACAGGCAAGGAGCACAGGCAGTGAAGCTGTCGGCGACAAAGCCAGAGAGCTAAGACACTGTCAGAAACAGTGCCAGAGAAACCGTCTGACACACAAGCAGAGAAATACCAGAGAAACTGATAGACACAAACAGGCATACACCCAGAAAAACAGCTCAAGAAAAGAGCCAGAGCCACAGCCAGATGCTCAGTCAGGAAGTATCCACACCACTCCAAACACTGCCAGAGACACCATCAGACACACAGTCAGACACACTGCCAGAGACACCGTTAGAAAGACGGCCAGAGAAACAGCCAGACACACAGCCAGAGAAACTGACAGAGACGCAGTGCCAGATACACCCCAAGAAAGTGCCAGAGACTCAGCTCCAGACGGTGTAGACGTAGCATAGCAGAGACAAATGTGGGTATCAGCCTGAAGCAGCTGTGGAGAGGTTGGAGAGCAACAGACTTCCTGGGGCTTCCTGTGGGAGAGGGCTCCTGCCTGCCTTTTGCTACCCTTGACCTTCTCCAGGGAAGTCCCCTCCTCTGAGCCTGCTTTTCCTGTCCTCCCTGTCACAGCCACAGGTGCCCTGACTGCCCCTCCCTGGCACAGCAAATCTTTCTGTGTCCCAAGTGGCCCCAGCTACTCTCTGCACATCAGTGACTCCTGGAGCCTTAGCTACCATCTGGCCTGGCTCCTTCTGACCCTCAGCCCCTCCGCACTCTTCAGCTACTCCTCAGGCCTAGGAGGTTAAGACAATGGCCAAAGTTACAGTCAGCAAGCGGTGGAGCCAGGAAAAGAATCCAGGACTGCCTGAATTCAGAGGTGGTGTGAGAGAGAAAAAGAGAACAGCAGCCAGAGGCCTACCTGGTTCCCTGACCTCAGCCCTGGCCAGTCGCCCTCAGACCTTCCCCCACTGCCTCTGCCATCTGTCCATGTCTTTCTCCTCACAGCCAGGAAGATCCTCTGCCTTGGTCCCAGGCCCACTGCCCACCACATGGGAGCAGGAACCAGGGCATGGGCAGGCAGAAGAGCAGGCAGAGCGGCTGAGGTTAGATCCAAGGATGGGAGTGTTCAGGGAGAGGAGGAACGGATGGCCTCTACTCCCAGCTCCCTCCTGGTCCACACAAGCACACACTCCCACGTGCATGCGTGCACACGCACACACACTCACACACACACACTCAGGCCCCCACAGGGGGAGGGGTGGCTTCTTCATCAAAGTCGCCTCCATCAGCCCAATGAGTTACTGTAAGGGCCGGGCCCTGGGCCAACAGGGCTGCAGCCACGGGAGACGGGCGCTGCTGAGAGTCAGTGCTGCAGAGTGGGGGTGGGGTGCCAAGACAGACACTGCAGGGTTGGGGGCACCCAGAAAAGGGAGAGACTCAGGGAGGGGAAACAAGAGGCAGGGAGAGAGAAGGAGCTCTGAGTGGAGACCCAGAGGGACAAGGAGAGGCTGAGATAGGAGAGACGCAGGGGGAAAGATGGGGCACATAGGAGATGGGCAGAGACTCAAGGGCAGAGGGACAGATCCAGAGAGAAGGGAGGAGACCCCTGGGAGGGGTCTCTGCCCACCCTAGAGCATCTCCGTAGCCTGCCCAGCTCCTCTAGCACAAAGGAGGATGGAATGGTGGTCAATGTTATGTGAGGCAAGAGCAGGGCCCTCCTGGAGGCTGGAAGGATTCTTTCTGGGGATCCAGGACCCCAGCCCCTAGGGGACAAGGGTGAAACCCCATCCATGCCCCTGCCCTGCAGATCCAGAAAGCCCCAGGCCAGTGTCACTTCCCCCTTTCCTCAGACTCCCAACTGGGCCCACTGCCCAGGTCGGAGGTTGAGGCCAGAGGCATCCAGGACACACCTCCATCCCGCCTTGGCTCATTCCAGGCCACCCATCCCAGGGTAAAGAGCATCTTTCCTGAGAATTTTCCAAGTCCACACCCTATGGCTCTGGGATAGATCTGCAGGATGAATCCCATAGAGCCCCAGATAAGGACTATGCAAACTGGCCCAGGCTTCCTATCAGCCCCTTGAAGAGGTCAGCCCCAGAATGAGGAGGGAACAGAGGGGGTACCCCGTAAGCAAGAAAGGAGCCCAGCGCCCAGAAGCCCCTGAATCCCTTGTCAGCACAAGGGTCCCTGCACCTATCCCAGCAAAGAACCCCAGTGTCATCATTACTCCCACACAGGTAACACATTAAGAGTCAAATTCTGGGGTCCCAAATTACTGCCATTGTCCTGCTGTGGCACAAAGACACCATTACACAATGATAACAACACCCATTGAAAATGACACAGTTGTACCATTGACAATGACACACAGGGATGTTGACAGTCACAATGACAATAATGCAGTGAGTGACAGTCACATACATTGACACCAACAAACAGGGCAATGATACCAGTTGACAATGACACAGTCACAGTGACAGTAGCCTCAGAATCAAAGATGCAATGAGACTCCGTCACATAGAGTAACACTGACGGTGACATCAACACAGTGACACAGCGATGCCGATGGACTCAGTAACAGTCTCACAGAATGATACTAGTCCACAGTAATACTGGCACCCCTGGAGTCTGACAGCCGCCATCAGTAACACTGACAGACACTATGACAGGCTCCAGGTCAGGAACCTCTATTACCCAGTTTAAGAATCTGGCTTAGGACCCAAGACCCAAGAACCGTCTTGCCAGTCCCAGCAATGTTCCAGTTGCCCTGTGCCCCTCTCCTCACCCCATGCCTAGCTCAGGGTAGAACCTGGGGAAAGGAGGTGAGTTTTGGAAAGCCTCTATCCCTGCAGAATCACAGATAGCAGTTTAGATTGTAGAAGGCCAACCCTGGGGAAGTCCTGCCACCATCAGGTCAGGGTGGGGGATAATGAGCACCACTAACTGCGTTTCAGCTATAATTGTGTGTGCGTGTTGATCTGTAATAGTGTGTTATGAACTTCAGGGTTTGGGTTGCTGTGGGCATGCTGAGGGTCAGGTAGGCTCAGTCTTGCCTGGACAATGAACGATCAGGGAGGCCTCAAAACAAGTGACCTCAAAGCAAGGTTATTGTTCCATCTCTGAGGCAGGGAATTGAAATCCAGAGAAGGTCACCAGATGGACTCCCTCCATTGCCAGGGATCAGGGTGGGTTCAGAACATCCATCTGATAAGGGCATCTGGCCCAGCAAAGAGCGGAGGGGACTCCCCACAGCTTCCAGTCCCCTGACTCCCATAGCCCAGACTCCAGAATCCCACAGTGAGGGGAAAAGGCACCTTTTATCCTGGGGCCTCATCTCCTTCACCTCTCCCCACAGCAGCCTAGAGGACCTATCTCAGGAATGAGGCAAGAACACAGGACACAGCATGGACTCACTGATTCAAACGCCTGGGGACTCTAGAAGCCTCAGACCTGCAGAGGAATTACGTTGGAGCGGAGAAAGAGAGATACATAGACTTGGAGAAGGAAATGAGAGACAGAGCGGGGGCAAAGACAGGGACAAGGACATGGTGGGCAGGGAGGAACAGTACTGGCTGAGGGAGAGCCTGGAAGAGACAGTCAGGGCAGGCGGGAAGCTCCAGGATGGGGAGGAGGGGCTGAGGCTGGGAGGCCCCCAGATCCCACCAGGCCTAGGCAGCCTGGACAGCGTGGGCGGTGGGGGCGGGGGCAGAGGCCTGAGCGGTCCAGAGGCTTGGGGGGTGGGGGGACCAGGCCGAGGAGGGAGGCCTGGCCCTTGGCAGCTGGCCCAGCAAGCCCCCAGCCAGGGAGGGGCGGGCCTAGGTCAGGGGCCAGCTTGTGGGCTGGGGCTAGCTGGCCATGGGCGGGCAGGCTCCCACTCCCTATGGTGTTTCTCCCTCCTGTCTCTGAATCTCTGGTCTCTAGCCCCTTCTCTTTTCCCTCCTCTCTGAATCCAGACCTGCCTCTCCTCTCAGCTCTCTCAGAGACCCCACCCCAAGTGGCATAGGGCTCCAAGCTGTGCCTGGGTTCAGGATTCAAAATTTACCTCCTCCTGGGCTACCATGTCCCCACCCACACCAGGGGCAAGCCTCAGTCCTCAGGGGAAAGGACCCTACCCAAGCTTAGGCCCCGTCCTCCTCCTTAGAAGGGGGCAGGATAAGCCAAGCACCAGTAGGAGGGGGCCAGGAGGGAGGCAAGGGGAGCGGTCCCCCAGCTCTCAACGCTGGCTGAGGCTGTGGAAAAGGAGGCGGCCCAATTGAGTGAGTTGGGGGGGTGGGTATCCGCACCTGCTGTTGTGACCTCCACAGCCGGAGATGGAGGCCTGGGGGGGACAAGATTCCGATGGATTTTGGCAGCGGCCTGGACTCTGAGTGCTCAAAACCCCCACTCCCAGCCTTTTGCACTGTAGGGACCCTGAGATCAGCATGTGCGTGCCCTGCTGCATGTGTGTGCGGGCGTGTTGTTGGGGGAGCCTGGGGCCCTCCCATGATGGGCCTGGCTGGGCAGATGGGGAGGCATCCTGGGGAGATGGGAATCTGTCACCAGCCTGTGCCCACATGTGAAGGCCCACTTGGAGCCCTGCGTGCTGCCTGGTGACCTGGGCATGGGCTTGTATATGCACATACATGCAGGCCTGTGCTTAAGTAGCCCTTTAGATGCAGAAGGCCTGGGCTTTTACCCTCAGAAGTCATCTGGTCCAGCCCCCTTCCTCTTGAATGGAGAAGAGGAAGGGGCAGATAAGTTCATATCCTCCCTTTGGATACATAGGCTCTGGAGAGCTTCACAGAACCTGAGGCACTGGTGCCAAATCCCCCAGCCCCCAACCCCGGTCCAGTCTCTTCTGGATTCCACAAGAATCAGGAGGCCCCCTCCACCCAGGAAAGGCACACACTCCAGTCAGGTTAAGTCTGTGGGGAGCGGAGTGCTGCTCTTCTTGGAGGGACAGAATGCTGCAGCATGTTAGACAGCTGGAAGAACTCCATGAAAGGCAGGGGATGGGCAGAGCAATAGGGTTGACTAAGACTTCCCTTAGCAGGGGGGATGGGGTAGGGAAAGGCCCGAAGTGGATGCCAGGGACAGGAAGGAGGCTGCAAGGCAGGGCCCCCCATGGAGACAAGGATGGATAGAATGGCTTTCCAGAGTTGGAGACTGGGACAAAGACCTATTTGCCTCAGCATCTCCTACCACACCCACCCCTGGACCCATCACTGCTATAGTACAGACACACCCTTGAATCCATACACAGAGGTCCAGGCATGCAAGCTCACACACACACACACACACACACAGACACACACACTGGGGGGTGGGGGCAGCAGTGCATGTGATGCATTGGCTTGCAACAAAAAAAACCTGAAGCTAGTCATTCTGACAGAGCCAGAGTTGGGTGGGGGGAAAAGAAGCTTCGAATGTCTTCTGTGTTCTGTTCTCTCTGCCCCCTAACGTGCACGTGCACCATGCACGCTACTTCTGAGGAGCCTTCTGGTCTGCTGGGCAAGACCAAGCCATCCTTCCTCCCCTTTCCTCCCCTCCTCACAGTGAGGAAGCCAGAGCAATCTGTTCCTGATGGGTAAACACAGGCTTGAGTACGCGCACACACATGCTCACACACACACCAGCCACTCAGGCCACACAGCGCCTAGTGCTCACTTCATCCTAAGATAGAGCACACACTTGGGTTCTCATTACACCCGGCAGAGCTCTCAAAGCCCCTGCCTCCTCAGACACACAGGACCAGAGCTTCACGGACACACCCAGGCAGCCTTTTGCAGACACTGGCATTCAGAGACTACCATTGTGGCCACACATCAGGGCCTCCCACATGGATACCCACTCCCACAGCCCCGTACATGCTGGTGTGCGTGCACACACACATTACAGTCACACTCACACACACAGACTCCCTCACACAGCCATGGTCTCACATATGGATACCATCACACACTCCAAACAGTCAACCTTCCACACAAACACCATTGTACACCTCCAGAAGCTCAGGGCCCCCAGTCGCCCTTGGCCCCTCACGCCCCGACACCAGCAATGGGAAACACCCACATACACACCCTGAACAGCCACACTGTGCCAGGACCTCAGGCTGCCTAGTTGTGCCTGAGGGGAGGGAGAGAAAGCCTAGGGTGGCCTAGGGCAGGAAAGAAAAGGAAAGGAAATACTTTGTTGGTCCCTAAATAGACGATTATTCCCCAGGCAGCTCCTTCTTCCCCAAACCCTGCTTTCAACAGCATTAGGGGATGAAGGGAGATCCTCTCCATATAGGAGAGGTGAAGGAAGTACCTCGGGGAGACAGATGTTGGCACTGGAATCAGCAAGAGCCAGAAAGGCCCAGAAACCAGCCAACTCCCCAGGCCCTTGCTGCCTCCCCTCATGACCCTCTCTTTGCCACGATGAGGATCAGCAGCAGCTCTCAGCCTAGCTATCTGCTGTGTGATCCCAAGGCCTCTTCAAAACCTCTATATGCCCGTAACTGTCTAGCGGGCACCCAGATGTCTGGCCTGGCTGCAGAAGAGGCAGGAGAGGGGAAGGAGATGGGACCTCCACTCCAGCCCCCCAGCCCCCACCAAAGCCCTGGCATCACTGGCAGCCCACAGAGAGGTAGGGCAGATGCCCAGCATGGGGGGGGGGGCAGGAGGCAGAGCGAGCGGGTGCTCCTCTAACTAACCACTGAGGAGGAGAGTCCTAAGGTGTCCTTGGACCCTGCAGCCCCGCCCCCATCACTGGAGGAGTAGACGCGGAGTCGCTGTCCAGGCAGAATGGAATCCAGGCTGTGCTGGCCAGGCCCCAGCCCAGGAAAGATCAGCAATGCTGCGGACATCCTTGCCACTTGCCACTCCAGGTGTAGCTGGGGCCCTGATGCCTCCATCCTAAAAGGAGCCTGACTTGACTCCATGGAAGCCAGGCAGGACCTAAAGAAACCAGGCAGGGGTAATGCCATAAAGCCAGGTGATAGGGACTTCAGGGAAGCGGGCAGTGGGGACAAAAGAAACCAGGCAGCAGGGTGTAAGGAAACCAGGTGACAGGGCCCCAAAGAAGGTAGGTGGTGGGAGCCAAATGAAACCAGGCAGTGGGGACTAAAGTTAGCTAGGAGGTGTGGACAAATGAAGCCAGGCTTCGGGGATCAAATCAAACCAGGCAAGAGGCCCACAGGATGTGAGAAAAGAAAGATATCAAGAGCTCATCCCCTCTGTCTAGATGTCACCCCCACACCCTGGGCCTCTCTCTCTATAGCCCCCCTTCCACTCAGGCGGTGGTCCCCTCCCCCAGGCCGATGGACACAGCCAGAGCCCCCTCCCCTCTCAGAGGCCTGGTCCGATTGCAGCCAATGGGCCCCGGCCCCATCCCTGGGACCTCAGGAAGTCCCAGTCCCTCCCACCGGCTGCAGAGGCAGGGGGGCTGGGGGGAGAGAAAGAGAAGAGAAGAGAGACAGCTTGGCAGGGGGAGCGCGCGGAGCAGCCGCGGGGGGCGGGGGCCGAGAAAGGAGCGGGAAGCGCCGAGGCGGGCTGGGCGGGCTGGCGGGTGGGCGCGGGGCGGGGGCGTCGCGGCGGTGGGGGTGACAAGTCCTCCGGCCCTGCGGCCACTGACCTGGGTCCCCACGCAGGCGCCCCGTCGGTGCCTCCGGCGCTCCGTGGGTCCGCCTGCCCGCCTGCGGGCATCGGGTCTGCGGGGCTGGGGCCCGGGCAGGCGCAACGACCCGGGAGGCAGGAGCAGCCCCCACAGTGGTCCCGGCGGGCGGGTGGGCGAGGGGCCGGGCCACGCGGTGAGCGACGAGGGCCGAGCCCCGAGTGAGCGACCAGGCAAGCGGGCCGGGAGGAGGGGAGGAAGGAGCGCGCTGCAAGCGAACGAGCAAGCGAGCTAGCGGAGGGAGAGTGAGGGACGGCATGCAGTGAGGTCATCCTTTGAATCTAATTGTCTGAGTCAGGAGGAGATGTGGCACTTGATGCTGGGGGAGGGGAGGCAGAAGGGACCCTCCCCGCTCCGGTCCAGGCCCCACTCCACACCCAGGGGCGGCCGGGGCCTCCCTTCCCCGGCCAAGGAGAAGTTGCCGCAGGCCAACTCGGGCAGACCACTGCCGGTCTCAGGGCTGACCTCTGCAGCCTGGGGCTATCAGCAAGCGGTGAGAAATGTGGGACCCGGCCCCAGCTCCGGGCTACCTTCCTCCTCCCGGGGTGACCGCTCCCTCCCAAGGCCCAGCTCACTTTCCCGCATTTTTTAGGGCACGGGAGGTTCCCAGCCTACCCCCAGGTCCTATTCCAGGTCCTAGTCCTGCCCTCTGAGGATAAAGCAGGAACTTCAGCCAGCCTTCCAAGTTGCTTACTTTAGAAGTATGGGGCCCCAACTCTATTCCCCAAGTTACTTCCAGTGCTGGGAATTTGGGGGAATCTGGAAACTGAACCTCAGGCTCACCATCCTGCCCTCTGGGAATGACAGTGCAATGCCACCCGTGCTCCAGTGACCTTCTGTATTTGGGATGAGGACCCCACATCCCCCTTCAGAAGGGGCAGGAGCAGGGCAACTCCTAGGGTCTCCAGGGAGGGACCAGGCTGCCCAGAGGGTGAGGGGCAGGTTGGTCGCTAGACCCTGGGCTTGTCAGGTGTGCACACCCGTACATATACACATGAGCACACGCACACGTGCACACGCACATGGGGTCGGGGGCACCAGACAGCTCGGGATGCTCACACCAAGGGCCGTACACCCCTCCCTTCGCCCCCGTGGGGGAGGGGTGATAAATATTTAAGGGGCTTTTAGCTCAAAAGGGGCTGGAATGGGGGAGGGAGGGGGATCCACGCTGCCTGATTAATGGGGTTACGGGCTTGGATCAATCCCTCCGCCCGCCGCTCCCTCCTCCCCCTCCTCCCTCCCTCTGCCTAATGCGCTTTATCAGGAGACGCTTTTCTGACTTGGCAGCGTCGGGCGTTTTAAATAGACCCATTTAGAGCTGGGGTTGGGGGAGAAGGAGGGGGGTGGAGAGACAGAGATTGAGACAGGCTGGGAGACAGAGACAAATCAGGAAAGAGAGATGGGCCCTAGAAGAGAGAGACTGGGAGAGGAGAGACAGAAGGAAATGCAGAGATACCATCGAGATAAGACACTGAGGGTGAGGCTCCCACGGAGGCTGAGATGGAGAGAGAGAGGGTGATGGAGAGAGAAAGGGTGATGGGAGGCCAAAGGAAGCTGGGGGCCTGAGGAGCAGAAACAAACAAACAAAAAGAGAGACAGGGAGGAAAGGAACCATGGGCAGCGGGGAGAAACCCAGAGAGAGGCTCTCCACAAGGGCTGTGTGCTAGCCTGGGAGACAGCAGATATTCTTTATTTCCGAAAACAGTTTTTCATCCACTTTGTTAAATTAAAAAGCTGTTTTTAAAATGGTGCTGGAGGTGCTGGCTGGGGGAGGGTGAACAGAACTGCCAAGTCCTCCCTCTCTGGCCTCCTCCTCCTCCTTGGCCCCCACAGAAGCTGCCTCAGCCTGAGCCCCTGGGGTGTTCTCCAGCTCCCCTGCTCGCTGAGGCAATCCTCTGAGATCCCCAGGAAGAGGGTCAGGGCATCTGAGCTACTGTTCACTGGCAGGAAGTCCCTCCTGCTGTCTGGCTTCAGTTCTTCTTGCTGCAGGGAGCCCATTCTTTCCCCGACCACTATCCTTCTCTTCTCCAGCTCCCATCCCGGTTCCCTAAGGTGTTCCCAGTTTGCAGAGGATTATGTGCCCTTGCGGCCCAGTAGCCCACTTTCCATGTAAGCCATTAGACTCCTCCCAAGGTACCCCCCATAAATATTATCTTTTATTCTGTACATCCATCTCCTAGCCCCATCCTACTCTGAACTATCAGATACATACCCCATGTCCTTGGGTCCTCTGGGAACAGTGGGGTGAAAAGCTTAACTCCCTACAGCCTTACCAGGCCTCCCTTCCTCTTCTCCTGGGCCCCAGCTCCATCTTAAGCCCCTTTTATGTGTCAGCCTGGGGTACCCCCACTCCACCCTCAACAACACCCTGGTCCTAGTTGTGAAGGGTTAGTCCCCCCTCAGCCCCCAGCCAGGAAAATGGCCAGTCTGTTTGGGAGCTGAGATGAAAAGCCCGGTCGGCCTTTGTGGGCCTCTGGCGGGTTTTGGACAATAGGCCCTTCCGTTCCGCTCCAGTGCCTTGATTCCTTGGATGCCCCCACCCCCAAGCTGCCAATCCAGGGGCCTTGCCTGGCCTGAATGAGAGACAGGGAGAGTCAGGCTCGGCCCCACAGCTGGCCTCAGAAGATTCTGGACTTTCTAACCTCCCATCCCATCTTTTTAAAGCCTACCTGCTCCTCCAATCAAGCCAGAGAGATGTTTGGAGGGGCAGAGAGGAAACCTGAGGACACTGAAACAGAAACATACTCCCATATCTGGGACTCAGCTCCCCCTTAGTATAGAACCCAGTTTCCTAACCTGGTGTTGCCCTTGCCTGTGTGACAATAGATAAGTCTCTTCCCTTTCTAGGCCTATTATGAGAGCATGAAAAGCCTCAGCCAGGCTGAGCCCAAAACCTCTGGAAAAAGAAAGGACAGGGAAGAGAGGAAGGAATCTCAGGTCCTCCTCCACTCATGTCCCCTAGACGTACAGCCCCACTACACCTGCCTGATTCCCTGAGACTGACCTGCCCCACCTGGGCCCCGGCACCTACCTCTTCACCACTGGCCAAACACCAAGCACATCAATGTCCTCCTCCTCCTCCAGACCAACTCTTCAGGACTTCCAAAACCAAGGGGGCAAGATGAGGTGACAAGGCTAGAGTCTAGAAGGGCAAAGGGCATAAATCAGAGGTCACAGAGGAGCCACAGGCCTTAGTCCAACTCAGAGGCCATTCCATACTCACAGGCCCACTGTGAGAAGGGGAGACTGAGGCAGGCAGCAGCTAAAATCTGGAAGAAGAAAAGTTGAGAGTAATACAGACCCCTTCTAGCACTCCTTGCTGACTTCAGGTTCTGAACCACAAGCACAAAGGTTACCAGAAGGCAGTGGCCTGATACAACACAGAGATACACACCCGCAGACAATCCACAATTCCCATACAATCAGTTCACAGACACACAGGCACCTCCATATCACATGCATCCTCACATGCACAATCCTAGAGTCACAGGGTCACAGGCATGGTGTAAATAACCACCATCATAACACCCCCTTCCTTATCACCACTATGATTTATTGAGCATCTATTATATGCCAGGAACTGTGTTTGGCACTTTATATGCATTATCTTACTTAATCTTCATGATTTCTCCATGAGGTAGGTTTTATTGTTCTTCCCATTTGATAGCCAAGGAGATTCAGCTTCAAGGAGGTCTTGCCCTATACCACAGAGCTGATCAGTTCCAGAGCCTAGATTTGAGTCTATATCTAATTCCAAAACCTTGCTGCTATATCAACTTGCCTGTGCAGATCTCTCACCCACCTGCACAATGCCTTTCCCAATAATAATAGCAGGTATCACTTGTTCAGGGTCCTTGGTTACCTAGACACTGTGATAAGTACTTAATTTACATTTTGGTACTGAATCATCGAAACAAGCTTCAAGGCTGGGCATGGTGGCTCACACCTGTAAAGTCAGCACTTTGGGAGGCTGAAGCAGGTGGATCACCTGAGCTTAGGAGTTCGAGACTAGCCTGGGCAACATAGTGAAACTCCATCTCTACCAAAAATACAAAAAATTAGCCAGGCATGGTGGCACGTGCCTGTGGTTCCAGCTACTCCTGAGGCTGAGGTGGGAGGATCGCTTGAGCCTGGGAGGTGAAGGTTGCATTGAGCCAAGATTGAGCCACTGCACTCCAGCCTGGGTGATCAAGTGAAACCCTATCTCAAAAAAAAAAAAAAAAAAAAAAGCTTTGGAGGTAATACTGTTTCTGTTTTACAGATCCTGAAACTGAGGAGAAGCAGCTTGGCCAAAGTCACACAACTGGTAGTTGGTAAAGGAGCTGGCCTTGAACTCAGGGATATCTTGAAAGCCACTGTTGCTTCTATGGACTCCAGCCATTCAAAAGACCCCTCACCTTCTATAAGACCTCAGGAGATCCTCGGGGTCCAACTGCTCCCCTGAAAACAGGTCCCAGATATATCTGCCAAAGGTTTGATTAGGTGCCTAAACACATACCATGAGAAAGGGATTCCATGTCTTCCAATCCTGCCCAGAGATGCAGAGACATCACCAACCAGGGAGAGATAGCCAGAAACTAAAATAAGGTATTAGAGACAGGCTGGTTGATAGTGACAGATACAGCCACACCAAGACAGGCCCAAAGGGAGGGAGATTGAGGGGAAGCCAGAGACAGAGAGGGACACATTAGGCCAAAGAATGAAAGAGATAGCTGGAAAAGGAGACAATAGGAGTAGAGGAGGGTGCAGGCTGACATGAAAAAACACGGACAGATACACTCCAGTATGCAGACAGACACATATAGACCCATCTGACCTTCACAAGAAACAGACTGTGAAAGCAAGCAAGGCTCAGGCTGTGTGTGGCGTGCGTGTGTGTGTGTGTGTGTGTGTGTGTGTTGTGGGGGGAGCATGCAGAGTCTGTATTGCTACGTACATTACACCAGCTGCTTCCAGCAATTTCATCTGATTAATAATAAATGCCCCATAATTACAGCTGCTCCCCTAGCCCTTCTTCCTGTTTTTTGTCAGCTGCTGCCAGGCCAGCCCCCAATAGACCCTATGGTCCCCTCCATCCTCACCTGCTGTCCTCTAGGAGGCTGAGAGAATGTGAGCTGGTAGAGGAGGCCAGACTCCCAATTTAAGGAGGGATACCCATCTCCCTATCTTGGATTAATGCCCTTTGCTTCCAAGCAAAAAGTCATCTTACTTAGGTCTCATTCAGAACTCTTCTACTGCATAGGTATAACTTGTGACCCCTAATATGGCCTAGGGGCCCACATCTGGGATGCAGAGAGATGAAATCCCTACGCCCACTCTTTATTACTCGCTGGCCAAGACTCCATCCACAAACTACCTAGCCTCAGAACCCTGTAGGCTCAGAGGAGGAAGGGACCAGGACAGGGGCCCTCACCCCATCATTCCAATCCCACACAGCCTGAATCTTTGCCCACTTGTATACCCTAGAGCTCTGGACACTAGGTGGCTCCGCCTGCCCATTCCTGAGTACCCCCCCAACTCCACCCCCACAGGTCCAGCTCCCTCCAGGCCTCCCACCCAAGCTCTCCAAGGCAGCTCTATCAGAATCAGCTGCGGGGTTGTGCCGATCTGTTTCTAATCGTTGGGGCCTGGTTCACGCTTGCCCCCACCCCCCAATATTGATTCCATTATTTGGAAAGTCACTGACGTCAGGGGCCTGGATGGGTGCCAAAACCGCCTTCTCTCCTGGCCTGGGCCAGGGCCCAGCCCCCCATCCCGCAATTTCACGGAGGGGCCCAGAAGGGTCAGCTCATGGGCCAACGTCACATGGCATCTTCCCTCTGACTCTGGGCTCCTCTTGCCTTTTTGGGACCACTGTGCAGCTCCCTTCTGGATAGAGGGGCTATGCAAAGGCCTGGGATTTAGAAGTTGGGGGAGGCTATAAAAGGGAGTCTTAAGACCCTCATTGGGACTCTGGCTGCAAGGAGGGGCTCTGAAGAGGTAAGGAGGAGGGCAGTAGCTCAGAAAAGGGTAGTTGGGAATACTTTGTGTTTTTTGCCACACTCTTATTTTGGAACATCCTGAAGCTGGTCTTGAAATGAATCCTACAGACTACTTGGTTTTTATTTCTGATATCAGATGTATCTCCAGACTCTCTTAGAAGGAAATTCTCTGCAGTGTAGGATAACAGATTACCCTAAATTTTGCCATAATTTGACTAACTGGCACCAGTAATTTTATAAATCTTTGCTCCACATAACAAAGGCTCTCTCTGTCGTGCATCTCTCACCTGTGCTGCCTCAGGTTCCCCATATTCACACACTCTCCCAGTCTTTCCTGGTGCTGGGTGTGTTTCCTCCTCTCTGTCTCTATCTGACCAAGATGCAGCCACTGCCACACTGGCCCACGCCAGCAACTCCTGGGCTCTGGCTGGACAGAGTATTTTTAGGATCCGAACCCCGTGTTCTCAGACAGGCATTAATAACCAATACAGACAGTCTGTGGTGCCCACAACAGCTACACAGCCTCAGAGCTCAGCCTTGGAAGGTCAGAGATGGGGTCCATTCCCTCAGTTAGAGGGTCCCTGAGGGAATGGACCCCATCTCTTCTTGTCCAAGAAACCCACACCCAGAGAGGGTAAGGGGCATGTTCACCACCACATAGGGAAAAAAGGACCTTACCTTCTGCAAAATCCTGAGGCTGGGAAGGAGCAGGGTGACCTCTGACCTCTGTCACAGAATCAGAGTGATTACCCTGCCCCAGCCTCCTCTGGTCCAGGCCTTTCCAAGGAAGGGGCCTATCTTCTGCACTCCTTCCCTGAGTGAAGGAAAGTCCTTCCTCTAGTTTAGCCTGCAAACCAGTCTTCCTTTGAGCCAAACAGGGGTGTAGGACAGGGGATGCTGGGTCTCAAACCACAAATCTCAGGAGCTTCCTTCTCCCCACGATCTGTCCCACTCAGTGATTCATGCTTCAACATTTATTGAGCACTTATTCCCTGCCAGGCACTGTACAGGGAGTCAGGCACATGGTCCTGCCCACAGGGAGCATTCGGTCCAATGAGAAAGAAAAAGATGTATTACTGTTCACACAAGAATGCCTTCCTATGGTGTACAAGGTTTGTGCCAAGAGCAGGCAGGTACAGGGTGAGCAAGGTAGACCCAGTCCTTGAGTCACACAGACCTCACAGGCAACTACTATGCAACCTTGGTGAGTGTCATGTGGGGAAAGTACAGGTAGGCTATATGGTGGGGCACACTGACTGCCCTGGGTCTGGAGAAACCTGTCCTCCTACAGACTAAGGACTCTTCAGTTTGCTCCTAAACTCAAGACGGGCCCTCAAGCTGAATACAAGTCACTACCATAGTTTAATTTCAGTTCCTGCTACTGTAGCTCTAGTCCCAGCTTTTGGGAGCTGGCTGCCCACAGCAGCAGGGTCTAACTCTTCTTCAACATCTGCTCCAGCTCCTCCTCCCACCCCTTGACCCACAGAGTGCCTAGCTCTGGTGACCTCCAACCAGGCACAGCTCTGTGCTTTGGGACTCTCTTTGCCCTCTGCAGAGGTAAAAGGGATTGACGACCTCAGTGCTCTCCATCCCCAAGGACCACTTGCCTTCCCAGCCCCTCCCCACAGGAAGCCGAGAGCCCTTGTGGGTTTGGTCACTCAGGGCCACAGGAGTTTACAAAGCTGAGGTCTCCCCCACTACCCCCACCCAATGGTGGGTCTAGAGGAGGGGTCAGTTCTCACTTCTCAGGCTCCTTGCTCTCTAGGACCCCCGAAACCAAGCACACATGGTCCCCCCCAACCCATCTGCATTTCAAAGAAAATCCACTCCATATGTTTCCTATTCATTTACACTTCAACTCGCCATGGGGGGGCACAGAGCAGGGGCGCCTTGCCTTTAAGCCCCCCACCCCCATGGGGGGCTGGAGAGCATGTGTCCCCTTCAGGACAGGGCGCAGTTACAGCCCAGCCATCTCAGTATTGGGAGGGACCACAGGGCCATGTCCCTACTGTGTGGGCTCCCATGGGGGAAGACAGCATATCTCAGGCAGCCCCACCCACTAATGTCCATAGCAGCAGAGCACGCAAAGTCCAGGGCAGGGTCTCCAGGGGAGTTGGAGTCCCAGGGCTGGCTGCAACCTAGGCCCCCCAGGGCTACTGCTCTTTTGGGGAACAGAGTGGGGAAGCCCAGGCATGCCCTGGAGCCAGGATAAGGGCTCAACAGGCAATCCCAGAGACACTGTGGGACACACACAACATAACATGGTCCCTACCCCTCCCCAGCCAGGGCAAAGAAGAGAAGAGAGCGTGGGATCCCGGATCCCGTCTCTTCCTCCAGCTACCTTCTCCTCACAGATTTGAGGCTGTTATCTCTCCTACAATCACAGATTCAATACCCTGGAGCAGTCGCAGGAGCCAAGGTCTGCTCCCTCCAATCTTCACACCCCTCCCATCCTAAGAATGATTGAGATGTGTGTGTATGGGGTGGGGAAGATGTCTTGGGAGGACAGGAGTCTTATTTCCCCCACCTGGCCTTCTCTACTACAGAAGGGATGTCCAAAACTATTCAAGGGGGATGGGTGTGCATTGACATGGCACACAGAGGAATCTAAGAGTTCATGTCACTCCTGTACCAACGATCCACTCAGATTTTCCTGCCAAGTGCCTAGTCTCCTTATGGAAGGAAAGCAGGGAAATCTGACTGGGTTAGCCTTTACCACCACTCCCCTCCATTAGCCCACAACCCATGTGAGGGATGTGACCAAATGTGTATCCTCTCTCCTCCTCACCTTTGGAGAGGACAGATCCTGTAGCAGTCTCTGTTCCTCACCTCAAGTGCCCCAATACTCACCACAAACCAAAGGAAAGCATGGGCATATCTGACCATGAGTCCTAAGTTCCACTGGAATTGTGAATGGCACAATCTCAGTGTGGATCTGAATGTGAGCCCAGGATGAAAGTGTGAGTTTAAGTGTCACAGTCTAATGTCCCATCTAAGTGTGAACTCCAAGATGCAAGTATGGGTTTGAGTATGAGCCCAGGTCTCAGCACGCATCAGACTGTAAACCCCAGTGGGTCTGAATGTGAGCTCCAGGACTGAAGTGTGAGCCTGTGAGTCTCAGGATTCCTGCACAAGTCAGCATAAGCATTAGAGTTCTAGTGTAAGTCTGAGTGTGAGACCCTGGTCGTAAGGGCTTCTGAGCATAAGCTAAGGTAACTCATATGGAGTCTGAGTGTGAGCACTGGTATCCCTTTTTAAGTCTGAGTGTGAGCCCCAAAGTGCCCTTGTAAGTCTAAGTGTGAACATCAGAATCCTAGTGTGAGTCTGAATGTGAGTTCTGAGATCCCAATAGGAACCTCAGTGAGTCACAGGATTTCACGTGAGTCTGATGGAGTCACCAAGATCCTGGCATGAGTCTCTGTGTGAGCCCTAGGTTACCCACGGAGGTCTGACCCCCAAAGTCCCCATATGAATCTAAGTGTGAACCCAAAGGTCCTAGTGTGAATCTGAGTAAGCTCCAGGGTCCCCGTGTGAGTCAGTGTGATCCCCAGCTTGGAAGTGTGAATCTGACTATGAACCCCAGTGTCCTCAGTGAGTCCTTGAGTTCAAATGTGAGCCCCTGGGAGGCCGAGACGGGCGGATCATGAGGTCAGGAGATCGAGACCATCCTGGCTAACCCAGTGAAACCCTGTCTCTACTAAAAAATACAAAAAATTAGCCGGGCGAGGTGGCGGGCACCTGTAGTCCCAGCTAGGCGGGAGGCTGAGGCAGGAGAATGGCGTGAACCCGGGAGGCGGAGCTTGCAGTGAAATGAGATCCGGCCACTGTACTCCAGCCTGGGCGACAGAGCCAGACTCCGTCTCAAAAAAAAAAATAAATAAATAAAAAATAAACAAATGTGAGCCCCATGTTCCCCATGCGAGTCTGACTGCAACTCGGAGTCCCAGAATGTAGGAGTGTATATGTAACACTAGTTGTTCTGCCTGTAATACTTGGTGAATTTGTGTCTGTGTCACTGACACAGTGTCACTGACACGTGAATTGTGTCTTCATGTGAGCCCCAGTGTGAGCCCGAGGACCCCAGTGAGATTCTGGGTGTGAGCTCTAGGTCTCAATGTAGATCTAAGCTAAAGGATAAGACCGTGAATCTAAGCATGAGCCTACACTCCCAGTGTGGGTCCCAGTGTGAGCAGAGTTCCAATGTGAGTCTACATGGAAACTCCAGGACTGAAGTGTATCCCTGGATATGAGCCCCACAATGTAAGTGTGAGTCCATATGAATGTAAACCCCTAGACCCTAGAAGGAGTTAAGTGTCCCAGTGTGCATCTGAGTATGAATTCCAGAGCCCCCAGAAGTCCTGTGCATGACCTTTAAACTCCTAGTCTTTGTGTAGGCTCATGGTCTCAGTTGGAGTATCAGCCCTGACAGTGTGAACCTCAGCTCCATCTCACCAATGCTGACCAGCAGCCCCTGGCACCAGCTAAGAGGATTTGTGTGGGTTGTGACAGTGGAGACAGGGGGGCATAGTTTGAGACACCTAGGCCCCTCTAGCCCGCAAGTCATTGCTAGCCCTACATCCCTAGGAATATGCAATGGTTCAAGCCCCATTCCCACACATGTAATGACACACCATCACACCCAGAGTTACATACACAAAAATACAGCTGGTGTTGCAGACCCCTCGGACACACAGCAATTACAGATGCACAGACACACCCAGCATTTCAGACTCACCACCTCAGTGATCACAGCCACACAAACACACCCAGTGACACAGACACAAATTCACCAAGTATTACAGGCAGAACAACTAATGTTACAGATACACTCCTACAGCGGCATGCAGACACACACCCAGTGTTGCAGACAAGCTGCCAGGCACACAGACACACACAGACGCTTCTCAAAGAGACAGACTAGACGTAAAGAGAAAGAAAATCCTGAATTTTCAACAAGGCGTGAAATAGTCCTGCCCGCCTGAAGCTACTGGATGGGGGAGGGGGACAAGGGAGCCAGCGAGCTAACGGTGGAGGAGAGGCTCGGGAGAGAAGAGGAGCCGAGAGGGAGAGCTGTCCGTCTGGTGACCTCCCCACGGCCCAGCCCCCACGCACGCGGAGATACACTACTCGGAGCAACACAGGGACACCCAGGCTGGCTCACACTGAGCCGCACTGGAGGAGACACACACGAGCAGACTCACAAAGAGACACTTGGGGATACACCATAGGCAGACTCACACAAGCCAGGAAGACTTACAAAGAGACACACTGGAGGAGACCCACTACATGGAGATACATCCAGGCGGACTCAAGAGAAAATCATGAGGAGGCCGACCGACACACACACACACACACGCATACACACACGCGCGCGCGCGCGGATTCACACGGACACACATGCACTGGCAGACGCGCAACCGTCCGTTCGTATCCCCGGGCGCTCTGAAGTCCAGATTTCTGCCCGAGAAAGAAGCCACCTTTGGGCATGCAGAGGCCACTACGAACCCCCGAAGCCCAGGAATTTTTCCAGACCCCGCGTGTGCAGCTGAGGGGTGGGGAGAACAGGGACACTAGGACAAACCGCCGGAGCCACCTCCCTCTAGTCGACAGTCCGGCCCCACCACCACCACCACGCCCAACCCCCGGAGCGCCCGGACGTGGGGGTTCGCTTCTCCAGCGCCCCCGCCCCCGAGTTTGCAGGCAAAGTTTCTCGTGAACTTTCCTGTCGCCCTCGGCCGTAGGCCCACGGGTGTCCCCTCACTCTTCCCGCGCGCACGGTCTGTCGGTCAGTCCGGGCTCTGAGGGTCTGGCCGCGCGCACTCCGCCGCAGGGTACTCACCGCGCCCTCGGGCTACCCGGGCTTCGCGCTGCGCCTTCCGACCGCCCCCGGCAGCGAGCGAGGCAGGGAGCGCGAAGCTAGCACCGCCCGCCGGATCCCACCGCCAAGCCTCGCGCCGCGCCGGCTGGAGCCGCCGCCTCCGCTGCCGCCGCCGCCCGCTCTGCACCGGCTCTTCAGCGCTCGGCGGCTTTAACCCCCCCATCCTCCTCCCTCCCTCGCGGGCTCCCTCCCTCCTTCCCTCGCCCATGTGACCGCGGGCGCCCGCTCGGCCGCGCGCGCCCTCGCTCCCCTCCCCCTCTTGCCTTGTCTCTCCGCGGCCGCGCGCCACGACCCCTCCCCGCCACGGGCCCCGCGCGCCCCCGCCTTGGCACGCTCTCGCTCCTGGCACACGCGGCCCGCTCGCCCTGCGCGGGCCTGTGAGCCCCCACTCCCACTCGCCCGGCACTGGCACGCGCTCTGGCCCCCCGCTGGCATACTCGCCCGCACTGGCACGCGTGGCCCCCTCGCGTTCACCCTTTCTCGGGCGCGCCCTCCAGACGGCTGTGGTCCCCGTGCTTCACGCGCAGCCCCGGCCGCGGGTCTCGCAAACGCGCGCGCGCGCACACACACACCCACTCCGCCCGCTCCCCTAGGGCGGCTGGGCGCGCACCCACCCCCGGGATCGCTCCTTCACACTCACTCTCCCTCTCAGTCTTGGCCAGGTCTCTCCTGCGCACACTCCCGCACGTTCAGGCCCTGACGGCCTCGCACCGACTCCCTGGCACACCCCGGGCCAACTCTCGGGGTCCTCCCTCCGGCGTCGCCGTGAGAGGAACGCGAGCCAGAACCCCCAACCCCCACTTTGGGCAGAAGAAGCCAGCCGGCTCCGCCCCTCCCCTATTACTACTGCCCCCTGCAACGACTCCCCTCCCGGTCACCCCCTCGCGCGGGGGAAAAGGGCTTCCTTGACCGGGGACGAACCCAGCCGGGAGCCCAGGCCCATGCTTCCCATGTCTCCTATGACACCAACACCACTACTAGCATGTTCCTCGTGCTCCGAGGACACACAACCGGGGGAGAAGCCTCCACTAGAATGAAGGGGTAGGGAGGGTGCACCCTCAATGCCGGGCACAGGCACACCCCTCGATAGGAGGCTTACTCCTTTCGCAGCCTGGGCCTCTGAGGGGCCGGGGTGTTCACTGCATTCGCCCCTGGGCCTCCGGTCTGGCTGCAACATAGGAGAGTAAGGTTAGACAACCTGACCAACTTCTGAGGCCACGTGAGAGCGCAATGGAGTGGCAATGGCAGAGGCGGAGACCGAGAAGGCCACCCTCGTCTCCACCCCTTGGATTTTTCACCTGACCCTTGACCCATAATCCTGGGCCCTGCCCCTCCGGGGAGCTGCTCTAGGGCTGAGGGCGAGGAGAAGGGAGGGAAATGTCTCGCTCTTTCCTCACATCCTACCCCAGTAGGCTGCCTAGAGCGCCCGGGCCCTTTCCCAACAAATGCCTCAGGGACTCCCACTGCAGAGGAAAATCCTTCTTCCCGCCACGGCCTGGGCTTTTCACTTTCACTTCCGTGGCCACAGAATCCCCTCTCTACAACTGGCAGGGGTCGGCATGGGCTGGAGCTCAGAGACGGCCAGCTAGGACTTCAGGACACACAGCAAACTAGCTGCGCCCCGCTGAGGGCCAGCGCACAGCCGCCCACCCAAGGTGTCCTATCCTCGGGCTCTCCGGGCCGCCGGCCTCCTGCTTCCCGGGCCACAGACCAGGATTAGACTGAGGACGCGAGGAAGGAAGGGGGCGGTGCGACGGGATCTTGAGAGGAGCAGGACTTGCCCCTGCCCCTGCGGCGAAGCTCTAGGCCCTGGCAAGGTTCGGTACACCGGGGGCCGCTCCTCCCCAGGGGGCTGACCGGCCTGGGCGCTCTAATCCAACAGGGGAGGGGCGAACGGGGTGAAAATTGGCGAGTGGTTTGGGGAACGGACTTGACCTCCAGATGCTCCGGTGTCCCTGGCTCAGCCTCTTTCTGCCAGGTTGGGAGCAGTCGGGAATTCTGTCCCAGTCCAACGTCCCCCTCGTCCCCCTCGGCCCTCGGGGACGCAGAGGCTGCAGTATGCAGAGCCGCAGTCCACGGCTGCGGGGACAAGATCCGCACTGGGCGTCCGGAGTCCTGGAAGTGGACGTGTGGGTGTCAGAGGATAAAGGAAGAGACGCACGTCGGACCTCTGTCCAGGCGTCAGGCGGGTCAGCAGCTCCTCTCGGCGCGGGACCCAGCGGCCTCGAGCGCTTCCCCGGGGCCGAAGCGACACCTGGCGGACGGTGCGGGACGTGCGTTCCCCTCTGGCTCCTGCTCCGCGCTGAGGCCTGGGCCACCTACTGAACACCGGGTGCTACCACCTCTCCACACCGCCGCCACCCGGCTCACAACCAATTTTCCTCCCCCCGGAGCTGGGTCAACAGACTAGTCGTGGTTTCCGCTCCTGCCGCCTCTGATGCCCTACCTAGCCAGTAGCCTTTGAGCTTGTAAGCCTCAGTGCTGAACCCTCCCCACCGCCTTGGGAGCAAAGTTGAGTTTCTTAGGTGGGGCTTCAAAGCCCTGCAGGATCTGGCCCTGCCTCCTCTCCAGCTTTATTAAGCGCCCCTATTCCCGGCCTCCCCAGCTCTGCGCCAGCCCACTTCTGTGTCATGTCACTTATGCTTAAGCCAAACCCCACTTCACTGACATCCTCTCCCCAACCCCACCTCCAAGAATTCACTGCCTTCCCAATCTTCACTATCTACCTTGCCCATGATGCAGTGGCTGGAAGTAATACCCCCAGGCCAGATGCCTTGTGCCCTGCACCTGATGGGGATCTCACATTTGGGCCTGGGGAAATTAGGGGAAGTTCCTGAGAGGCCTGGGGAAATTAGGGGAAGTTCCTGGTTGACTTGCAGTTCCTGGAGTTCTCTACCATGAAAGGGGCTCTATGGCCAGGATTTCTGACACCACCCTCCACCCTGGCAGGTGACCTAAACTTGGACCCCCCCCCACACACACACCAAGGGGTCAATTGTGCCATCCCAAGCGTTTGGGCAAGCAAAAACCCTTCCTCATTCTTACTGACATGTCCCCAAGGAAGGAGAGCTCCTTCCCCATCTCCTATGGAGGATCTACCTTTCCAGTGCTCCTTTAGGAAACAGTGCTGGTTTCTAACTTGCTATACCATCAGAAAGTTTCTGCCTGGAGCGCACACCTGGCTCTCCAAAGTTACAAACACACACACTCTCACACACAGGCTCTCTGTATTACAAATGCCAAATACATGGTCACATAAAGTCACACACCCAATCTCAAACAGTAAAAAGTGTATACTCAACTTCACTATGGTACACTGAGAGTCAGGGTCCCCAGCTTAGACTAGGAACTAGAGATCCCAAAAGAGTAGGAGAGTCCCTGAGTCACACACACCATACCCACACGTAGACACAGTTACACAGCCATGAACTCAGTCACACTGAGTGTCACACAGGCACACACAGAGTCACACACGCTCTCAATCACACTGGGGTTTGGCGGGTTGGGGCGGGCTCCAGGAGGCAGTTATGTAAACGCCCTCAAGCCCCCCCTCTCGCTCCCCCTCACCCCGCCTGCTTCCTCACACAGTGCCAGCGCCCGGGGCGGCTTGGCCGGGACCCGGGAACAGCTCGGCCTCGCGGAGGCTCCAGGCGCCGAGAAACCCGATCCCACACAGCCCCGGGCCGAGCCAGGGAGGGGGGCCCAAAACCCCCCCACTCAAGGTCCAGCCCAGGCCCCTAGGGACGACTTACCCCTGCATCCAGAGACACCTCCCAGCACCCTCCTGAGATAGTACCTGGGGCCCACTCACAACATCCCCATCCTGCACACCCCCTTTTGGAATCCTATCATCTGGATGGCTGCCTATGTGCCCTGACCCTTCCAACCTCTGGCACCAGAAAGGGCAAAGATTCTCTAAAGGTAGAGAATGAGGGAAACTAAGTATTCAACCTTGAATTACCCCCAGTTCCTGGAACTATCTCCTCTTCCCTTCTCACCAGGGCCCTCTAAATCCGCTCTGATAGAGAGGGGCTTTCATTCCTGTCCAGGTCCCCCTCAGATTTGCTGCCTATCGATTCCAATATATTCTGTCAGAATTCTAAATTATTCAGGTCCAAGTTTCCCCTCCCTCCCTTTGATATCCTTTCTTCTCCTCCACTGGAAGTTCTAACTCCAGTCTAATCCCAGTTCCTCCTGCTTGCTAAAAAGAAATTTTGAGAGTAACCTGAGGAATCAGGAACAAAATCACCAAAAGGCAGAAAGATTGAGGCTCAGGAAACCCCTGGAAGTCAGGAGTCTAAGAAGAGGTGAGACAATGTCTGTTGTACACCCCCCAACATAACCCCCACCTCATTCTGCAGCCTAGTCTCAATTTTTCACAATAGCTTTTGAGTGTCTGCTTGGGCTGCCCAGGCCCAGGCAGAAAGGGAATTTCCCCCTATGTTCTCTGTTAATGAACAAAACATTTCATGTTGAAATTCCTCCTCTGCCCCCAGCCCAGTGTCTCCAGGGCCCCGCAGCCTGACCAAGCAGGGACACCATTCGGAGGGGGGTAACAGAGTAGAGGGAAGCCCCCAGGGGAAGCATAATTTACACTAGGGGGCATCTTTTTAAAAAATAAATAATTAGGGTGACTTTTTTTTCACTTTTGGCTAAAATTATCCACTCCTGTGGCAGCTTCCCAGAAAGGGCGGCGGGAGGGCGGCCGGAGCTGTCCCGAGGCCCAGGACATGGCCCCCCTCCCCCGGGCGAGGAGCCTTCCTCAAGTTGTTTTCCTGGTTTCTTCCTCTTGGATGTTTTTTGATTATTAATCACATTTTCCATCCTCAGTCTCAGACCAGACCCCCACCCCGCAGGGTCAGGGCTGGACAGAGGGAGGAGGAGCGGGCTCCGGGAAGACGACTTGGGGACAAGATGGGCAGTGACCCCTGGCCCTGGCTGACCTGAAGGACGCTGTCAGTGGCATGTCACAGATCATACCCTCACCATCCTGGCACACAGTAGGTGGCATCCTTAATCAATACAAGTGAAGTAAATGAATGAACAGGTGTCTAGTTTTCATAGCACCCAGCTGGCACTGAAAAATAAAGTCCCTAGTGTTGGTCCCCTTGTGCTGCAGACAGAGAAACAGCCCAGAGAAAGAGAGTCACTTGCTTAGAGTCACACAGCAAGTTAGCGCCTTGGCCAGAGCAGGACCTCAAGAATGCTGATGGCTCCCCGCTTCCTAAGTCAGTCAATAAATATATATTGAGCACCTACAATATACCAGGCATTGATCTAAGTAGTGAACCAGACAAAAATCTCTGCCCCTGCAAGGACATAGAGCAACTAGAACTCCATACAATGCTAGTGCATGATAAGTTGGTACGACCACTTTGAAACACTGTGTGACACTATCTACTAAAGCTGTGCATATATTTATTCTATGGCCTAGCAAGTCTGTTCCTAGATATATACCCAGGAGGAATGATCAAATATGTTTACCAAGAATGCTCATAGCAGCTTTACTCATGATAGCCCCAAACTGGAAACAATACAAATAGATAAACAGATCGTGATGTAAGTACAGCAATGGAAAACAACCAACTACAGCTACATACAACAATGTGGATAAATCTCACAGACAAAATGTTGAGCAAAGAGGAAAAAAGACACAAAGAGTACATAATGAATGATTTCATCTATATAAAGCTCAAGAATAGGCAAAACTAATTTATGGTGACAGAAATCAGAATTGTAGTTACTGTTGTTGGGGGAGAGTGGTACAAGTGTACAGTTGTCCCTTGATATCTGTGGGGGATTAGTTCCAGGACCCCCTGAGGATACCAGCTCTGAGGATGCTTAAGTCCCTTATATAATAAATGGCATAATATTTGCATATGATCTAAGCACATCCCCATATCCACTTTAAATCAGCTCTAGATTGCTTGTAATATCTAATACAATGTAATTGTTATGAAAATAGTTGTTATACTATTTTTGTTTTTATTCGTATTGTTTTTTATTGTTGTATTTCTATTTTTATTTTTATTTTTTCCTAATGTCCTGGTTGGTTGAATCAGAGGATGCAGAACTCACAGATATGGAGGGCCAACAGTACACATGCATTAAAACTGTATACTGCAGGCCAGGTGCAGTGGCTCACGCCTGTAATCCCAGCACTTTGGGAGGACGAGGCAGGCGGATCATGAGGTCAGGAGATCGAGACCATCCTGGCTAACACGGTGAAACCCCATCTCTACTAAAAAAAAAAAAAAACAAAAAAAACCGCCAGGCGTACTGGTGGGTGCCTGTAGTCCCACTTACTCAGGAGGCTGAGGCAGGAGAATGGTGTGAACCTGGGAGGCAGAGCTTGCAGTGAGCCAAGATCACGCCACTGCACTCCAGCCTGGGTGACACAGCCAGACTCCGTCTCAAAAAAAAAAACAACAACAACAACAACAAAAACTGTGTACTGTATATATTTGTTCATGCAAAAGTCCCAAGTCTGGTTCCCCAGCCCCCTCAGGCAAGAGGTGTCAGCCTAAATGACACCTAAGAGAGGTCTATACTAGGCCCCTTTGTCCTCTCTCACAGTGCCATCCTCTTCTTCCTTATAGTAGTTAGTTTGATGTCTAATTATCTAGTTACTTCTGTGGTGCATGTGAGCTCCAATGAGGGCAGCCCCGTGGCCTCCACCTCTAGTCACGTAGAGTTGGGTCTGGCATAGAACAGGTGCACTCAACGTTTGAAATAGATTTAAATAAATGTTGACTGAATGAATGATGCAAGCAAGTAAGTAGAACAACCTTGACCTGTGAGAAGTAAACTGAAGCTCCAGGGCACAGGGGTGGGAGCCTAGATGAATGGGTTGCAGCCTTGAGGGATGGGAAAGAGGTTTAGTGACCAGTGAGGTGGCAGAGACCGGAAGGCAGGCTGAGGCAACCTGAGTGGCTCAGACACCACAACCTGAAATGCCTTTGGGGCCAAGGCTGTCGAAGTATAGAAGGGCATAAAGTAAGTCAGGAATATAAACACATTGGAGTTTTAGCAAGACCGTTGAGACTGCTGGGTAGAGGGTGGTGAGGATGGTGGAGGCTGGAGGTGGCCAGCCACAGAGAGGTATTTGCAGTGACCCATAAGAAAGAGATATCCAGCCTGACGTGGGGCAAGGAGAGAGAGGATAGGGTTTGGGAAAGGGGCAGGACATCAGATTCATCTGCTTCATCTGCTCCCATGACCCCCAGAGGATCTCCCATGTCACCTTATATACAGAGAACGGGCTCCCTGTACACTTAGTCCTGTGTCTGCTCTCCAAAGCACCCTCGCCCTGGGTGATCCCAAAGTTTGGGCTAAGCGAGGAAAGAGAAGCAGGTGGGGAGAGAGGGAGCAGAGTATCCAGAAGAGGGACAGGGAGAGGCAGTGGGAGGTGGGGGCAGGGATAGGAAAAATGGAAAAACTTGGAGTCAGGGGACTGTGTATCAAAGGTGGAAGCATGTGCATACATTTGCAAATTCACAGATACAATTTTTCATTTTGCAAAAATTTGCATGAACAAATTCCCTGCTCAGAAGCACAAAGTCCCTTCATGCTTCCCCACCCCAGTGGGCTCTGATCCCACCTACCCACCATTCCTCATGGAGGAGACAAAGGATTGTCCTCCCTAGTACCAACCCAGAGTCTGACATTGCCCTCTGCTGCTATAGAACTGGCTCCCAGATAACAGCTGGAATTTCCAGGAAGGCCTGAGGACCATGTGTCCCTAAGATTGGATCCCTCCCTTCGCCTCCCATGGCTCTATTTCCCGCCAGCCTGTGATTCCTTGAAGTAGGGGAGAGGGAAGAAAAAAGGCCCCAACTTTCCCCCAGAAACTCAACTGTGGTGATTGCGAAGGCAGATAAAAGTCAGAGATTTGGAAACTGAATGCCAGCGTTAACATGTCTGAGGGAAACAGACAGAGGCAGAGGGAGACTCCAAGAGAAAAAACTGAAATAAATTCAGTTATCAGACATTTTTTTTTTTTTTTTTTTTGAGACGGAGTCTCGCTCTGTCGCCCAGGCTGGAGTGTAGTGGCCGGATCTCAGCTCACTGCAAGCTCCGCCTCCCGGGTTTGCGCCATTCTCCTGCCTCAGCCTCCTGAGTAGCTGGGACTACAGGTGCCCGCCACCTCGCCCGGCTAGTTTTTTGTATTTTTTTAGTAGAGACGTGGTTTCACTGTGTTAGCCAGGATGGTCTCGATCTCCTGACCTCGTGATCCGCCCGTCTCGGCCTCCCAAAGTGCTGGGATTACAGGCTTGAGCCACTGCACCCGGCCATCAGACATTTATTAATGCCTACTGTGTGCCAGGCCTAGAGGGAACATTGTGTACAAAACTACAGACGACTCCCATGTTTTTGGCTTGAAAGACTGGGAGATGATGGTACCATTCACCAAGCTGGGGACAGAGAAGGGACTTGACATGTTCAGTTGGAGGGTCTGTGGTGTGACAGCTAGGTATGTAGCCCCTGTTCAACAGTTCCCAGCATCCTTTATGCCCGGCATGTGCTGGAGGCTTGGGCATTTAGAGTTTCAGACTAACCTGAGCATTATGATGGTGCTAGGGGATGATGAGATAGATCAGAGAACAGGGAACGGGTGTGATAAGAAAGGAAGAGGAGAGGAGGATTGAGACTAAAACTCTGGGAACCCATGATTAAAAGAGAGGAAAGGAGTGGTGATGCACACCTGTAATCACAGCACTTTGAGAGGCTGAGGCTGGTGGATTACCTTGAGCCTGGGAGTCTGAGACCCACCAGGGCAACACACTGAGACCCTGTCTCTACAAAAAATACAAAAATTAACTGAGTGTGGTAGTACACACCTGTAGTCCCAGCTACTCAGGAGGTTGAGGTGGCAGGATCACTTGAGCCCAGGAAGTAGAGGCTGATATGAGCCATGATTGTGCCATTGCACTCCAGCCTGGGCAACAGACTGAGACTGTGTCTCAACAACAATAACAAAATTGGGGGCCGGGGGAGCAATAAAAATAAATAAATAAAACAAAAATAAATCAATAAAAATAAAAATAAAGGGCCAGGAGCGATGGCTCACCCCTGTAATCCCAGCACTTTGGGAGGCTGAGGTGGATGGATCACCTGAGGCCGGGAGTTGCAGACCAGCCTGTCCAATATGGTGAAATGCCATCTCTACTAAAAATACAAAAATTAACCAGGTGTGGTGGTAGGTTCCTGTAATGCCAGCTACTTGGGAAGCTAAGGCAGGGGAATCGCTTGAACCTGGGAGGCAGATGTTGCAGTGAGCAAAGATTGCACCACTGCACTCCAGCCTGAGTGACAGAGTAAGACTCTGCCTCAAAAAAACTAAAATAAATAAATAAAATAAAATAAAAATAAAACAGGAAAGATGAGGGACTTCCAGAAGACAGGGACGGTATAGTGGCCCTAGAGATAGAAGAATCAGGATTGCATGAGGCCAGAAAGCAGCCTGGGAGGACCAAGGAAGAGCTCAGGTCTTTAGCAGCTGGGAGTGGGGTGGGGCCAAGGGGACAAAGCTAGGGGTATGGAACAGGCTGGTGTAGACTCCTCCACAGGGGCCTGTGAGTAGAGTGTAGACCCCTCCTTCCCCAGCCTTCCTGCTGTTCCCTGGAGCCCTGCTTGGGTTGGGGTCCTCTCTCAGCCAGGCAGAAGAATCAAAAAGCTCCTCCCAGGCCCCTAGACTTCCATCCCTGAGCCCCTGGTTTTTGGTCTTCCCAAGAGAGTTCTGAGCCTTCCTCAGGCTCAGGAGCATGCAGTGGTTGGGGAACCCTGGGGACCCTGGGGGTAATTGAAACCAGGGCTAAGACATTAGAAACCATAACGCTGACTCCGCGGCTCCCTCAGGATAGCTCCTGGTTTTCTTCTCACCCCGATCCTCCCTGCCGTTGACAGCTCAGCTCTCCCAGGCCCCCAGCAGCTGGGCTGCTGACCCTCCTCCTCAAACCAACTAGAAGGGGCCTCCCCAACCAGAAGGCACCCAAAACCAGCCCTCTGGGACCTCTTCTCTGTGCTCAGAAAAGCTTACTGTATACCAGGCTAACCTCTTCATATTGAGGCATCCCAAATTCTAGTCTTAACAATCCCTTTTTGCAGAACCTAGCAGGTTGAAGTTAGACAATGGGAACAATTTTGCAACAATGAAAAAGAAAGGGAGGAGGTAGATGTGGGGCAGGAGTGCCCGTCAACTAGCACGTGCTCAATAAATATGTGGAGAAAAATAGATCTCAAAGCCTGAACCCCACCAGAGGGAGGTGTTGGCTGGCCAGATCTATAGCAGGGGCAGTACAGGCTACACACCAGGGTAGCAGGAAGTGAGAAGGTCAGATAAGGAATTCTGTGGCCTGAAATCCCTCTCCTTGCTTGGATGTCTCTCTTTCTCTATGTCGCAGTCCTTGTCTCTTGCCAAAAGGACCAGAAGCTGCACTTTTGTAAGACTGATGGGAAGGCCCTCCCCCTGCACACCAGTCCGGAGATTTCAGGATTCCCAGATTCCCCGAGTGCTGGTGTGGAGATTTGAGCCTGCCTCTGTCTCTATGTCTATCTCTCTCTCTGGCTTTTCAGTTAGAGACAGAGGGGTTCAAATACGTACTCTACTACCTACTGGCTTTGTGGCCTTGAAAAGTGACTTAATGTCTCAATTACCTCAGAAGTAAAATGGGATCATAACAGTGCCTATTTCCTAGGACTGTGGTGAAGATTAAGTTAAATGAGATAATCCAGTCAAGTGCTTAGTGCTAGCCCTGGCAGGTGCTAAAGCCCCCTTCATCTGCTGACTTTGGCTTCCTCCCAGTCGATGTCTATGTCTCCTCTGTCACGGCCTTTCTCCCCATCTCTCTATCAACATCATCCTCTGTCTCTGTCTTTTACTGTCTTTCTCTTGATCTCTTTGGCTCTCCCTGTATCTGGCCCTGCCTGCATGACCCTGCTCCAACCCTCTGGCACAACTGGCCTAGGTGAGGTAGGGTAGGGGTGTCCAGGAAGGTAAATTCAAATATGGCATTCATGGCAGCAGGGTCATGCCTGAGCCTGAACATAGGTGAACCACAATCATTGGGGTGAGTACTCTGTCTATGGACTGGGCAGGAGAGCTGGGGGCTCACTCTGACAGCCCTCTTGGAGGGGGTGGGGCTTGTCCTGACTGCTCTAGCTGCCCCCACACCTGGACCCAGGCCAGATCCCTATAACTAGTGCCTGCCTGGAGGTGAGGCAACCTGCCCAAAGGCCAGAACTGAAAGGGGTAGCCCTCTACCTCCACACAGGGTTACTTACCTGCCCTCAAAACATTCTGGCCCACCCTTATCCCAAGTTCTGCTCTGAGCCTCCCATACCCTATCCCAAACCCTGTATGGAAGCACATTGCCTCCATAGATCTAGTTTCTCTTGTCTCTGGCTCTCCCTATGTCTGTCTCTATCTCTGTGTCTCTGTCTTCTCAATCTCAATCTATGACTTTGGCAACTGCATAAGCCTTGCACCCCTAAGCTAAGACCACCAGGGATAGGAAACTGCAGGGGTCGAAGAGTCTGTGTTCTTCACCTGGTCCAAAAAGCTCCTTCTTGGTGGTGGTGGTGGTGGTGCTGGGGCGAACACAAAAAATCCAGATGTCATTTCCATGTCACTGTGGACCTGTGAAGGCAGAGGGCATGGAGTAGGATAGGTGCTCATCAAATATAAACCAAATGAAGGAGGGACAAACAGAGGACTCCAAACAAAGAACTGAATGGCTGAGGCTGTAGCAGGCAGGAACATGGAGAGACTATGGAAAGGCTGCTGCTCAACTTTGTGGTTCAGCAAGGAGTCTTCTTTGGGGGTCAGGATTGGTCTCAACTAGCCCTAGATGCCGCCACACGTGGGCCCTGGCCAGCCCCTTCACATCAACTCTTGGGCAGAGGGCCAGATGGGTGGGCCACTAAGACTCCCCCCTCACTTCCCTACTCCCAAGACATCATTGCCTCAAGGTGCCCACCAGCTTCAAGCAGAGTGCTAGGAATACAGAGCCAGAGAGGGAGAAACTCTGGGCAGGGACACACGGCAGGCAGAAGCTGAGGCAGGAGTCTGGTGTCCTGGTAGCCAGCCTGGGCCTGTCATGAGGATCCTACGCCAGTACTGTGATGGGGGCCAGACCCGAAACAGGATTTTATGTGGGGAGAGAAGCCAGGAATCCGCGAACATGTGGGCAGCTGGGCAAGGGGCAGAACGTTCCATCAGGTAAGGACAGAATGTGCAACTTCTTGTCCTTCTCATTAGATAAAGACAAGCATTGAGACCAAAGATTCAGAGAGATAGAATCAGAGCAAAAGAGAAAAGAGAGAGCTTGGGAGAGAGTCTGAGAAATAGAAACTCTCAGAGACACAATCAGGCACAAAAACAAAGATGCAGAGAAAGAGATGTGAGTCAGAGACACAGACAGGGAGATGCAGAAAGGAGAGCCATGAAATTAAAGACACAGAGACCAAGATAGGGAGGGATATGAAATCAGAGAGAAACTGTCTCAGTCACAGAGCAATAATGTGCAGACAGACTCAGAGAAACAGAGACAGGGAGAAAAAAAACAATTGAGAGAGAGACAGAGAGATGGAAAAGAGAGAGAGAGGAGGACAGCGACAGCAAAGTCAAGAGAGGCAGAGAGATGGACAGAGGACAAGGCAGAAGGAAGCAAAGACAGGGTGAGGCAAAGAAAGAGACCAAAACATTAGGAGTGGGAAAAGTGGGCGAGGGACAGAGGAGTTTCCTGGCCTCAGTCTCTCTAGCCTGGTCTCCCCAGGGTGTTGGGCTCCTACTTTGCTATTCTCTGGTTTCCATAGCAACAGGGAGGGCAGAGCCAAAATTGCATACACATTTACATCCTTTCTATTTGAATAATTCAACAGGTTTCTGTGCATATTCATGAGATAATGAATGAAGGTGACTCTCAATCCCTGCTCAAAACCTGGCTATGGTATCTCATGCTTTGTAGTATATGGTATGGCTCTGAGCCTGGTTTTGTAGGCCTTGACCTCTCCCTGCCAGACCCTGCTAACAATGCCAGCCCCTGATCCCCAAACCTCTTTTGCATTTTTCTACCTCTAGGCCTTTCCTCAGGTTATGCTCCTCTGCCTGCAGGGGATGCCCTTCCCTCAGCATCAGTCCTGCCACTGGCCTCTGGTAAGGAGTAGCAGGAGATGACAGGGGTGAGCAGTGCTCCTCTTGGCTCCCTGGTGGAGGCGATCCTTCAGTCACATTCGTAACTGAGGGTGCTTGAAAGGATCACACTGAGAGAGGCTGGGGTGTAGGCTGAGCTGGAGTCTAACAAATCTACCAACATAGAGAAACCTAGGACACAGTGGCCTCCATATGGAAACTGACAAAGACCATGGTTCCAGCTAGAATAATCAGAGTTGCTGAGATAGCACCAAAAGGAGTCTCAGGAACAGAGGGGCTGAGTGGTTCAGATGGTGGGGGAGAGAGTTCCTAGGGCCAAGAACCCTTTTAAAGTGCCAGGAATTGAATGGCCTTGTGGGCTGGGAGGAGCTTCTTCAGGGCCTGCTCTGCTTATAATTTCGGCCTCACTGACTCCCCGCTGGATCCCTATAGCAGCTTTCTCACTGCTCTTCCTGCCCTGTACCCCCAATCCACTCTCCACATTGTAGCCAGAGTTCTCTTTCTAAACACAATCTGATATTCCGCAGAGCTCCCACCTTGAAGCCTTCAGTGATGTTCCATCTCCCTCAAGATAGAGTCCAGGCACCTTTGGCCAGGCTTGCAGGCCTCCCTGTCTGACCCCCACTCACCTATGAGCCTCATGCCTTACTCTCTGCCTTGAACTTCATGCTCCAGTGATCATCTCTATGCTGCTTCTATGCCTTGGCTTATCCCTTCCCTTCACCTGGAATGTCATGCCCACGTCTCTCCTAAGCTATCCAAGATTCCACACACGTATCACCTTCTCTTCTTTAAATCTTTGTGTGTCTCTAAAGGTTGGAATACGGGCTCTGTCTGAACTCATGCAGCAGTAAACTTGCCTAATCTGTGTACTTGTCACACCATAGGGAAACTTTTTTTTTTTTTTTAAATGGAGTCTCACTCTGTTACCCAGGCTGGAGTACAATGGCTGGATCTTGGCTCACTGCAACCTCTGCCTCCCCTGTTCAAGCCATTCTCCTGCCTCAGCCTCCCAAGTAGCTGAGATTACAGGCGTGCACCATCACGACTGGCTAATTTTTTTTTTTTTTTTTTTTGAGATGGAGTCTTGCTCTGTAGCTCAGGCTGGAATGCAGTGGCGCAATCTCGGCTCACTGCAAGCTCCGCCTCCTGGGTTCACGCCATTCTCCTGCCTCAGCCTCCCAAGTAGCTGGGATGACAGGCGCCCGCCACCACGCCTGGCTAATTTTTTGTATTTTTAATAGAGACGGGGTTTCACCATGTTAGCCAGGATGGTCTCGATCTCCTGACCTCGCGATCTGCCCGCCTCGGCCCCCTAAAGTGCTGAGATTACAGGCGTGAGCCACCGCGCCCGGCCTCGACCGGCTAATTTTTGTATTTTTAGTAGAGACAGGGTTTCACCATGTTGGCCAGGCTGGTCTCTAACTCCTGACCTCAAATGATCCGCCGGCCTCAGCCTCCCAAAGTGCTGGGACCACAGGCGTGAGCCACCGCACCCAGCCTCCACAGGGAAATTACATATGTGGCTATAGCCCTCGTGGGGTTGGAGGTTCCGAGCCCAGTGATTATATTTGTCATATTGTGGATGATCATCAGCTGTTTGTTGAATAACTGAGGGGTCACTGAGCCCATTAAAGATCAAATTTCAAGTCTCTCTGTTTGGGGACTCTTGAGGCCCTCTGCACAGACTCTGGAAAGGAATGGGCCATCCCTTTGCAAATGCTGCCACCTTGCGGCCAAAGCCAGAAGTGAGTGTAGCCAGAACATCACCTATCAATGTGAGAGCTGGACTAGACTAGTATTACAGTAAGGAGTGGGGAGGTAGGCCCCAAGGGAGTGCTCAGAGGCCAGCACCAGTGTCCTTTGAACATTCTTGATGAGTTCCAAGCAGACAGAATGACAAGAACAAAGGCTCAGAGGCAGAAAATCTTGTCACTTGGGAAGTGGTCAGAGCTTAGGGTCCAAGAGGACCAGGCCAAAGATGGACTAAGCCATGGGCAGGGGCCAAACAAAGGGGTCCTTTAAAACCACCTAATGGGCTGGACGCAGTGGCTCAGGCCTGTAATCCCAGCACTTTGGGAGGCTGAGGCAGGCAGATCACCTGAGGTCGGGAGTTCGAGACCAGCCTGACCAACATGGAGAAACCCTGTCTCTACTAAAAACACAAAATTAGCCAGGTGTGGTGGTACACGCCTGTAATCCCAGCTACTCAGAGGCTGAGGCAGGAGAATCACTTGAACCTGGGAGGCAGAGGTTGCAGTGAGCCGAGATCACACCATTGCACTCCAGCCTGGGTGACAAGAGCGAAACTCCATTTCCAAAAAGAAAAAAAAGAAAAAAACCCACAAACACCTAGTGAATGTAGTGAATGAACCTGGATCCTGTCCTCTAATCTTGGCATGGAGGCTAAGGGAATAGAGGAATTACAAGGTCAGATCTGAGTATGGCCCCATATTGGGGTGGGGGGTGCTCAATATTCATTCATTTACTCACTAAATATTTATTGAGCACCTACTATGTGCCAAGTGATGTTCAAGATCCTTAGGTTACATAAAGAAATGAAACAAAGATTCGTGCCCTTTTGGAGCTTACATTCTCATCAGGAGAAGACAATAAACGAAAATATTATTTTAAAGACGTAAATATCATAGAGGTTGAAAAAAACTGGGGTGGGGGAAAGGCAGCATAAGGAAGATTGAAAGTGCTGGACTGCAATTTTAAATGAAGTGGCCAGAGTAGGCCTCATGAAGGTGACATTTTAGCAAAGACTTAAAGGAGGGAGGCAGATAACCATGCAAGTACAGGGGGAAGAGCATTCTAAACAAAGGAAATAGCCAGTGGCTTGGTTTGGGGGAGAGGTCTGAGGGGACTGAAGCACAGAGATCAATATGGGAACTGCCGAGCGATAATGAATGGCACAAACGAACAGAGGCTTTGGGGATGGAGACCTAGAAGGCAAAATGGGCAGAACTTGGTGCCTGCTTGGATATAGGAGGCACACAACTCCTCCAGGCATGTTGTGTTCTGATGTCCCCATTCCAAGGGAACAAACACAAAGTGGCTAGACATGTCACCTCTAAGACAGGTAGTGAGAATGAGCAACACATTCCATCCTGGATGACTCCATTGCCCACCAGAATGCTCTACCTTACCTTTCCCAGCCTCAACTCACCAGCTCATCTTCCATTTCTCTTCCTCCAGACCCTCCAGCCATCCACTCTCATGCCCACAAATCCTATCAGCTCCAAAAACCCTCAACCCTATTAATACCTTCCCATCCTTTAGCTGTGGTTATGGGTTAAATTGTGCCCTCCACTCCCACCACCCCCCTACCAAAACCATATATTGATACCTTCATCCCCAGTACCTCAGAATGTGACTTTATTTAGAAATAGGGCCTTTAGGCTGGGCGCGGTGGCTCACGCCTGTAATTCCAGCACTTTGGGAGGCCGAGGCAGGCCGATCACGAGGTCAGGAGATCGAGACCATCCTGGCTAACATGGTGAAACTCCATCTCTACTAAAAATACAAAAAATCAGCCGGGCGTGGTGGCAGGTGACTGTAGTCCCAGCTACTCAGGAGGCTGAGGCAGGAGAATGGTGTGAACCCAGGAGGCGGAGCTTGCAGTGAGCCGAGATTGCGCCACTGCAGTCCAGCCTGGGCAACAGGGCCACATTCTGTCAAGAAAGAAGAGAGAGAGAGAGACAGAGAGAGAGAGAGAGAGATTGAGAAATAGAGCCTTTATAGAGATAGTCAAATTAAAATGAGGTCATTGGGGTGGGCCCTTATCCAATGTAAGTGGTGTCCTTACAAAACGAAGAAATTTGGATACAAAGACACACAAAAAGGGAAGATGGGGTGGAGACACAGGGAAAATGCCACATGAAGATTGGCATGATGCACCTGTAAGTCAAGCATGCCAAAGGATGCTTGCAAATCACCAGGACGAGGCAAGAAAGGATTCCCCCACAGATTTCAGAGAGAGTGTGGCCCTGCCAACAACTTGATTTCAGACTTCCAGCTCCAGAACTGTGAGACAATAAATTCTGTTGTTCTAAGCCCCCCAGTTTGTGGCACTTTGTTACGGCAGCCTAGGAAACCATACAGCTACAACGTTCCTGTCCTAGGATAGTCCATCTCACTCCACCCCATCTTCATGGGGATCTCCAGGCCACTGACTCCTGTCCCCTTTCCCTCACTTCCCTCCTGGCCCAGTTTGGATGCCTCGGTCCTTCACTACATGTACTCTCTTGCTAGTCTCCTCATGCATTTTCCATCATTCCTACCTGTCTTAAAGTCAGTCTGGAAGAATGTAACTGTGCTTTTTCTGAGTACTCACCTATCCTGTGGGTGCTGCTAGAGCTCACACACCCTGACCAATGACCCTACAAGTTCATGGTCAAAAGCCTACATTGGGCTTTTAGCCCTGCCTGGTCATCCTCCTGTACCTCTCCTAGTCATCTCTCCCTAGTCACCTCTCCCAACTGCAACAACTATCTCACACATCCTTCCCTCTAGCTTGCTCGCCCCACTCTCACTCTCAGCTATGGAGTTGGACTCCTGCTTTGAGGAGATAGAGGCCTTCTGAACTCCCTCATATCCCATCTTCACCTCTAGACCTATCTGCATACATATCTGTCCCCTCAACTCCATCCCTCCTGTTACAGGAAGTCATCCCTCCTCTTCGCTTGGGAGGCCCTTACCTCCATGCTTCTGGATCCCATTCACTTTTACCTGCTCAGGAACCTCATGCTGTGAGTTATCCACAATCTCCTGCATCCTTCATTTCTTTCCCTACTGGCTTCTTCCGTCTGTCAGCCTATAAACATGCTCAAGTCCCTGCTAGTATATTAAAAACTACAACAACCATAATAACAACAAAAACAAAACCCAACACTCTGTACTCCACATTCCTCTCCTGCTGTCTATCACCCCTTTCCACCCATTCACAATCCAATTTCTTGAAAGAGCTGTCTCTACTTCCTTACCTTTTGTGCCAAGACATGACCTTATGGTGGCAGAAGCCACACTGCAGTGAATTAAGGAGAAAGTGGACAGAACTAGACACAACTCTTGTGCTCTCTTGTAAAGTTGATCAGCCTTTCTGACTCCAAAGGGCTCATGTCTCTGGTCCCCTCCCTGCCATTCCTCCTGCAGGCCCCAGCTGGGCCCTGTAGAGACCAAAGAGGGAGAGAAAATGCCCCTCCTGGGACTCCAGAGCTCGCAATGCCACCTTCGGCACAGATCACCATGATTATTCCATGTGATCCCTCCACCTTGGCCATCAGCAGATGGGATGAGATCATCAGCCAAAGGTCAATAGTCTGCAAGGTAGCCTGGCCTCAAAGCTCCGGAGATCCAATGCTACTCACAGAACTGCTGATGGCAGAAGACACACAAGTGAAGATGTTCAGAGAAAAAGCAGTATGCAGAAGCGGAGAGGGAACAAAATCCCTGAATTAGCTGAGAGGAGAATGGGGGAAGTCAGTCAGTTGCTGGCAGCAAGACACCTGAGTCACTGCCACTACAGCCATAATTCCCTTTAGGAGTGTATGAGATGCTTCATGACCCTGTGCATTTGAGAGATCTGGCTCGGCAGCCACTGAGGTTTTCTCTCCTAATCTCCTCTGAATCCTCATCACGTACCCCTTCCCCAGTGTCCTCCATATCACTCAGAGCTAACCTATCTTTGAAAGCAAAGGATGCAGTATTTAAAGTTTTGACCACTGCCTGCTGGCCCTGTGGTCACCTCACCCCTCCTCTAAGCCCTTATCAAGGCCTTCAGTCCTCCAATTCTCTCTCCCTCTCAATCCCTCCTGCCTGGTCTCAGCTAAGTGCAACATCCTTACATTGCTAGGCCCATTCTACTACACATTCTACTACACATTCTACTACAATGTGAGCCCAGAAGAACCCCAACCTTCTGCTTTCCTGACTGGACACCCAGGCTGCTGGACACATTGGAGAAAATCTCAAGATCCATGGGAGATCCAACCGATTCAATTCTTCAGAGTTCACTACTGCCTATAATCCTGCTCTAGTTCCCGCAGCACCCCCTGCTACTAATGCAACCTTCACTTCTCTTCTCATGCCCCTGACCCTGAGAGTTTAAGGCCAAGGTGAAGCAGAAAAGGAGCAGCAAAGGGAAAAAAGGCAAGGATGAGACCTGGAGAGATATGTGGGATTGAGGTGGGGTTTTTTTGTTTTGTTTTTCTTTCTGTTTTGAGACGGAGTCTCGCTTTGTCGCCCAGGCTGGAGTGTAGTGGCGCAATCTCGGCTCACTGCAAGCTCCGCCTCCAGGGTTCACGCCATTCTCCCGCCTCAGCCTCCCGAGTAGCTGGGACTACAAGCGCCCACCACCACGCCTGGCTAGTTTTTTATATTTTTAGTAGAGATGGGGTTTCACTGTCTTAGGCAGGATGGTCTCGATCTCCTGACCTGGTGATCCGCCTGCCTTGGCCTCCCAAAGTGCTAGGATTACAGGCATGAGCCACCGTGTCCGGCCTTTTTTGTTTTGTTTGCGGAGTCTTGCTCTGTTGCCCAGGCTGGAGTGCAGTGGTGCAATCTCACCGGCTCACTGCAACCTCTGCCTCCTGGGTTCAAGCGATTCTCCTGCCTCAGTCTCCCAAGTAGCTGGGATAACAGGCGCCCACCACCAGGTCTGGCTAATTTTTTTTGTATTTTTAGTAGAGACAGGGTTTCACCATGTTGGTCGGGGTGGTCTCGAACTCCTGACCTTGTTATCTGCCCACTGCAGCCTCCCAAAGTGCTGGAATTACAGGCGTGAGCCACCGCGCCCAGTCTTGTTTTTTTTTTTTTTTTAAAGATGGAGTCTCACTCTATTGCCCAGGCTGGAGTGCAATGGCATGATCTCGGCTCACTGCAACCTCTGCCTCCTGGGTTCAAGCGATTCTCCTGCCTCAGCCTCCCAAGTAGCTGGGATTACAGGTGCACACCACCGTGCCCAGCTAATTTTTGTATTTTAGTAGGGAGGGGGTTTCACCATGTTGGCGAGGCTGGTCTTGAACTCCTGACCTCATGATCCACCCTCCTTGGCCTCCCAAAGTGCTGGGATTACAGGGGTGAGCCACCAGGCCAGGCCTATTTTGTCTTTTCAAGACGGAGTCTTGCTCTGTCACTCAGGCTGGAGTGCAGTGGTGCAATCCCAGCTCACTGCAACCTCCGCCTCCTGGGTTCAAGCTATTCTCCTGCCTCAGCCTCCGAAGTAACTGGGATTACAGGCACGCACCACCATGCCCAGCTAATTTTTTGTATTTTAAGTAGAGATGGGGTTTCACCAAGTTGACCAGGCTGGTCTTGGCCTCCCAAAGTGCTGGGACTACAGGTGTGAGCCACTGCGCCCAGCCTATTTTCTGTTTTTGAGACAGGGTCTCACTCTGTCATCCAGGCCAAAGTGCAGTAGCACAATCATGGCTCACTGCAGCCTCAACCTCCCGGGCTCAAGCAATCCTCTCACCTCAGCCTCCCAAGTAGCTGGCACTAAAGGTGCCTAGCTAATTTTTAGATGTTTTTGTAGAGACAGGGTCTCACTACTATGTTGCCCAGGCTGGTCCCCAACTCCTGGGATCAAGCAATCCTCCTGCCTCAGCCTCCCAAAGTGCTGGGATTACAGGCATCAGCCACTGTGCCCAACCCAAAGATATGTTTCTAAGACAGGAAAAAGCATGTTTGCAAACTAGTGGAGTTGAGGATAAATGTTTATACAGATAGGTCTGTAGGTGAAGATGGAACATGAGGGAGTTCGGAAGACCTCTATCTCTTTAAAGCAGGAGTCCAGCTCCATAGCTGAGACTGGGACAAGGAAGCTGGAGGGAAGGAGGTGTGAAACAGTTGATGCATTTGGGATAGGTAAATCATTAATAACGATAATAGCAATTAACACTTAATAGCACTATGTGCCAAGGTGATATCTAAATGTCATATATGTATATTTCCTTATTTAATCTCATAACAACCCTATGTGATAAGCACTATTGTATTCCTGTTTTATGGATAAGACCACTAAGACACAGAGCAGTAACTTGCTAGTAAGTGGCAGACCAGAATTGAAACGCAGGCAGACTGGTACCAGAGTCCATGCTCACAACCACTATACTATACTGTAAGTTGCAGATGGAGAGAAATGTCTGACCTGGCAGTGTTCCTAAACCAGGCCAAAGCAGGATTAAATAACTACCCAGGGAATTAGATATATTTAGTACTGACTGAGGCTTCTTGTCCACACTAGATTCTCCCAGCAACATCCTGAGCCTACTCTTCCTCTGTCTTCACCGGATCAGCTCCCAGGGGGTAAGGCTAGGGACTCCCATTTCTCTAATCCCACTCCACATAGCAGGCTGAGTAGAGGCTCATCAAATAGGTAGAAACTTTATTTCCTAAATCCCTCCCTGGACCTCTTTCAGAAGGCAGTTCAGATGCATTGTAGGTAGAAGGCAGAGTAAGCCCTTATTGAGCAACGCGAAACTTGGCAGAGGCCCCACACCTGTCACTCTTCACAGCAGTCCCTTCCCACATGCTAGAGGGAAGGGAAAGCATGACAGGGAAGTCCACTTCTGTGGACTCAAACCTTGATGGGGATTTGCACAGTCACAGGGCTTCTCAGAAAAGGCACAAGCATCCCAGACATTCAGGCCTGGAGAACAGGCTGGCTCAGCAGGTCTTCACGATCGGGTGTCTCGAGCCCTTCTTCGGGAACGAGGGCCACAGCTGGAGCTCGGCATGGAACCCAGGCCAGGGGGTGCCCCTGGGGGTTGGTAGCCACACTCATTGGGGTCCAGGGGGTCCCGGCTGAGCAGTACCCACACTGCAGGCACATGGCGGCGCACTGTGAGGGGGTCTAGCCCTGTGTCAGGTGAGGCTGGGACCCAGCTGTCCTCAGTCTGCAGGAAACGTAGCTTCGTGAGCTGGTGCAGGCCTGGGACCCTCCGCTTGACAATCTCAGCGCAGCTGACAGCCTTTCCTGCAGCCCTGCCAGAACCTGAGAACACCACATGCCGTGCACTGCCGCCCTCCAACCGACCCAGAGCCAGTCCCAGAAGGTTGCGAATTTTGCTGCCATCTCGGACCCGCATCTCAAGGGTATCAGGAGGTAGCTGGGGCATTGGGGAAGGCGCTGGGAGCTCTACAGAGCCAGCTTTCCGGTAGTGCTCCATCCTGCTTGCTGTCTTGAATGTGACTCTCGCTGCCCACTGCAGGGAAGCATCAGATGAGTGCTAAGCAATATGCCCCAAGTCACTGTCCACCATCCCCTATCTCCATTCAGGATATGGCCCTGCTCCCTGTTCCAGACTTCCCAGAAACAGGATCATGTCCCCTCGTCCTTAGCATCTTGTGACAAGGGCCATGCCTGCCGCCATCCGGGAAAGGGCTGTACCCCATACACTCCGTTCCTCTACAAGGGCCATAACACCCCCACCTCCAATCCTGGAGTCCCAGAGGCACGACCAAACTCCCCAAACACTGAGCTCTTTGGGATAGTGCCAGGCCCCCTTATCCCAAACTCTCCCGGACTGGGGCCTAGCCCCCCTTATCCTGGACTCCTTGGAACAGGGCCTGGAACCCTCACCCCAGATTAATACCAATAGAGAGCGCTCCTCACAAGGACAGGGACAAGGCCCTTAGCCCCAGGCCCCCCCGGGAAACAGCCAAGAACTCTTACCCAGTGCTGCCCCCAAACAGAACTGAGCCCCTCTCCCAGAGATTACCAGGGTCGATCCGTATCAACCCAGGTCACTCAGAAACTCGGGGGCAGAGGCTCGACTCGGAGGGCTGCTCAGGCTATTCCAAGACAGCCTTGGCCGTTTCCATAGCCACGGTCGCTTCCAGGGTCCTGCTGGCCGCTGCAGCCAAGCAGCAGGCGTCCTCCCACCCTCCGAGTATCCCTCTGCCCGCCCGGTTCCGGCTCTCACCGAATCCGCCTCACGCACGATCCGGAGCCAAGATGGCGCACGGGCCCGGAGTGCACTAAGGCCGCGGGGCCGCGCACGCCCCGAGGGGGCGGGGCATGAGGGGCGGGGCATGAGGGGCGGGGCATGAGGGACTGGACCGTAGGTATCTCCGCCCGGGAAACCCGCCGGCCAGGGCGCCCCGGACCAGTCCCAGTGGATGTGGGAAAACGAGCGCAGCCTCCGCTGTTACGCCCGGAAGGAGGCAGGGTAGTTCCCTGCCGTAGAAAGGAGCGGCCGTCAGGGAACTCCTGCATCTTAAGGAGGGGGATCTGGACTTTAGAAGATGGGAGGGCTGGTGTTAGCTGTTGAGCAAAGCGGGAGCAGTGGGTTTCACAGTGGGTGCGAACAAAGGCGTCAGTTTGGAGTGGCTGCTGTTGCACGGGCAAGAGCCTTAGTTACCGACTTCTGAACTTCGACCTCATCCTGTGGGCGCTGGCAGACCACGGAGGTTCTCCAGGGGCCAGTCGAACCAGATCTTGTGAAGGGAGCCCAGGAGGGAGTGATGGGGAAATCGGGCCGCAGCCCCTGACGACACCTGCCACGGAGTCTGGGGGCTGAGGGGGCGGGGGTGCCCACGGAGCCTAGTATGGTGCCTGGCGTATGACCGGCGCTCAAATATTTGTTAAATGATTTGTTACATTAATGAACCAGAGAAATCGCAGTGGGAATGGAAAAAAGATTAAGTTGGGAGATACTAGTAGGTAGGTTCAGTGACGAGCTGGCCACTGTTTGGACAGAGAAGTAGGAAATTCCGAGCTAGGATGACTCCCAGATTTCAGAGCGGTTTGGACACGCTGAATTTGAGGTGCCGGAGACTCGGTCGCACAGGCAGGGCGGCCAGCGGGCCGTTGGAAAAAGGGTCTGGAGCCAGAGCACTCCCTGAGACCACAAGGGGGCAGCAAACATTTGGTGGAGTACGGTGCCAATCTGTTTCTCAACATGCTTGCCGCAGCGCCCCTACTTCCCCAATTCTCCTCCCCAGGACCAAAACTTCCTGCATCCAAACTTCTTAGGCTGCCCTTCTCGGCTAGTGGTAGCAGGTAGCCTCCCAAGAGAGAAATTTAAAGGCCTTTGCACATGCTGCTCCCTTGGCTCTGAAAGTCCCTGGATATCACTCACCAGGTCCCTTCAGTCCCTTTTTTCTTCTGTGTCCACCTGATAGGACCGCCCTTTTCCTGTACTGTCTATCCTGCTAGCCTGTGCAGGGCAGGGATTAGGTGAGCCCTATCTACTCCCATCATCTGATATTTGGAGGTCTCTTCTTGGTAAATATGGGATAAACGAATATCCTAGTCACACAATCAAATGAGAGCCTTCATCTTGAGAGCTCTACACCTGTCAGAAAGCCAAACCAGGATGAGTTTAGTTCCCAGTCCAACGATTAGGCAGGTTGCCACTTCTGCCCCCCACCACCCCCATCCTAGACCAAGAAGCTAGCACACTCCTCCAGTCATCTCTATGGTTTATTGTCACTGGAATAAGAACACTGATGGGGGGGGAGGGTGGGTGTTGCAAACCGCAAACCTCAGGTCACCTGACCTCCAACTTTAGAGCTCCACCTAAGTAGAGAGGTGGGCCTTGAATCCAATAAATACAAAGCTTCCTCTGCCTTGTAACAAAGACAGGTTGGCATAGGGCCCTGGAGCCTGACTGCCCAGGCCCACCTTGGGATGGGGAGCAGCTGTCATTCCTCTGCTGGCTTCACTTGCTTGGCAGCCTCTAGCTGGCAAAGTAGCTCATCCCACTGCACAAATTGCTTGGATAGAAGCATTGTCTGGTTGTAGGTCAAGGTGAGAATAGGAGTCTGAGTGAGGAAGTGCATGGAAAGTGGGGAACAGGCAAACATAGGTGGGTGGGATAGGATGAGAGAACGCTAGAGGTGGAACAAAAGGACAGGGCTTAGGGACAGCACCCATTAGGGTCCTAGTTGAGCAGAAAGGATACAGTCTTGTTGTATTCCTCCAGGAGAGCCTTGGACTCCTCAGTGATCTCCACACACTGGTCCTGTAGGGCCAAAGTGTAGCACAGAAAGGAGCCTGGCAAAGCCCACATCTTCCACTAAACTTCCTGCCTTATCAGGGACTCCCACTCCCCATGGAGCCTAAAAAAAAGATGATGCTTAACCCCAAAGCCAAAGGAGCAAATGGCTATGGGAGCACTTGCAGGCTCCAGGATGGGTGCCCTAACAGCAGTCCAAAGACTGATGGGAAAGGGAGTGGCCATACATTAAGTAAACATTCCCCCTAGTATATGTCTCCTCTTCTGTCCTTATTTCTGAACTCTCTTTGAACTTTACACTAGGGCCTGGGAATAGTGAAAAAAGAGCTCCTCTACCCACAGTCAAGGACATACAATCCCCAGGAATTCTTGGGTACCTCCCAGCCTCAACCTTATAGTGTCTCAGTAAAGTCCTGCTCTGGGAGGCAGAAGGTTTGGACATGAACCTAGGCAAGTCCCTCTACCTCCCTGGGGCACATGCAAGATAAAGGATAAACCTCAAAGTTTCTTCTGAGCTTACAACAGAAGGGCCTGAAGCTGCTTCCCCAGGTGGCATGAGTGGGGATGAGGTGCTGTGCCACCTCTATCTTCCCTTCTAGTCCTCTCCCCTCCCATACCTGCTGCTGAATGTGGATCTGGGCCAAGTGCTGCAGGCGGGCGGCATGCTCAGGAACGGCTGTAAAACACAACGCACACTGCTGGATGATGCTTGTGCCCTCCCCCGGGACTGCTCAATAGTCTATTAGGTCTTTGGCAGGATTAGAGTATTGAGTGGAGAAGCTAAACAAACGCCAGACTTCATTGACTGCTGCAGCTGGAGGTGGCGGTGGGGGCTCCCTGCCCACTCCAGTCTTACTCCAGTACCCATAGGGAAGGGGAAGATACATGTCCTAAGGAGAAGACAAAACCTTGGGGTTCCCAGTGTTGCTCCCTACCACCACCCCAGTGCTATAAGCAGGACCAGGTAAAGAGAGCTTTGGCTATCATAGGACCTGTCCCTTTGCTCTCAGCCCAGTGGGACCAGGTCTGCCTGGTCTAGGGAACAGGGAGCCTGAAGATGGATGCCAGGTCCCTAAGCTGGAATCCAACAGCCCGAGGGTTGGCCACCATGCTGGGCTCAAAGCTTAAGGCTGTCAGATATTCAGCAGGCAGCTGATCAGGAGTAGGGAGGGGGAGCTGGGAAAAATACCTCCAGAGACAGACAAGATGGATATCTGGATTCAATTAAAGCCACTGTCTGCTTGTCAAAGTCCAGGCCCAGGGACTGTCTCAGCAGTGCAGCAAAAAGAATTCACATACATTCACGGACCTGGCAGAGACTCTGATAGTAAAATCTGGGTTCTGCAGCACCTTGAAGGAGAGATGCTTGGGGGTAGGTAGAAGGTAGAAGGAATTCTCAGAGCTGGGGACTGCTAGAACTTAGGCTAGTGTTCTCAGGCCCAAATTGTCTGAGGTCCTAAAACTGGGCTCTCTACCCTGGTAATTTTAATTCATGGATGTGGCAAGTACCTCAGGGTGAGGATAAAGATAAGGAACAGGCCAGGCACAGTAGCTTACACCTATAATCCCAGCACTCTGGGAAGCCGAGGCGGGTGGATCACATGGGGCCAGGAGTTTGAGACTAGCCTGGCCAACATGGTGAAACCCCATCTCTACTAAAAATAGCTGGGTGTGGTGGCACACACCTGTAATCCTAGCTACTTGGGAGGCTGAGGTGGGAGGTTTGTTTGAACCGGGAGGCAGAGGTTGCAGTGAGTCAAGATCATGCCACTGCACTCCAGCCTGGGTGACAGAGTAAGACTCTGTCCAAAAAAAAAGAAAAAGAAAAAAAGATAAGGAACAGACCCAACCCGAATCCACATAACCTGAAACACAGGAAAGTCCTGCCCATCCATCCACCTACCTCCCCAACCAGAGTAGGGAAGCTACAACCCCAGAGAGATACCTTTGATGTGAGCACTGTCCAGCATGGGCACCAAGGCATTCACCTGCTCCAGGAGTGCAACCTGGGAGAGGATAAACTGCTCCTCTAAAGCAAAAATGGACAAGATAGTTGCAGTGAAGAAAACATTGCTACTCAGCCCATGTAAGGGCCTGAGGACCTGGCAAGGGAGATGGCTAGGCCCTAGAGCTTTGGACAGTGACTCTGTCCACTACCCCCTTCTCTAGGTGCACATTTCCATCCTGCCCCCAACTCTCCTGGATGCCTCAGGTCTGACCCATCTGAGCCTAAGGAGCCTCTCAATTTCTCCAAATCCCACCTTTCTCCAAGGTTTAACTTTAAGGCCTCTTTTTCTAGCCTCCTATCAACAAACTCAGGGAGCACCTCTTACGCCACAGGATACAAAGTACTTCAGACTTGGATCCCCACACCCAAGGGTCCCTGGGAAGGTCTAAAAGAGGAGATATTGGCAGACTATGCCAGGCAGGTTCTGCTCAGGGGCTCTCAGAGGTATAGACAATTATATGCTGGAGGATTGCTGGGACAGTAATGGAAGAGTCCACTGAGGAAAGCAGGATCTGGGCTAGGCCCTATATGCACAGGGGATTTTAATGCACTGAAATCCACAGAGTGAGAAGGTTATTCAAGAGAGATGACTGTTATGTGCAAATGCTTAGAGGCAGGAATGCTTGTCAATTAGTAGATGAGAAAGAATTCCATTAGCTGAACTGGAGCAAGGAGAGCACAGGAAACAGAGTTGGATGGGAAGGTAGACCCGGCAGACTGAAAGGTTGTGAATGGCAGACTATGGAATTAGGAATTTATCCTAACAAGGCAGAAGACACTGAGGTTCCAAAGTAGGCCAAGTGACATGCTGGAAACATGTTTTTGTGAAGGTGAGACTGAACCATATGCAGGAAGGGAAAGATTAGGGTCGACAGTATGATTTAGGAGACTGTGCAACCATTCATGTGCAAGTGGATGTACAATTCCTGAGGCAGTGCCACAGGGAGGGATGGAGAGGCTGGACTCAAGAGTCAGTGCAGGAGAATATCTAAACTTGGTGCTTGAGCCATGGCAATTGATCAAGAGCCCTTTGGGAACTCTGACGGCCCTTTTAGCAGGAGTGGCCCATCCTTACCCAGTCCTCAGTGCTGCATTGCACTGATCAGTCTCCTGGGAGACTGATCTCCCATCTGGGTTATAAGCTCAGGTCCCTGAAGCAGAGACCCTGTCTCCCCTAGCTCTGGCTGTACACACGAGGGCAGGGACTTTCTGGTTCACCAGTGTATGCCTCCTCACCTAGGAAAAAACCTGGATCAGAGTAGATGATCATTATACATCTTTTGGATGAATAACAAAGCTCAGAAAACCCTAGCTTATAGAATGGCTGACTGATTAGCAGACATTGCCAAGGCAATAGTTCCTGCCTAGAACTCTGAAACTGCAGAGCTTTCTCACATGAAAGAAAGATGTTGAAACTCATGCCAGTACTCTCTCTTTTCTTTAATGGCAATGCTCTCTGCCCCTATCCTTTCCTAGAAGCTCCTCTGTCTAGTCAGCAGAAGTGAGGAAGGTTCTGAAGGAAAATCCAAGAGGCAGGCTATTGATAGAACACTGGACTAGCTCCCACTATGGCTGGCACCATGGCCTGCAGCTGGCCCAGAGGTATACTGTACTCAATGTCTACTAGAGGATCCACTGGATCCTCAACCCAGAACCAGGCCACAATTCCAGAGAGCAGCATCCAGGGGTTGTATCCATCAGAAGACTGGATGGGGAGGCCATCTCTGTGCTTAACCTCCCCAATGACCCATATCCTCAGATGCATGTACACATGTAGTCCAGCATTACCTGCTAAGATGAATTGCAGCTTAGAAGCATCAGGTATGGCAATGCGGTCGATGTACTCCGGATCCAGGTACTTGATCAGATCTTCAACTAGAAAAGTAGCGAGATGGGAAATGGAATAGGGTTGGGCAGTAGAACACTGCCTTATGAAGGATGTTTGACAAGTGGTCAGCCTTGAGGACAGCCTTCAATGAGGAGCTGATACCCAACAGTGCTGCTTGAGCAGGGCTCCACCAGGCTCCCTATCCCCACTTCCCTATCTCTCCACTCTCTTCTCTTGAGGTCTCTTCTGACATCAAGCTTCAGAGCTGAAAACACAATTGCCACCACCACTCTGGGCCCTCAGCATTCTCACTGACCTATCCTTATCAAGGGTAGAAGGCCTCTTTTCTCCTAGATGTCAACAAGACAAGCCAGAGCTTTGTCTAATTTCTAGTTACTAAGCAGGTTACTAGCTCTGACATAACCAGGCTCTCAGTGTCTAATTTGTTTCCTGCCTCTTAACTTTGCCTGGGAAATCCCATACCCTTTCTACCCTCCTTCACCAAGAGAAGCTTTCAGGTAGAGCTCTTACCTCAAAACTAAGGACACTGTCATGGGCTTGAAGTTTAGCCACAAGGTAGAAAAGCACACCCCAATTTACCAATCGAATTGGGTGCAGGTAAATGTCCTCATAATCTTTCTATCCCCAAAGGGCTATTCCAGTGACTTAATGAACTGAAAGGCTAGGGCCAGGTCCCAGGAAGCCTAGGGATGGGATGTCAGGCAAGCAGGCACATCATGGAAGCACTTACTCTTTTTGTAGAGAATCTTCACCCTCTCCCTCTTGCTGGCAATGTTCCCCAAAGCCACCTGCACCTTGACCAGGCCGTCAGCCACCTGTAAGGGAAGTGGTGGTTAATTCCAAGATATACTACCTGGCTCAAGGCTTGGAAGAGTTAAATAACCCTCATTCTCCTAGACTGTCAAACCTGAATCCCAGTAATCTAGGTTGGCCTCCCTTCTCTAACATTAAAAGAGATGCAGCCCCACCTTCCAGGAATCCTCAAAGTGGAGACAGAGAATCATGTACTCCTTGGGGAGTTTCAAGTCTGATGGGGAAGATAATGAACTATTTTAGAGTCTATGGAATATATAGTATACACAATATATTTTCTGGTTCCTAAGCCCTGGGTTTGGGCATGAGAAATGCAAGCATCCTCATTCAAGCCTTCATGACCTCTAGATTGGCTGGCCTACCTCCAGCCCTATCCCCTCCACATCAAATTTAGTGTGAGAGATGGAAGAGTCCAAACAACTGGGATCCCAATGATGGTACAATCACTGACTTAGGGAATACAGAAGAGAATCAGGTTAGGGGAGAAAAAGAGTACAGTTAAGAGCATACAGATTGAGTTTGAGATGACTATTGGATAACCAAGTGGAAAAATCCAGTAGACAACTGGACATGAAAGTCTGGTTCTCAGAACAGAAATCTGGACCAGAGATATACATTTGAGACATATTGACATGTAAATAGTAATTGACACCATGGAAGCGAGTAAGCCTACCTAACGTTTAGGGGTAGAATGTAAAGAATCCCAATATTAAAGGGTCAAATAGAGGAGGAGACTAAGGAAGTGACTGCACTCACCCAGTTTTTAGAGTAGAGGATGAGGAATGCCAGGGAGCAGGCAAATAACACTGAGAAGCAGTAGTTAAGAGGTAGAAGGAAAACCAGGAGGGTCAGTGTCATTGATTCCAACGGAAGAGAATGTTTGAGAAGTTAGTTCTGAAATGGGAGCACAGTCTGCTAGTGACAACTAATTCCTCATTCAGTGTACAAACAGACATCATTACCTTGGACGCACTTAGCTCCAGGACATGCCTGACACGCAATTAGAAGTTCTTCAGTAAAAGGTCTTCCCATAGTAGAAAGGTGAGGCGAGAGCACCTGAGCTTCGTAGTTGTCAAAATTCTGTCACTGGTATAAAGCAGTGCTAGTCCACATCTGAACCCCAGTACCCAATCTCTTCCCTTCCTAATCCTGGTCCTTTCAGACCTCACCTCTCACCCTTTGGAGCTTTCCTTATCCACCTCTGCTCTGCCTCCTCATGGGTCCCATGGACCTCTTCCTGCACAATTCATTTAGCAATTAATTACGCAGGGCTCCATGACGGGACTTCCTATCGTGGACTTCAGCTTTTATTGAAACTCTCATTAGTCAGCTTCTCGAGTGTGTCAGGTCTCCCCAACTACAGCCCGCGAGGGCAAGGGTGGAGTCTCAGCCACAGTAGGTACCGAGCCCACTCTCAGGCTGGCTTAACCACCCGCAGTGCCCCCTATGACAATGGACCCCGAGGGTCCAATCAGCTCTGGGAGGTTCCAGACCTTTGTTATTTCAAAGGCGGGGCTGCGGAGAACAGGACTGGAGCGGTTGCATCCCGAGGGCCGGGACAGTGGACCGCTCTTGCTCTGTTCCAGAAAGGGACCACCGGACCAGACTACTCACCTTCCGCGAGCCGCGCGCCCCGCCCGGCCCGTACACCCAGCGTTCCAGCTCTTCCACTCGGGCCTGCAGCCGCTGCACGTCAGTCAGACCCGCCATCTCCACAAACGACCCACTTCAGCCGGGAAACGGCCAGAGGGTGGGACGTCCGTCCAAATAGGAAGGCTAGCCAATCCGAGTGCACGAGCAGCCCTTTATGCAGGAAGTGACGTCATGATTCAGCCCTTCAGTACCCGAATTTACTGCTTGGAGCTGTGAAAAGCTGATTACCTTGGCAACGGCTCTGTACCAGCCCTCCCCGGCTTCCAGCGCCTGGTTGTCAAGACAACCTTTGCTTTTCGGGTGCCAAAGAGCTTTCCCCACTCCATTCCCTGAGTTTGCACGTGTTCCAGGGTAGGTCCATTCCCATAGATACATCATTAGAAGGCTCCGTGAGTTACCATAAACTTTTGGAGTCTTCTAAAGTTCAGTTGATTAAGTAACTTGCCCAAGGTCACCCAGCACTATAGGGACAGAAATGGGACTTGAACTCAGGTTGTCTGATTCAAGAGACGGAGCTCTTCTATTCTCACGGAACTTTGCTATTCTGCCTTCCCCTCTGAAAGGCCCTGGCCCAAGGCAGCCCATGTTCCACATCATTCCTCCCCACCTCCCATACCCAAACAAGAAAGGAGGCATCAGAGAGGGAGGGATCACAGCTTTATTGTCTAGATGTGACCTGAGGGATGTCTCTTTCACAGTACCCCAACCCAACCTTTCACTTGGCTCCTGAAGAGAAGCAAGGCTGACTCAAAGGGGTAGGGTTCTAGAGATGACATTGACAGAGGGGACACATGAGGAGATGATAGTGGTTACTGGAGGAAGAACACTTTAGTAGATGCTGCTGGAATTGGCCGGGGAGGAGGTGCCCTCCCTTTACAGTGAGGTAGGTGTAACATCAAAAGAAACTTTGGTTTTAAGTCTACATGGCATGGGAGGTATGGTCCCCTCCCAGGGCTGGGTCCCAGAGTGGGCAGCCGGAAAGAATCAAAGCAGGGGGACTCTTCCCCACTCAGCAATGGGGCTGGGACTCTTAGTTTCAAGTAGGACCTCTTAGGGGAAGGTGCTGGAAGGGGGCCCTGTAGAGGGTGGGGGTGCAGGGTTGGTTGGACCCTGGGAAGCTGGCACAGGCTGGCGGCGGGCAAAGAGGACACCTGGCAAAGGGGTGAGGAGATGGTAGAGGGCAAAAACAAGCAGGAGGGGGTAGGATATGGAAACAGAAGAGGGGAACAAAAGTAAGTGTTCTGGTTGCTAGAACACTACACACGTACCCCTGCCACAAACCAATGAGGACAAGCTCCTTGGGTCAGTAAGAGACTCCATTGCTAATGTAGATACCCTCAAACAGGTAAACAATAATATTTATGCTGATACATAGGCCCATGACAAGGCAGACATCCCCTGGTACTCATGCCAGAGAGGTCATGCCTTGGATCCCATGCCATGTAGGCACCCCCTTTAACCCATGCCAGTCTAGCAATCCCCTGAACCCCACGTTACCCATGCAAGTTTAGATATCCCTGAACTTCATGCTAGTAGAGGAAGTCTAAAATCCCCATGCCAGCCTAAATACCCCTGACCCCATGCCAGTGTAGACAGCCTGCAGTACCCATACCAGTGTAGACCACCCCGTTGATCTCTAGGGCCATGTTGATACTGCTGATGCCACTGCCTGCCAGATTAAGAGGCCCATCCAGCCGCTCTTCTGTCCAGGAGGGGGCAGAGGAATCACATTTTGGAGAATCAGACTTCAGACTTATTAATAGAATTTCCCCCCTCCATCCCTGTAGACAGCCCCCATTCCACTTCAGCCCCACACGTATACTCACACAATTGTCTATAAAGGAATCTGTCTGCCCCGTCTCTAACACCTATCAGGTGATGGGTCAATCCTCCCTCAGTGTACAGTCCCGAAGCCCCCTCACAACAAACCCCTCCTCACCCCTCAGGGGAACCTTGCCACGGGGCAGGAAACTGGGGGGCATGCCAGGTCGAGGTGGGTCCATGGGCCCCATCAGCACAGCTCTCTTTTCTGGGGGCTCCTCTGGTGCCAGTTTCTCCCGTGTAGGTCCCAATGCCAGGCCCACAGGCAGTGCCAGGCGAGGGGTTGGAATTCCACTCTCCTCTGGAAGAACAGGTTATTCAGCTCCCCTGGCCAAACCAACCCATCTCTGCATTTGGTTCTCCCCCAGGCCTGGGACCAAAAGAGGTAACTCAAGCTCATGTACCAATCTCTCATCCTTCATTCCATCTATCTTCCCATCCAGAGCCTCAGTCTGGAAGCGCTGAAGCTTTTCTCTAGAGCCCAAAGGATCAATGTACATGTCTAGAGAATTTGGGGGTTGTTTTCGACTGTTGGTTATTAAATAATCCAGGTCACAAGAGGCACAAACTATATGCAAATAGGAGCACTGGGTGGACAGGTGTGGAATGGAGCTGCTGTGATTAAAAGACCTTTTCCTGGCTGGGCGCGGTGGCTAAGCCTGTAATCCCAACACTTTGGGAGGCCGAGGCGAGCGGATCACGTGGTCAGGAGATCGAGACCATCCTGGCTAACATGGTGAAACCCCATCTCTACTAAAAATACAAAGAAAAAAAAAAAAAATTAGCCGGGCGTGGTGGCGGGCGCCTGTAGTCCCAGCTACTCGGGAGGCTGAGGCAGGAGAATCGTTTGAACCCGGGAGGCGGAGGTTGCGGTGAGCTGAGATCGCGCCACTGCACTCCAGCCTGGGCGACGGAACGAGACGCCGTCTCAAAAAAAAAAAAAAAAAAAAAAAAAAGGACCTTTTCCTGAACTTCAGCCCCCACACCTCAGTAACCCATACCCCAAAGCGCTCATTTGACCGCAAACCTCAGGACCCCTAAACCTTTGCGACCCCCAAACTTCAGAGGCCCGTCAGACCTTACTGCTCCCAGACCTCAGTCCCCACATTTTAATGGTTGCTATATCTTAGCGCCCACCTAAACCTCAGAGACCCTTAAACCTCCACCATTCTCCCCTCGCACCTTTCTTAATAGGGCTTGGACTCAACTGAGCGCATGCGTGCGCTGGCAGGCCGGAGGCGGAACCCTGGGCGGGGCCGGGGCTGGATGGGGTCGCCCGAGGGGCGGGGCCGGCACCCAAGGCAGGGCCCAGAGCGCCCCGAGGGGGCGGCCCTGCCAAGCCAAAGAGTGGAGTAGCGGTGTAAGCCTGGCGACGGCCTTCGCGCCGATTGCTGTCTATGGCGGCCTGGAGCTCCCCTGGGGAGCTGAGCGCTCGAGTCTCGCACTCGTACGGGTACAAGTACTTCATGTACCTAGGGGCGGACAGTGGGCGGTGAGTGTGTGGGAGTGTCTGGGCCCAGCTGGTCAAGTCCCACACCCGGACGCCCGCCCGGGGACCCTCCCCTCCCCGCCCCAGCCCGACCCCGTGCCCCCTTCCCTTCCGCTAGCGCCCCTGGCCTTACTGGGTGCGTAGAGTGAAGGCGGCCGAGGTGATGGTGGTGGGTAGGCTGAGGCCGCGCGTGACTTCCCGCCACACTTTGCGGTTGATGACTTCCACCAGGCCGCCCTTGGCGGTCACCAGACGAAACAGAGCGTACAGGTCCAGCACCTGCTTCGCCATGATGGGCACGCGGTTCACTGGCGTCCCTGGTGGGGAGCGGGCTGCAGTCAGGACACTGAGACTAAGACCCTGTCTACAGCATCCCCGGGGACTGATACGGGGCGGGAGCCCCGGGGAGGGCGGGAAAGAGGGAGACTTGGTCAGAGCCCACGGAACCCCAGGTCCTCTATTTTAGCAGGAAGGACAGGAGGCTAGCACAGGGATGGACAAAGTTCTGTAAAAGGCCAGATGGCTAAATGATCTCTGTCACAACTACTCAACGCTGTCATTGTAGCCTAAAGGCGGCCATAGAGAATACCTAAAGGAATGGATGCGGCTGTGTTCCAATAATATAGACTCTGAAATTCGAATTTCACCAGTCTGGAGATGTTATTCATCTTTTAATTTTGTCCCCCAACTATTTAAATAAGTAAAAACCATTCTTATCTTGCAGGCAGCTGGGTTTGGCCTGCAAACTTTAGTTTGCTGTCCCCTGGGGTAGACCGCAGGAAGGACTTCCGGACAGTGCTGAAGAGCCGGCCTCCCCTAAGCAGCAGCCCCCGGGTGGCTGCCCAAGGCTGGGGGATGACGGGCGGGAGAAGAATCAGCTCCCGCCTCGGCCCGCCGACTCCGCAGCCCGCGCCGCCCCCGCCGGCCAGTCCTGACAAAGGGGCCTGTCTGCGCTGAGCGATGGGCCCCAGTTAATTCCTTACCGATCCCGTCCCCTTCCGCCGCGCCTTTGGACCCGAACAATTAGCTGCGGCCTGATTAATGGGGGAAAATTATCGGCCCCGCGGGACCCCCTCCCCCTGCAACTGGAGCGGTGGGAGGCAGGGACCGAAGGGAGGCAGAGCTAGTGGGGAGGGGCGGGCAGGCAATGCTGAGATCGGTTCACACCCGCTACCCCAGTGGAGGGGAGGCCTCGAGGAAGGGCCAGAGAGGGGACACTGGAACCAGAATGGGCCTCCCTGGGAACCAAAAGGACTTAGGGCCCTACTGAGGGTCCCAGGGAAGCAAGGGACCCGAAAGGGGTGCTGGGGCTAGGGCGAGGGCCGGGGGCGGGAAGTGGGCCAGCAGCTGCACTAAAAGGGGGGGGGGGGGCGGACAGTGCAGCCAGTTAATTAGCGGCTTATCAGGTTGCGCTCTGAGTGAGTTAATTAGCTTTGTAGAGAGAGATAATGAGTCAGTGTTCCGTCCCATGAATCTGGGGAGAAGCTGAAGTGATGGACTGCCACCCACCCTGATGCCCTCCTAGACCCTTCTTGCGTTCTCCTCCAGCTCTGACATTCCTGGAAAGGAATTTCTCCTCCTGCACAGCCTCAACTCACATAGTGCACAGCCTCAACTCACATAGTCCCCAGCCCACCCCTTGGGAAGTCCTTCCTCCAGTCTAATCCTAGTCCTTCCTGCTGTAGAGCACATGAGGTGCAACCTGCCTTAATCAAGGGAAAACAGGGAAGACATGACTGAAGGAAGGACCCTTGACAGAGAACCAAGGCATTTTCAGCCCTCTGATTCTGGGACCCTCCCACCCCAGGCCAGCCTCCCATCAGTTCCCCCTCCCACCCTCCCAATTGATCCCACACTCATTAACCTGCCAGTGGGCTGGCCGCTAATTAATCCTGGGGTGGAGGAGGGGGGCAGGGTCAGAGGTTAAAGACGCTATTGAGGGCCCAAAGGACAGGTGCTGCCAAGCTCAGGCCTCTGCAGGGAGAACCCAACCGGGTTTCCTCAAACGTGGTAAGGGGGCAATTCCAGGGCCCTTCCCCCATGTCATGCCACTCACCCCTCTTTTGCATGAAGCTAAACAGGTCATCCAGAAATTCCTTCCTCTTGGGGTCTGCATCGAGCTCATACAGCTGGGGAAGGATTGGGGTCATTCTACAGCTCTGCTGACCCCCCTCCCTCCCTAGACCCCAATTCAGGTTGTACCCTGAACAAGGGTCCCTAGCTGAAGGAGTCAGTAGGATCTCAATGTGGACTCCCTGGCATTAGCATTAGGCTCTCTCCGCCTAGGGGCGGGCAGGGGTGCCTTTTCTAGTACATACAGAGACTGGTACTGGTAGTGGTGCCCTCGGCCATTCAAACCACCCATCTAGGGAGTAAGGGAAGAGAGGAACAGGATGGAGCTTGGAGGCTCAGCCTGCCCTCTGGGGCCCAGTCTTCCCCCACCCTCATGGGAAATTTAGAGTCCCAGGAAGGAAGCTAGGCTGGGGTTGTATTCCAGACTGAGGAGACAAACATATATCTGATGCTCTGATTCATTCATGCAAGGACTTCATGCTGTTCACATCCCTGTATGCCAGGGCTGGGGGTGAGTGAATGGCAGAGATGCTTCTAACCCACCCCTCAGGCAGGGTGATGCTCAGAAGCTCCTGGGTTGACACCCAGTGCCCTTCAGCTCATCTTCTGGTCTGATTTCCTTTCAGAGGCAGTTACCCTACCTACTACGGAAGCTGCTAGAGAGGCAGTGGCCCTGTGGGGTCAGAGTTTGAAGGATCCACAGACCAGCTCAACTCTTCCTGGTAATCTGGAGTCCCACCTCCTGTATCAACTCCCGAATACCAGCCAAGGGAACCACCCCTAGAGTCACTGACCCAGAGTAACAGTCCTTGAGTAACACCTATAGATAATATTCTGTCATATCATCCCCATAAGAATCCTCAGAATAAAAAACAAACAAAATACCCATGAGTAATAAGCCCCAGATCCACCTTTAGAGCCACATTCCCACAAAAACTGAGCCCTAAGTCTTAGATGGATACCCACAAATAATACATACACTCTCCAAGTAATAACCCCTAGAATTATACCTAGGAGAAACAGTCTCTAGAGCCATATATCCAGAACAGAGCCCTGAGTAACACTCAGTTTTACACCAATGCCAGAATACTACTCACAGATTAACACTTTTCGAATATACCCAGACCAACATCCTACAAGTTAACACCACCAGAATGGCACACCTGGAGTCATAGCCCTGTGTAACACCTTCGTAGTGACAGCCTTGAGTAGTGTCCTTAGAATAACACCCAGAGGGGTTCTCCAGGGAGAAAGAACCTCAGATTAAGGCCCTGTGAATGAAGTCTTGTCATTCTGAGTTGCAGAGGAGCCCTATAGTCATACTGCGGCTGTAGTGGCTATCACAGGCTGGGAACTATCATCCATGGAACTCAGGCCAGGGAGAAGATTTGCATGGGGCTGGGGTTAGGGGGATGTGACAGGAAAGAAAGGAGAGGTGTATCAACCTGCCAAGGGAGTGATAACCTCCATTCTGCTTCCGAAGACAGAGGAAGCAACTGGGACACCCCCACTGGTCCCCGGAATATGACCTTGTGACTTGATGTGTGAGAAGGTAGGTAGGGTGGTAGGTAGGAATCCCCAGCCCCCAGACTGCCTTCCCTACACCTGGCTGGGCATGGTGGCTCATGCCTGTAATCTCAGCACTTTGGGAAGCCGAGGTGGGAGGATCACTTGAGCTCAAGAGTTCAAGACCAGCCTGGGCAATACAAGGAGACCCTGTCTTTTTTTTTTTTTTTTTTTTTTGAGACAGAGTCTCGCTCTGTCGCCCAGGCTGGAGTGCAGTGGCCGGATCTCAGCTCACTGCAAGCTCTGCCTCCCAGGTTCACGCCATTCTCCTGCCTCAGCCTCCCGAGTAGCTGGGACTACAGGCGCCCGCCACCTCGCCCGGCTAGTTTTTTGTATTTTTTTAGTAGAGATGGGGTTTCACCGTGTCAGCCAGGATGGTCTCGATCTCCTGACCTCGTGATCCGCCCGTCTCGGCCTCCCAAAGTGCTGGGATTACAGGCTTGAGCCACCGCGCCCGGCCCAGACCCTGTCTTTACAAAAGATATTTTAAAAAATTAGCCAGGCATCTGTCTTTCCCTCCCTGTCACTATCCTCCAATCTTCCCTCTGTCTTTCTCTAGGTCTCCGTGTCTCTGTGTCTCTTTTCATCTTGCAGAGACTGCTATCACCTGGCTCTGCTTTCGCCAGAAGAGGGAGATAGGGGAGAGGGCCGGACATCGAGGGCGTAGGTCCTACCTGCTTGAATTGTTCCTCGTAGGTCCACTCGTGGGGATGGAGTCCAGGGGGCTGGCTAGAAGGTGAGCTGGGGCCCTGGGCCCCTGGATGGTTCTCCTCAGCTGCCTCCTCCTCTGCCCTGGCTTCCTCCCCCTCCTCCTCATCTTCAGCATCTTCCTCTTCCTCAGTCCCAACCTCCCCCAAGGCCCCCTCAGGGGCCTGTAGGGTCCGGTGGTCAGGCAGGGGAGGCCCGGGTGGCAGCAGCGAGCGTGAAGGGGCCAATGGCCCCACCCCCTGGGCCAGCCGAGCTGCCTGCTGCTTCTGCAGGGCCTCCATGACAGCTTCCAGGCGCAGTCCCCCAGCTGAAGGGGGCCCTGGTACCAGGCGGGACCCCGAGGAAAGGGCCGCCTGTGGGGGAGGGAATTATGGGTGCTGGGCCCTGCTGCCCCCATAGTCCCCAACACAGGGGGAGGTGGTCATGGATTCAGGGAAGTGCAGGAGTCACAAGGAAAGAGGCAGAAAGATGGCTTTCCCAGAGGTGAACAGAAACAGGACCAGACCCTGGGAATCAGAAATGGCCATTGACTGAGGACTGGAAGAGTGAGCAGATCAGAGAGGGTGACAGGGACCAAGAGACATCGGGAAATGGTGAAGGGAGGGAGAGAGAAAGAAAAGGAGAAGGGGGGATGTCCGACAGAGACAATGACAGGAAGATGTGAAAATAGAGATGGAACAGGGTGACAGGAGAGAAAGAAGTGGGGTGACACAGAGACTGAGAGGGACCAAGATGCAGAGAGGCAGAAATATCAGGCAGAGACAGGATAGAGAGACAGAGATGGAGAGAGATAGAATATTGGGTAGAGAGACAGGGAGGGTAAGAGAGGTAGAGGAGCAAGAGATAAAAGACCTAAGTGACAGGTAACTCAGAGACGGACAGAAACGGAGAGACAGAGGCGGAGATAGACAAATAGTGAGGCAGGTGTTGAGAGACAGGAAAAGACCAAGACAGCAGGAAGCAGACAGAAAAGAGAAATTAGAAAGAGATAGTGAAATAGAGAGGGACCGACTGAGACAGGACGGGGAAAACAGCCGGAGAGAGGGGCAGAGGACAGGGACCAAGGAGTCGCCGGGATGGAGGGCGGTGGGGCAGAGCCTGGGACGGGCACGGATGGGCAGGAGGCGGCGGAGTCGCGACGCCCCGCTCCCTCGCTCCGGGGGCCCCGCGGCCGCACTCACCTGCCTGGCGTGGCCCGCTGCCCCCGGCGTCTCCACGGCGCTGCCTTTGCTCTGCCCGCCTCCCTGGCGGCCCTGGCCTCGGCTGGGTCCCCGCGGTGCGCTCCCGCCGCCCTGCGCTCCTCTGGCCGCTGTGCGCTCACTCGCCGCGTTGCTTGCGGCGGCCGCGGGGGCGGGACCCGAGCCGGACAGGGCGGGCGGGGCGCATGGGGAGAGGCCCCTGCGGACTCTGCCGCTCTCAGCCACCCAACAGGTGTCTCCCACCTTCCTTCCAGCCAGCTTCGGGGGCAGGGGGCGCTGGAGAGCTGCAGGGGAATCGTGCGAAAGTGAGGGCTCCACCGCCACCGGACTCTGGACCAGAGCCCCGCCCAGCCTCACAAGTCGTGCCCCGACACCCACACTCAGCACTGGGCTTCCACACACAAACAGCCGCGTCCACACACCAACGCACCTTGTCACAAGTTCAGGCGCACAGCTGCCCAGTCTCACATGTTCGGTGACATGGTCACCACAGTGCCAATGGCCTGGGCAGGCTGCGATCAGGAGGGGAATCCCTCTGCAAGATGCTTGGGTGTGCGTGGAGGGTCTGGTCAGAATAGAAGCTTCTCCCCTTGCCTTGACCACCCCTGCCCTGCCCACGCGCTGTCCCCAACTGCAGGCATGCTGCGGTTTGCACACATGCATGCACACGGTGGTGGACCCACAAGGATGCACTCACACACACTCAGAGGTCTTTAAGCTGACTGCACACTCAACGCATGCAGATACACAGCCACACACAGGTTTTGTCTCTTTTGACATTCTATTAGGGACATTTTATTTTCTTTTCCTTTTTTTTTTTGCGACAGAGTGTTACTCTGTCACCCAGGCTGGAGTACAGTGGCGCAATCTGGGCTCACTGCAGCCTCTGCCTCCCAGGTTCAAGTGATTCTCCTGCCTCGGCCTCCTGAATAGCTGGGATTAGCTGGGATTACAGGCACCCAACACCAGGCCCGGTTAATTTTTCTCTTTTTAGTAGAGATGGGGTTTCACCATTTTGGCTAGGCTGGTCTTGAACTCCTGACCTCAAGTGATCCACCCACCTCAGCCACCCAAAGTGCTGGGAATACAGGCATGAGCTACCGTGCTCAGCCTGTATTATGAAAATTTTGAAACACAGACAAGTGAATAGTGTAATGAACCTCTGGTACTCATCATAGGTTTGTTTCAACAGTGAACAGCACTTCGCCCATGTTCACACACATTCTCCACCCATGTATGCCTGACTCCCACATGTGTATCTCCAGACCCCCTCAGCCCACTGCTTTACGCCCTCCCCCAAACTATTCCCAAGATGCTGAAATGCCGTTCCTTATTTGGGGGTTCTGAGTGGCAGGCTTCTCAGAATTTCTGCTCTGAACAGCCTGAACCCCACTCCTCCCAGGCATCCTCATACTTCCTATTTCTTCCTGTGCCCAAGGGGACCACCTACCAAAGCGAGGTGAGGTTATGCCAAGTGTGTAAGTGAACAGCAGGTGTCTGTAGGGGTGACACCTGCATAGGTACGAAACTGTGGCACCAGGGACTGTCTTCTGACCTCACACCCAGAAGGCAGGAATCCTGACGCGACCTTTGTGTCCTCCCTCCTCCCTTGTCCTCCCCCAATCAGTCCACTTCTCTCAGCCTCAGCTTGCTCTGGCTCAAACCACCAGCTCTTCTGACCAGGATCCCATGGTGGGTGCCTCCTCCCTGCTCTCCCTGCCTCCAGCCACCACCCTTCTCTGCACCCTTCTATGCGCAGCTCCTACTGCAGCACTAAGTCCTGGTTCCCTATGGCCCATTCCTGGCCATGCTGAGGCTCAGCCCCATTCATACCTTTGGCTGCCCCAGTGTCCTCCACCTCAGATTTCAGACCTCTGAGCCCATCAGAACCCCCCAGCCTCCAGAAGCTCCTGTCGGTACTGACGCCTCCTCCCCCGTGGCTTTGTTTGGTGTGAGTATCCTGGGGCAGAGCCAAGCCTCCTCCTCTGCCCAACCCTCCCTGATGCTGGGAGGGGAGAATCAGTGAATGTGCCAGGCAGACAGACATGCCCCGGAAGTCTACTGGAAGACTGGAGAGCAGAGGGTAGCGATCCACAGAACCCTTGTGCCCTGCTTGCTCCCTTTCCCCCACCACAGCTTCCCCTGGCTGTTCAGAGAAGGTGCATGGACAAAGGTAGGTGGTCAGAGTCTTCCTGGAAAGGTAGGAATTGGCTTGGGGAAATTCCAGTTCTGAGTGTTTGGAGAGTGCTTTGTAGGGTTTGGATTGACGGGCAAGGGACTGGGCAGTCACTCCCACAGCTCCCAAATCAATCAAGCGAAGTTAATCCACTTTTGGGGTCTGGGCCAGGAGGGCTACAACTGGGAAGGGCTGAGGGGAAGGAATATGCTTGACTGGGACTTGGTTTATCTCTCTTCGTCTGTGAAAAGGAAAGGCTGCCTCTCACACCCACAGTCTGGTCCTATACCTCACAGAGACAGAGACAGACCTAGACCTTCAGAGACCCATGCTTCATTCATCCAACACATATTTATTATTATTTTTATTTTTTTGCCAGGCACTGTTGGACACAGGAGCAAATAAAACAAAGTCCTTATTATAATGGTACAATTCTAAGTGGGGGAAATATACAGTGTGTCAGATAGTGATAAGCACCATGCAGAAAAATGTAGCTGCGTTGGGGGGAACAGAAGGGGGGCATTAGTTACCTATTGCTGTGTGACAAATCTCCCCATAATTTAGCAGCTTAAAACAAAAAACATTTATTTTCTCACAATTCTGTGGGTCTGGATGGTTCTGACTCATTATCCTCTAAGGTGCTGTAGTAAAAAGGTTGGCCAGGGCTGCAGTCATCTGAAGGTTTGACTGGGACTGGAGGATCTACTTCTAAGATGGCTCACTTGCATGGCCCTTGGCAGGGGGCCTGTTTCCCTGCAATGTGGGCCTCTCCATAGGATTGGTTGTATGTCCTCTCAACATGGCAGTTGGTTTCCCCCAGAATGATCCAAGAGAGACTCTTTAGGCAGCAATGCTTTTTATGGCCTAGTCCTAGAAGTCACACACTGTTATGTCTGCCACATTATTTGTGAAAGTACATAATTGAGTCTAGCCCACTCAAGGGGAAGGAATTTAGGCTTCATCTCTTGAAGGACAGAGCATCAAAAATTTTGTGAAGGTATTTAAAATCACCATGCAAGAGATAATATTATATAAGTGTTGAAGAACTCAGTGAGCAGGAATTGAAGGAGGGGAGGAAGACAGCTATGGCTATGTGGATACCTTGGGACGAGCACTGCGGTCAGAATAGCAGGTGCAAATATCCTGGGACAGAATTTTGCTTGATGTGTTGGAAGAAAAGCAAGGAGGCCACTGGGTCGGAATAGGGGGACTGAAGGGGTGAGCGGTTGGAATGTCTGATCAGAGGAAACATGGGCCTTGGAGTAGGCCCTTGTAAGGAGTGAAAGGACAGAATGAGATGGAAAGCCATTGGATATGTCTCGGCAGAGAGTGAAAGTCTGACTGGCTGCTGCAAGGAGAACCCTCCACACAGGATGCATGTGTGATCAGTTAAGGGACCATTGCGATAGTCTATAGGCAACAGATGATGGTGTCTTAGACCAGGGTGGGGGCAGTGGAGGTGAGAAGACACGGTTAGAGTCTGGATATATTCTGCAGACAAAAACAGTATTTGATGATGGATCGCATCTGGGACGTGAAACAGACGTGTCCAAAATGACTCTGGGCAGCTGGGTAAATGTAGGTGCCCTTAATTCAGAGAGTAAAGACTACAAGATGGTGGTGGTGTGGGGTTGGGAATTTGGTTTGCTTTGGATATCTCAAATCTGAGATACCTTATTAGACAGTCAAGTGGAGATGTTGAGTAGAGATGAAGGCAGTAAGATTTCCAACTCCGGTGCTCAGGGAAGAGATTTAGGCTGAGACAGAAATTTAGAAGTCAAGATATATAGATGGTAAAGTCACAGAATCACCTGGGAAGGGGTGTAAACAGAGAAGAGGTTTGAGGACTAAGCCCAAGAAAGTCAGAGAATGAGGAGATAGGAATCCAGTAGCTGGGTGCAGTGGCTCACACCTGTAATCCCAGCACTTTGTAAGGCCAAGCGGGCAGATCACTTGAAGTCAGGAGTTTAAGAGCAGCCTGGCCAATGTGGTGAAACTCTGTCTCTACTAAAAAAAAAAAAAAAAATCCAGAAAAGGAAGAGTAGTGTCCCAGAAGCTAAGAGTGCCTTCAGAGTGATTACCTGTGTCAAATGAAAGCTGAGAATTATGAAATGACCAACAGATTTAGCAGCAGAGACTAGGAGGGGCCTGGGAGCCTAGCCCTTTGTGGACGTTTGGGAGGAATGACAGGGCAAGCTGGGTCATCCCTGACATGTGGACTCTGAGCCTAGAGGCAGAGCTGGGTTACAGAGTAGGAATCCCCCAAGGAGGCATGGCTTTGCAACCTGGGGTCAATGGATAGGAGCCAGCCAGAGCCTACTATGCCTGACACGGTGGTAATGGGGGTGAAGAGTCCGGGTCAGGATGGCCAACTTACCTGGACTCCACATTCAGTTGTTGTTTCTAAATGCAGTTATACATATAGTCTTTCAGATTTGTGTTCATTAAAATCTTAAAATATCTAATTTTTATAACCATGTTTCTTCCGTTTTTAAAATACCAGGAATCCTGAGAAGCAGGAGTGATCTATGCCTTACCCTCAGAACAGGGCCAGGATGAGGGTGAGGCATACTTGGTGTGTAGGATGCAGAAGTTAAGGCAAGAGCAGGGTCTCTGGGAATGAATGCACTTTAGGCACCTCTCTTGCCTTACCTGAATCCTGGCCCTACCTACCTCACATACTGCCAGGTAGTGTGCCTGCCTTTCACTGTGGGAGCCTCCACATTAGTGGTGGGTCCTGAAGAAGGTAGACCATAGACTGGAGGAACTCCTGTTCTGGGTGGGGGCAGACACCACGCTGGGAGCCCCGAAAAAAAGCCAACTGAGAACAACTATGCCTTTCAGCTAAAAAGTGGGTGCACACTGCCACCCTGTGGCCATCCAGGGGAAGATTCTTAGGACTGTTCCCAGGATCCCACCGGCAGAGGTAAGGCCAAGACACACTCCAGGCCACCCTGCCCTGAATTTCTCAAATTGTGGCATTCACAGCTGTGTTGGAGAGAATCAGTGAACAGGCTGATCTCTGGCAATGGAGCTCAATAGTCTGAGCTACTGACTCAAAGAGTGTCTTAGGTGATTCTAAGGCACACTCAAGTATATAGTCCCTACTAGTCAAAAGCCACTGTCTTGTAAGGCACAGTGGCTTGTTTCTGTTATCCCAGTTACTCTGGAGACTAAGGGAAGATCACTTGAGGCCAGGAGCTGGAGATCAGCTGGGGCAACATAGCAAGACCCCGTCTCTAAAAAAAATTTAAAAAGCTAACCAGGTATGGTGGCATTTGCCTATAGTCCCAGCTACTCATAAGGCTAAGGCAGGAAGATTGTTTGGGACCACAAGTTCAAGGCTGCAGGGAGCTATGATCATGTCGCTGTGCCACTCTCCAGCCTGGGCAACAGAGGAGACCCCATCTCTTAAAAAAACAAAACAAAACAAAACCATGAATCACACAGCAAGAGAGAGATCTTCCTGAGGTCCCCAGGAGTCAGAGGCTTTTTCCGGCTGCTCAGACACACAAAAAGATGGAACAGATCAACAAATCTTTATTAACAGAAAGATGGACAGAGAATGCAGCAGGGGCTGTCTGAAAACTGTGATGTATGTGTGTGTGTTGTGTGTGTAAAAGGCCTTCTCCAGGCCAGGAAGGCCCCCTTGGAATCAGGCCCACCTGCCTAGATCCCCTCCTCAGTGGCGGGTCCTGGGCTGAAACCAGCTTCTGCATCATATCCCCAAAGGAAGAATGGGGGCCTTTCTGGAATGGAAGATGCTGACTTCAAGCATTCTTCACATTACTCTGGTTCCCCAGCGGAGCTTGGTTGCCGAGGGGGTTGGGGACAAGCCACAGGGGCACTTGCATAGCAGGGGAGTAGAATGGGGATAAGGCATATGGTGAGGACAGGGGAGAAGGGGAAGGGCATCATAGCTGCAGGTGAAGGGGGCCTCCAAAAGGCAGCTCCTCTTCCCCCTCATCCCCTCAAATTGCTGCTGGGTTGAGGAGTCAGACTGAGGCAGTATAATACCCTCCCCCATCCTTAACTCCAGAACCCCAGTTTGGTGGGGAGGGGGTGGGAAGCTGTGGAGCTCTGGAAAGGCCTGAGTTAGTGAGTCAAGCTTGTGATGTGTGTATTTGAACACAACTGGCTCCCTTGGTATACCAGGGGCTCCCTATCCAGATGGGTATGAGTGCATGGTCCTACTGTACACACAGGTCTCAGTATCTATATGTGTCTCATTAGTTCCCATGGTTCTCTGTGTTTGGATACATGAGCATGGATATCCCTGCTCATACAGCAGGAATTCAGGATCTGCATGGTGTATGTCCCTGTCTGTAAACATGGGCTCCAGCAAGTGGATATGTGCGGGCCTGCCCGCTCCTGTCCATCCACAGGTCTTCCTTCAGGCCTGGCTGGTCAAGGATCCTGGCCGAAGAGGTAGGTGGTGAGCTCAAGCCGGAGGCCCCGAGCATAGGAGCGAAGAGTATAGAAGAGGGTGAGGAAGTCCTGGGTGCTGAAGACAGTGTCGGCCAGCGCGAAGGCCAGGGTGGATGGGATGACACCCCGGCCGTACTCCACCATCCATGTGTTTGGCCCCCACTCCACAGCTGTTGCCTCACCAGGCCCATGCACTACCGTCTCCCCTGGGGGACAGGGAGCACCCAAGTGAAGAGCCAGCTCTGCCTTGCCCTTCCATGGCTGCTGCTTTCCTGGCCCATGGACTAACTAGGGGTGGGGAATGGAGAGGGAGCTTCAGAAAAACAAAAGGCCCTACCTCACTGGGCTGGCCCATACGGCTACTCCTAAATGTTCTGTGGCATCATCTGACCCATGTCCTCTCTTGGGGGAAGCCATAGACGGCTACCTCGCTTGGCCACGGGCCCACTGTATGGAAGTCTGCACTCCCAAGCCTCACTCGAAACAAGCAGAAATTTAGCTAAACCTGGGCTGGGCTTGTAGCTAGGAAAGGGGTAGTTCCAGGACTTGTGAGGCTTTATCTGAAAAGTGTAGCTGTTCAACCACCATGCCTGCGATGCATACACCCAACCTCAAATGTACTGGGAAGTCCAATGCTCTATTTCTTAAGCAAATTGTTGCACTATTTAAAAAAAAAAGATAACTGTCTGTATTGTCTTTTGGAGTATTGAGAGCATTTCTGATTACCCACTGTCTCCCCAACAGTTGTTGGAATATTGTCTGGGCAAAATTGTGCCTGGGCAGATAAAAATCAGACATGTTTAACAGGAAGTTGTTATGTTTTGTTTCCCCTTGACGGAGGAAAGCAAGAGTCCCTCAGCTCTGCCCCAACCAATCACCTGTGGCTTATGGGAGGGTGGAGGAAGGGAACTATGAGGAGGGCCCCCCAACACACTACTTTTCCATGCCATGCTCCCCGCAATTGTGGGCACCCCCCGCGTGAAGGCACTCACTTCTCTGACAGAGCCTTCTTACCCACCTGGGTAGAAGACCTCACTTTTGGTGGTGCCCTCTCTCCACTGGTGGAAGGTGCCAGAGATGATGGTATCCGAGATCTCAGCCCAGTAGCGCCCTGAGTGACAATCGCATGGACACTATCAGGGTATTCGCGCCATCGCACGGCCCAGCCAAACATCAGACAGGAGGGCATGGGCCCCTCTACAACCCCAGCCTCCCAATCCGGCCCGCCGCTAGCACTGACCCGAGTGGCCGCGGGAGCCTAGGGCGGTGCCGAAGAGCAGCACATACTCGGACAGCGAGGCGTGCAGAAGGCACATGGCGCCCATCCAGCCACCCGCATTCACGAACACCCACTGCAGCTCCTCGTCGGGCAGCACGTGGCCTGGGTGCAGCCGCCGCAGCTCCACGATCAGCCGAGAGAAGGCCAGCTCGTGGTCCAGCCCTGGCGGAGGCAGAGGGGCGGCGGAGTCAGGGCCGGCACCGGTCCTGGGTCCGGGGATGGCGCCTTCGGAACCCTAGGCTCCGCTCCCGGGCCGGCCGCTCCCCTCCCCGCCCTCTGCCCGCTCACCAGCGTACTGCCGCGCCAACTGCGCTATCTCTTCGCGCTGGAAGACGAAGCTCTGCGTACCCAGCCAGAGCCAGACGACCTGGGTCAGCACCGCTGCGACAGCCAGGAGCAGCGCGGCCCACGCCCACCGCCGGCCCACGGCCCACTGCATCCCGGCGGGCGGCCTAGCACGGCGCAACGCAGGAGCGAGCCGGGGTCTGAGGCTTTGCACTCACCGCCTCGGAGCCCGCCGGCTGCCCACGAAGCGCTCCCCCGCCACCGCCGTGGTACGGTTCGCCCTGACCAATAGGAGCGGCCAGTCACCTTGGCACCGCCCCTTTGGTCGAACCATTTCTTCGGGGGGAGCACGGAAGAGTGGGGCGGTGCCGCGCAAGGGCGGCGAGGGGGCGGGGCTAAGTCGCCCAGCTGCAGATGGCAGGGTCTTCAGGCGAGGTCTGACCTAGCGCCACTCTACATACGGATAGGGGTGGGGGTAGTGAGACCCAGAATGGACTGGCTCGCCCGAGCTCACTGGCTGGTTGAAGCAGACGAACCCGGAAGTGGAGCCTTCTGGGACTCAACGATTGTTAGGGCCCTCCTTTACCAGGACTGAAGGGGAGGGGAGGCAGTTCAAGCTGGGAGCCCTAGGGTGGGCATTCCAGAGGCAGTGACACCTGAACTGTGTCTTTAAGAGCGCGCAGAGGGGGCACGCCAGTTCGCAGGGACCGGCCCCTAGAGCAAAGGCCCCCGAGGAGCGACAGCTTGGGGTCTTCAGGGGCCTACAATTCCTTCTCTGTTATGCAGCACAAAATGTGAGAGAAGGCCTTGTAAACCAGCTGAGGGTTATCAGCAGGGGAGGAAGGGGATTAGATTTTGCCACCGAGTGGCACAGGACTGCCGAGTGGAGGGGAGCAAGATGAGTCAGGGAGACCATGACCATGGGCCAGGTAAGAGGGAAGGTCTGTGTCAGTGGAGATGGAAGAAAGAAATGAGCTTAACAACTCTGGAAATGAAGTTAGTAGGGCTTGATCTCTTCTTCCTGGAATACTCTTTCCCCCTTTACCCTATCCCCACTTTCCCCTTATTTGGCTAACATCCTTTGCATGTCTAGTGGGCAGTTGAGCATCCAGGTCTGGAAGCTCAGCTCCAGTCTGGAGGTAGAGCTGGGAGTTGTCATTCATTCAGATATTTTGTTGGCACTTGTATGTGCCAAGTTCTGTAGTGACCATTAGGGATATGGGTAGAAACAATGGTCCCACTCCCCAGCTTAGGGATCTCACTGGAGAGTCTACAGAAAACCTCTAAGAATTGATAAAATCTCACAGGGAGAGAGAATAGAGTAAGATAAGGCTAAAGACAGAGCCCTGGAGATCACCAAAAGCAAAGGGTAAGCAAAGGAAGAAGAAAGCAAAAAGGAAAAGAAACAAAAGAGAAAAGAGGCAGCGTTGTGCAGTGATTAAGAAATAAACTCGAGCTGGACTGCCTGAGTTCAAAGCCTGGCTCCTGCTACCTACTAGTTGTCTGATCTTGGGCAGGTTACTTAAAATCTCTGTAACTTAGTTTTCTTACCGGTAAAATGGAATGGACAAAAGTACCTACCTCATAGTACATATCTTCATTTTGATGAGATTAGATGTGTTAATATTTGTAAAGCAGTTAGTGCCCCACATGGTGAGCATTTTACGTGATGGTTATATATATAAAACACAAAGGAACTGGAAAAGAGTACCCTCATACGTTTTTGACCTTAAAGAAGGAAACTGAGGCTGGGCGAAGTGGTTCATACCTGTAATCCCAACGCTTTGGGAGGCTGAGGCAGACGGAACACTTGAGTCCAGGTATTCCAGACCAGCCTGGGCAACATGGTGAAACCCCATCTCTGCAAAAAGTACAAAAATTAGTCAGGAGAAGGTGCGCACACTTGTAGTCCCAGCTACTCAGGAGGCTGAAGTGCGAGGATCGCTTGAACCTGGGAAGTGGAGGTTGCAGTGAGCCAACAGAGCAATACCCTGCCTCAAAAAAAAAAAAAAAAAAAAAAAAGGGCTGGCCGCAGTGGCATATGCCTGTAATCCCAGCACTTTGGGAGGCCAAGGCGGGCAGCCAGATTTCCTGAGCTTAGAAGTTCGAAACTACCCTGGGCAACATGGTGAAACCTTGTCTCTACTAAAATACAAAAAATTAGCTGGGCGTGGTGGCAGGTGCCTGTAGTCCCAGCTACTCAGGAGGCTGAAGCAGGAGAATCGCTTGAACCCAGAAGGTGGAGGTTGCAATACGCCAAGATCATGCCACTATACTCCAGCCTGGGCAACAGAGGGAGACCCTGTCTCCAGAAAGAAAAAGAAAAAGGGGCCGGGCACAGTGGCTCACGCCTGTAATCCCAACACTTTGGGAGGCCGAGGCAGGTGGATCACCTGAGGTCAGGGGTTTGAGACCAGCCTGACCAACATGGAGAAACCCTGTCTCTACTAAAAATACAAAATTAGCTGGGCATATGGTGGCATATGCTGATAATCCCAGCTACTCGGGAGGCTGAGGCAGGAGAATCACTTGAACACAGGAGGCGGAGGTTGTGGTGAGCCGAGATCGCGCCATTGCATTCCAACCTGGGTGTGAAAGAGCGAAACTCCGTCTCAAACAAAACAGTCCGGGCGCAGTGGCTCACACCTGTAATCCCAGCCCTTTGGGAGGCCGAGGCAGGCGGATCACGAGGTCAGGAGTTCGAGACCAGCTTGACCAACATGGTGAAACCCCATCTCTACTAAAAAATACAAAAATTAGCCAAGCATGGTGGCGCGTGCCACTCACTTGGCCCAGATACTCGGGAGGCTGAGGCAGGAGAATCGTTTGAACCCAGGAGGTGGAGGTTGCAGTCAGCGGAGATTGTGCCATTGCATTCCTGCCTGGGCAATAGAGTGAGACTCTGTCTCAAAAGAGAAAAACAAACAAACAAAAACAACAGTGAGGAAAAAAAGAAAAAGCTGAGGCAAAATTAATATAGAGAGTTTATTTGGGCCAAGGTAGAGAGCAACTGCTCGGGACACACTTCCAAGTTGCCTTGGGGAGTGTTGATACAAGCATTTTTTATTTTTATTTTATAAGTGGTTTTTATTTTTATTTTTTATTTTCTTGGAGATAGATTCTTACTCTGTTGCCTAGGCTGGAGTGCAGTGGTGCGATCTTGGCTCACTGCAACCCCCGCCTCCCAGGTTCAAGCTATCCTCCTCCTTCAGCCTCCCGAGTAGCTGGGACCACAGGTGTGCGTCACCATGCGTGGCTAATTTTTGTATTTTTAGTGGAGACAGGTTTTTGCCATGTTGAGGCTGGTCTCTAACTCCTGACCTCAGGTGACCCACCCTCCTTGGCTTCCCAAAGTGTGGGATTACAGGTATGAGCCACTGTGCCCGGTCACTTTATTTTAACCTAATTTTTTTTTTTTTTTTTTTTTTTTTTTTGAGACGGAGTCTCCACTGTTGCCCAGGCTGGAGTGCAGTGGCACAATCTCAGCTCACTGCAACCTCCGCCTCCTGGTTCAAGCAATTCTCCTGCCTCAGCCTCCCGAGTAACTGGAACTACAGGCGCCCACCACCACATCCAGCTAATTTTTTTGTATTTTTAGTAGAGACAGGGTTTCACCAGGTTGGCCAGGCTGGTCTTGAACTCCTGACCTCGTGATTCGCCCACCTCAACCTCCCAAATTGCTGGGATTACAGGCGTGAGCCACTGTGCCAGGCCCATGCTGTCACATTTTAATGCCTCTGGGCCTGATAATTAAAAGGGGCTGGCATTTCTCAGATAAAAAGTTTCTTTACTTTCTCAAGAGTGATGGAATGGGCCAAGCGCGGTGGCTCACGCCTGTAATCCCAGCCCTTTGGGAGGCTGAGGTGGCCGGATCACCTGAGGTTGGCAGTTCAAAACCAGCCTGACCAACATGGAGAAACCCCATCTGTACTAAAAACACAAAATTAGCCAGGCGTGGTGGCGCATACCTGTAATCCCAGCTACTTGGGAGGCTAAGGCCAGAGAATCGCTTGAACCTGGGAGGCGGAGGTTGCAGTGAGCTGAGATCATGCCATTGCACTCCAGCCTGGGCAACGAGAGCAAAACTCCGTCTGAAAAAAAAAAGAAAGTAATGGAATGAAGGGTTAACACAGTGAAGTATAATTGAGAGATTGAATAATATGATGGGAAATGATAATTAGACTTCTCAGTAGGGGTATGTGGCAGAGACAATGCTATACATTCACAAATCCATTTCCTTTTGCTCTTGGACCGCTAGATTAGATTCCACAGTCTACTCTGGGTCATGTGATTGCATTCTGGCCAATGAAATATGGATAGAAATAGAAATGATGTATGACATTTCCAGGGCTGGCTCCTAAAGTCTCCTCTGAAATTCTGTTTTTTTTTTTTTTTTTTTTTTCCTCTCTCTCTCTTTTTAAGAGACGGGATTGTGCTATGTCACTCCCAGACTGGTATCAAACTCTTGGGCTCAAGTGATCTCCTACCTTGGCTTCCCAAGTAGCTGGGGGACTACAGGCACATACTACCATGCCCAGCTTGATGTTCTTTACATTTTCTTTCTTCCCTCATCTACTACTGTAGTTATAGAGGATCTCTAGTGGAGTATTCTGAGACCCTAGGAAATGGCATAGCTACTAGATGGATGGCACCTGGATCCCTAAATCCTGCTTGGAACAGGCCTCCCTGTTATCCCCAGAATTGACTGTAGTGCTAAGCCATTGAGTTTTGGGAGTGTTTGTTACAGCAACTAAGATTACTTACCCTGACAAATATAGGGCAAAAGATGCGTTACAATATACCATGCAGCTAAGAGTAGAGGCCAGGAAGATGGCCTATGCTTTTAAGAAACTTAGCAGGCTGGGCATGGTGGCTCATGCCTGTAATCCCAGTTCTTTGGGAGGCAGAGGCAGGCAGATCACCTGAGGTCAGGAGTTTGAGACCAGCCTGGCCAACATGATGAAACCCTGTCTCTTCTACAAATACAAAAGTTAGCCGGGTGTGGTGGTGCATGCCTGTAATCCCAGCTACTGGGGAGGCTGAGGCAGGAGAATCACTTGAATCCAGGAGGCGGTGAGCCTAGATTGCACTACTGTACTCTAGCCTGGGCGACAGAGTGAGACTCCATCTAAAAAAAAAAAAAAAAAAAAAAAAAGAAACTTGGGAGAGAAATTAAGGATAAAGAAGGGATTATCTAGAGGAGAATGAAGGATTGAGGGAACATACTTTTGTATTGGTTCTGGCTTCTGTGGCATTTCTGACTGGACAACTCACTAAGAACCCTGAGCAGCAGGGATTAGCCCCCAAATTTGGTCTCTGCTCCCCATTCCAGGAACAGCTTTCTGGGATCATCTGGGCCTACAGCTCCCCTATCTGGTCTTTCAGAAAGCTTTTCCAGGTGTAGTGGCTTACACCTGTAATCCCAGCACTCTGGGAAGGCCAAGATGGGCAGATTACCTGAGGTCAGGTGTTCAAGACCAGCCTGGCCAACATGGGGAAATCCTGTCTCTAAAAAATACAAAAATTAGCTGAGTATGATGGTGGGTGCCTGTAATCCCAGCTACTCAGGAGGCTGAGGCAGGAGGATCACTTGAACCTGGGAGGCAGAGGTTGCGGTGAGCCAAGATTAAGCCACTGCATTCCAGCCTGGGCAACAGAGTGAAACTCCGTCTCCAAAAAAAAAAAAGAAAGAAAAAAAGAAAAAAAAAACCACATAAAAATTATAGAAATGGTCAACCAGCAGCCCTCAGAGGTGCTCTGTCTATGGAGTAGCCATTTTTTTATTCCTTCACTTTCCTAATAAACTTGCTTTGACTTCACACTATGGACCCACCTTGAATTCTTTCTTGCATGAGATCCAAGAATCCTCTCTTGGGGTCTGGATTGGGATCCCTTTACTGTAACAACACCTCTGGGATCTGGGAGGGAGGGAGCTGGGTAGGCCCCATCTTAGTCATTCTCCTCTTCCTCCAAAAAATGACCTTGGGGAGTCAGAGGAGAGTTATGGAGATGCTCCTGAAAGATGTTCCTGATGGGGATCAGGATTTAGTTAGCATGATTCAGGGTGTGGCACTGAAGCACTAGTGTTCTTGGGAAAGTGGAGCTATCTACAAACTCTAGTCACTCAAATATAACTGAGAGAACAGAAAAGCAAATCTCCTGTTCCTGTCTCACCTCTTTGGGTAATATGAACAGCCAGTGGGACAGGTAAAATCCCCGTTTCTCAGTCCCCAGCTCCCTGTCTCCTACAGTCTGAGGACCTTAGGGCAGAGATCAAGTAAATGACCCATGACCTAGTTTTTGCAGCTCAATTGCAAAACACCTAGCTTGCTTTGGCCTGGACTGGGGGAAGGGACGTCCCTGCTATGGCTCAACTTCTAAGTCACTGGGTTTCTGTCCTACATTCCACTGAAGTCTCAGAGGCATCTCACAGCACTGGGAAGAGTCTTGGAAACTCGCATTCAAATCTCAGCTTGGCCACGAATTCTCTGGGTGACCTTGAGTCCTCTGGTCCCCACTGTGAAATGGGGAAGAGGTTTAGACAATATTTAGATGGCTCTTTAAAAGTACCAGGGGGCCAGCCATTTGGAAGGCTGAGGCGGGAGGATCACTTGAAGTCAGGAGTTCAAGACCAGCCTGGCCAACATGTGAAACCCCATCTCTACTAAAAATACAAAAATTAGCTGGGTGTGGTGGCATGAACCTGTAATCCCAGCTACTCGGGAGACTGAGGCAGGAGAATTGCTTGAACCCAGGAGGTGGAGGCTGCAGTGAGCCAAGATCACACCACTGCACTCCAGCCTGGGTGGCAAAGTGAGACTCTGTCTCAAAGAAAAAAAAAAAAAAGTACCAGGGGAGGAATTCATTTGAATTTTATCCTAGTGTTAGCCAATTGGTCCGATCCAAGGAAAATTTAGAAAAGGGAAGGGGATGTGTAAAGGAAACACTAGGCCCCACCTAGATGATGGCTGGAGCTTCTGATAGTCCTGTACTCCCCACATTTTCAGATTTTTTTTTTTTTTTTTTTTTTTAGACGAGGTCTCGCTCTGTTGCCAGGCTGGAGTTCAGTGGCGCGATCTCGGCTCACTGCAACCTCTGCCTCCCGGGTTCAAGTGATTCTTCTGCCTCAGCCTCCTGAGTAGCTGGGACTACAGGTGTGCGCCACCACGCCCAGCTTTTTTTTTTTTCTTTTTTTTACTAGAGACGGGATTTCACCATGTTGGCCAGGATGGTCTCAATCTCTTGACCTCGTGATCCGCCCGCCTTGGTCTCCCAAAGTGTTAGGATTACAGGCGTGAGCCACCGAGCTCGGCCATTTGTAGATTTTTTATAGCTCTTTTACCCCTCCCACTTCTTGTGCTGTCTTGGTGTGTGTAGGAGAGAGAGAGAGAGAGAGGAAGAAGCAGAGCAAGAGTGAGAGAAAGAAAGGCAATATGGTTACTCAGCCCTTTTTCCGAAATCTGTTTTTGCTTTTAGGGATAGGATATGGATATAGTACTCCACACAGCCCCACCAAGTTTGCCTCTCCTCCACTACAGCCACTGAGCAGGTGACTGAGGCACTGTTGATCCAGGGCAGAGGCCATGCCTGACTTGCGCAGCCCAATGCTTCACACAGCCTAGGTGTCTAGCACATGGTAGATGCTCGGTAAATATTTGCTGAATGAAAGATCAAATGAATGATTGCAGCAAGCAAGTCTTGTAGGCATCCTGGAGCCCAAGGATTCTGCAGTAGGCAGCTTTCACAGAGGTTCTTCCAGTGCAGTGGCTCCAGCTCTGGGTGGAGTGGGATCATCAATGTCGGCCCCCAGGGTTCATAGCTGTTCTGAACCCCGCCCCCAGGTGGCAGGGCAGCCGTCAGTCACGTGCTGGCGGCTGGCCAATCATCGGTGGCGGCGCGGGGAGGGGCGGTGTAGACGGAGAAAGTGAAGGGTGAGGCACTGCCCTGTAGATTTTCCAGCGGATCCCCGGTGGCCTCATGTCGCGCAGCGGAACCGATCCTGAGCAGCGCCAGCAGGCGTCAGAGGCGGACGCCGCAGCAGCAACCTTCCGGGCAAGCGGTAACTGCACCGCGGCAGGGACTCCCTGGGGCGCGGAGCCTAGCCCTCCCCTTCTTTAGGAAGCTCTCGCCCCCACCTAAGGTTGGAACGCTCATCCCGAGCCAGACCGACAAGGCATACAGTCGCCTCTGTACGAGCTGCAGGCCAATTGGCGTTGGGAAGGTCCAATCCTGGGCCTCTAGCTCCTGAGCGGGACGGGGCGGAGAGGACGCTTCCGAGCTTGGGCCTGCTGGTGGGTGAGACCCAGGAGAAAGGGAGCTAGAGAGCTCTGAGGACTGATCTTAACTGTCTGCCCCTAGACCATCAGCATATACGCTACAACCCGCTGCAGGATGAGTGGGTGCTGGTGTCAGCTCACCGCATGAAGCGGCCCTGGCAGGGTCAAGTGGAGCCCCAGCTTCTGAAGACAGTGCCCCGCCATGACCCCCTCAACCCTCTGTGTCCCGGGGCCACCCGAGCCAATGGAGAGGTAAGCCTGTAGAGCCCTGCATCTGCAGGCTGGGCCACAGGGAGTAATTCCCTCTTAGAGCTGTCCTCCACCCACAGGGGTAGTGAACCTCCTTCTGGGTCATATCCCACCAAGCTTTTTGGTCCCCTAGAGTGGGCCTTGCCTACTCACTTGTAGCCTGTCCAGTCTTTGAAGCCCACCAGGTAACTGGTGGTATGGGGCAGTGAGTGCTTCTAGCCCATCCTTGTCAGTAGGTGAATCCCCACTACAATAGCACCTTCCTGTTTGACAACGACTTCCCAGCTCTGCAGCCTGATGCCCCCAGTCCAGGTAACCTGGCTCCAGCTGCTGTTGGGGAGGAGGGTGGCTAGACCTCTTGAGGGACTTCTGCTGCAGAGAGTCATACTCCTTTACCTCAGGACCCAGTGATCATCCCCTTTTCCAAGCAAAGGCTGCTCGAGGAGTCTGGTAACTATGGATTTCCCCTTACAACTTTCAAACCAGGGTTGGAGACTTAGCATTGGGGCTGGGCCCTGCCCATAGCAGAGCCAAGCCCTACCTCTCAGTTATCTTTACCCCCCTCCCCACCACCCAGTAAGGTCATGTGCTTCCACCCCTGGTCGGATGTAACGCTGCCACTCATGTCGGTCCCTGAGATCCGGGCTGTTGTTGACGCATGGGCCTCAGTCACAGAGGAGCTGGGTGCCCAGTACCCTTGGGTGCAGGTTTGTGAGGTCGCCCCTTCCCCTGGATGGGCAGGGAGGGGGTGATGAAGCTTTGGTTCTGGGGAGTAACATTTCTGTTTCCACAGGATGTGGTCAGGAGGGAGCTGACTTGGTGTCTTTTGGGTAACAAAGCTCCCTATCCCTATCTGACAGATCTTTGAAAACAAAGGTGCCATGATGGGCTGTTCCAACCCCCATCCCCACTGCCAGGTAAGGGTGTCAGGGGCTCCAGTGGGTTTCTTGGCTGAGTCTGAGCCAGCACTGTGGACACAGGAACTGGATTAATGGATGGGACAAAGGAAATATGCCAATGATGTGGAGGCTTGGAAGTAAAGGACCTGTCTGTTCTTCTCTGCTTTTGCCCCTTGACAGGTGTGGGCCAGCAGTTTCCTGCCAGATATTGCCCAGCGTGAGGAGCGATCTCAGCAGACCTATAAGAGTCAGCATGGAGAGCCCCTGCTAATGGAGTATAGCCGCCAGGAGCTACTCAGGAAGGTGGGAGAGAGCCAAGCCCTGTGTTCCCAAGGAGTCCCTAACTTTCTTACCCCACGAGAGGGGTGTGTAAAGGAGAAAGCTAGAGGGGAACTAGTAGAGAGAGAGACTTGCTAGGAGGCCTTAGCAATAATCCAGTAATCTAAATGAAAGATGATGGTGATTTAGACTCGGGTGGTTAGTGGTGGAGGTGGTGAGAAGGCATCAGATTCTGGGCACATACTTTTCTTCTGCTTCCCCTGCCTATTTGCTGACCCCACCCCAGCTCTTATGTCATCTTGATGACTTCCTATCCATTCTGCCTGCCTAGGAACGTCTGGTCCTAACCAGTGAGCACTGGTTAGTACTGGTCCCCTTCTGGGCAACATGGCCCTACCAGACACTGCTGCTGCCCCGTCGGCATGTGCAGCGGCTACCTGAGCTGACCCCTGCTGAGCGTGATGGTCAGTCTCCCAAGTAGGATCCTGGGGCTAGGCACTGGATGGGGGTTGCTCCCAGTAGGGTCAGCATCTGGACCCCAGGCTGAGTCAGGCTCTGATTCCAGATCTAGCCTCCATCATGAAGAAGCTCTTGACCAAGTACGACAACCTCTTTGAGACGTCCTTTCCCTACTCCATGGGCTGGCATGGTGAGGCTTTTCAAGTACCTGTATCTAGCCCCAACACTATTTCTGGGCCTGGGGCCCAACCCAGTGAATTGCAACCCCAAAGGAGCAAGCCTTGAAACAGTTGCTGGGGGGTGTGGCAAGAGCAGAGATGCTGGGACTGAGGGTGGAGCAGCAAACTTGGTGAAAATATGTCTCCAATATGCTTTCTAATCTCCTGCCAGCTCTTCTCAGGCAGGGATCCTGGGAGATGTAGTTTTCAGACACCTGGCTGGGTTTGGGGGTAGGGGCTAAGCTGGATAACTGAAAAAGGGCTCTCTCTCCCCATTATCTCTCTTCTTTCTGTCAGGGGCTCCCACAGGATCCGAGGCCGGGGCCAACTGGGACCACTGGCAGCTGCACGCTCATTACTACCCTCCGCTCCTGCGCTCTGCCACTGTCCGGAAATTCATGGTTGGCTACGAAATGCTTGCTCAGGCTCAGAGGGACCTCACCCCTGAGCAGGTCAGGACTCAGAGCAGTCTGGCTTCTCCAGACTCTCACATGCAGTATGTGCAGGCACCTGATACTTCTGTTGCCCTTGTGCTCCAATCATTGCACAAGGCAGAAAACAGCTCTGGCAGGGAAGGCACTGCCAAAGTTAGGAGCCCTAGGGCCTGGAAGGAGAGTATGGTCCTCAGATCTCCTTTCTCTCCTGCTTCCTCCAGGGATCCCAACAGTCATGACCCTGATAGTTCCCATAACAACCTGGGCATTCCTTGGGACTCAGGAGCTGCTCAACTTTTTCATCCCCTCGAGGCTCCAGCAGTCCTTATCACCAGCCTCACAATTCCACAGGCCCACCCCCAGTGGGCCTGTGGCATTCATATTTCATATTCATATTTCAAACCACAATATCCAGCAAAGTATCTTCTGAGCACCCAGAACTCCATACCATTGGCCAGGTGTGGTGGCTCACGCCTTAATCCCAGCACTTTGGGAGGTCAAGATGGGAGGATTGCTTGAGCCCAGAAGTTCAAGACTAGCCTGGGAAACATAGGAAGACCTTGTCTCTACAAAAAAAAATTTAAAAAGTTAGCCAGGTGTGGTGGCATATACCTGTGGTCCCAGATACTTGGGAGGCTGAGATAGGATCACTTGGGCCCAGGAGTTTGAGGCTGCAGTGAGCTATGATCATGGCATGATGGCATTCCAGCCTGGGTAACAGAGCGAGACCTTGTCTCAAAAAAAAAGAAAAAGAAAAAGAAGAAAAGAAGTCCATACCACCATTCTTGGCAGCCCAGCCCTTATCCTCCTTAATTGCTCCCTGTCCCTTTTCCAGGCTGCGGAGAGACTAAGGGCACTTCCTGATGTTCATTACAGCCTGGGGCAGAAGGACAGGGAGACAGCAACCATCGCCTGACCATGCCGACCACAGGGCCTTGAGTCCTTTTTTTTTTTTTTTTCAACAGTCTTGCTGAATTAAGCAGAAAGGGCCTTGAATCCTGGCCTGGAATTTGGGCAGATATAGCATTAATAAAACTGTGCATCTCAAACTTTAATCACGTACTCTAGTATCAGAGGAGTGTGAACCTTCAGAGATACAGGGTTAAAAGCTAAAGGCATAGCTCCGGCTACAACTTTTCTTTGTTTACAAATGTGTAAAATCTTGATGCAAAAATTCCACCCAAATTTCTGAACAAAATTAATATTCAGTATTACATCTAGCCTATAGATTCTCTTACTCTTGGTGTAATGACAGTATCCCAGTTTAGGAAACTGTTTTAAAATCTTGTGTCTTGGTTGTGGCTGAGGCTTTGGGAAGGCCAGAGCCCCCTTTGCCACCACACCTAGGGTGTCAGCTCCAAGCCTGGGCCTGGGGGTTTGACAGGGAGCGGATGAGCTAGATCCTGATCCCAGTGGTCAGTGGCCAGATCCTGGGCTGCTGGCCAGAACCCTGGCTTTGTGAGTGGCTGCAGCTTGGCTCTGCTCCAGCCCACAGGGGCTAAAGGGGCGGGTAGAGAGCATGTAGGGAGCGTGTACGTGGCTTTGTGTCCTTGGCTCCTCCAGACTCTCACATGTGCGGGCACCATATACTTCTGCTGCCCTTGTGCCCCAATCATTGCACAAACAGAAACAGCTCTGACAGGGAAGGGACTGCTAGAGTTAGGAACCCCAGGGCCTGGAAGGAAGGTATGGCTCTCAGAGTGACCTGGGGTCTATTCTGTCCCCTCTGGACCTGTTTCCCTGGCAATGCTGTGGGAACAACAGTCTATGCAACACAGCAGACCTGATGCCACCTGGGGTCCTCCAAATTTTAAGGTGAAGACAGGGACTGTGAATGATGCAGGGATGGCCAGAATGGTTTTTGCCTTCATTCTTTTCCCAGGGGAACCAAGCCTGTGGGTGGGGAAATCACACTAAGGCTGGACAGTGACTGAATCCTGCCCAGGAGAACCTTGGCTGCCTGCCTTCCAGACCAGGATCTTTCTTCCCTGAGATCCTGAAGGGGAAGTACCTGGAACTTGGGCGTGTTGCTCCGGTCTGGAAGATCTGATAGACACAGTATGCACACATTTCCCTCGAGCTTCCCGTGACTGGGGAGTAGATGAGAGCCCTGGGTGGGTGGCTGGTTTCTTGAGGTATACATATACCCGACACACCTTACATCTCTGATTTGGCTGCATTTTGGAATCATCTGGGAAGTTTTAAACAATACTGATGTCTAGGTCCAACCTCCAGAGATTATGATTTAATTGGTATGGGGTGGGGTTTTGCAGTTTTCAAACCACAATATCCAGCAAACTTTGAGAACCACTGCCCTACACAGCCCTCCTTCTTCCTTATCTGGAGTCAGGGGCACCTTCAGCTTCTCCAATCACCTGGCCAGTGGCTCTTGTTTCCAGTCCTGCTGTTCCAGGGTGGGTAGGCCTTCAGGCGGAGACCCAGGAATCCAGCTCCAGACTCTGTCCCCGGCAGCCTCTTCAGTCCGGGACGGGACAGGAAGTGTCCGGCGGAGGTGGGGGTGGAGGTGATTGGCAGTTGGAGTCTCCAATGGGCCAGGAGCCCCCCTATTTCACTCCTCTCCTTCCATTGGCGTCTGGGCGGAGCCGCCCCCACTGCGGGGGCCCAGGGCGGGAGGGAGTAGAGGCCGGGGCAGAGGGCGAGGGCAGAGGGCGCTGGCGGCAGCGGCCGCGGAAGGTGAGGCCTGGTGTAGACGCCAAAGTCCTGTCACGAGTGGGCGGGGCAGGGTGATGTATGATCTGAAAGGCCGAGAGTGACTGACGACTGTCAGTGTGTGTGTGCCTGTGAGTCTGTGTCTGTGTGACAGTATCATTGTGTGCGATTCTGAGTGTCACTTGGTGCAGCTGTCAGCTAATGTGACTGCGTGTGTCAGTGTGCATGGAGCTGGGGCTGCATGTGGCTGTGCAAGTGTGGGATTATGTGTGTATCTGTCAATGCACATTTTTGGTGGGACTGGGTTGTGTGTTTGTGTGAGAGGGACTGTGATCACATTAGGGAATGTGTTTTGGGAAGGTCTCTGTGGGGTTTGAGACCATGTCTGACAGCATGAGAGTGGGTGGCTGGCTTTGTGTGTGCCAATGTGTGACTTCAGCAGTAGCAGAGCAAAAGTGAGGTTTGTGACTATGTGTGTGTGCTGGGTCCTAACTTAAACCGTGTGGGAGTACAGCTGTATTCATGTATTGGGGGACCTACTTCAAGAGCCCATGGGACTGACCTTTCTCTTAAGTGTCCAGCATGGACGGACACACCCACAACACACGTGGCTTCCCCTCCTTCTTCCTCTGCTCAAGAATCCCCAGCATCAGGTCTACTGCTCCTTACTTTCTGTTTCCCTGCTTGACTCAGTTTCCCTTACATGCCTTTTTCTCTCCCTGTTGCTGTCTTACTAGAGATATCTCTGCGTGTTTCTTCATAGCTTTGTTCCCCTGGTCTCTGTGTGGGTGCATTTCCAGTTTTGCCTCTCCTGTCTCTTTGTTTCTCCCTGTGCCCCTATGCCTGCCTTCCCTGCTGATCTTGATCTCTTTGGCTAGTTGGGGGCCTGTAACAGTGATGAGATGCAGGTCTGCCACTGCTAAGAGCTCCCTGAGAGAGGGGGCTTAGACCATGATGAGGAGTTGCTTTTAGGTGGTGCTGTGAGCCCTGGTAGGGGCTGTGTATGTGTGTGACTGCGTGAGTTTATGAATATGTGTAAGTGTATCTGAGTCTGAGGCTGTGTGGCTGTGCCTGTGTGACTGTGAGTGACCGCATGTGAGAGTGTGTACGTCTGAGGGTAACTGTGGGTCTTGTGTATCTGGCACCAAGGGACCAAAGGCATTTCCTGGTGCTGGGGCCCAAAGAGTGGAGGGGGAGGTGAGAAATGGCTGGAACTTCCAGGGGAGGGGGAACTGCACTCTTTGGCCTCTCCTTATATCCCCCAACTTGGGGCCTCCTTTCCCCTGGAAGCACAGCCAGCTGTGCCCTAAGGAAACATTTGGTGAGGAGTGAAAAGAGGAGGAGTTTGTATCTGATTTTTCATTTGATTGTGTCCACGTGTGTTCAAAGGCATGCCCTTTTGTTAACTGTGCGTCATGAGTCCATGTGTGAATGTGACTATGTCTGGCTGTGTGAAAACACAGGGCATCTCTCACTGACAGGGACATAAGTATTAGCCACCCTCCTTTCCCTCTTGCTGGCCTTGGCTGTGTCTGTGGCTTCCTTTCCAGACTTGGGGGAGGCCTCTTCCCTTCACAGGGCCTTGGGTGGGAGGGAAGGAGGGAGGAGGCAGAAGCGGGGAGGGGGCCTGGCTAGGGGCGGCGGAGCTCCAGGGCTTAGAGGGGGCGGGGCAGGGAAGGGGAAGGAGGGGATGGCTTTGGGGTCCCAGAACTGAGTGGAGTAGGAGACGGGGGCTGTAGCTGGTGAGAGGAAGTCCTGGAGGCCATGGACACTCTGCCGCTGGGATCACCGAGGTAGGGTGGGGCTAAGCAGGGTAAGTGTGGCTGGGTGGCCAGGGGTGAGCCAACTGGACACACTCAGACAGACACACAGACACATGGAGGCCCTGCTCTGCTCTACTACTCCTGAAGGGTCCGTGCTCTTCCTCTTCTGGTCTTGTACCCAGAACCTTTTCCCTGTCTGCCCCTTCCTTCTCCATCCACTTCACCACTGCCTTCCTCCTTCTGCTCCCCCTCGTCCAGAATCTCTCTCTCCTAGCATCCCCCACCTGCAATATAGACACACTGTTAGCTTTTTGAGTTTCTGCCGACCCCAATCCAGTCTTTCCAACACTTCCCACACTGCCCCATCACCTCCTAGTCCTGATCTCTGAGTATCTCTTGGTGCTGTGGCCCCCATGGCTGTTCCTGCAGGCTCCCAGTTCCTCTCAGCCTCCCATCCCCTTCCCTCCCCTCCCCTCCCCGCCACCCTGTCTCCATCTCCATCTGCTGGCTCCTCACCCACCCCCAGCCTCTGGCAGCAGCCAGGGCATCTGGATCTGCTTAACTACACAGCCCCAGCCTGCACCCTAGCCCCATCCAGCTTCACAGACTGGAGACCAACGAAGTGTCAGAGCCAGGCCCAGCTGAGTGGCCCAAGTAGCCAGAGCAAGGAGCCAGGTTCAGGCGAGAAGCCTGGCAGCCAGAGCAGGGGTAGGCCTCAGGGTGGGAGTGCCAGATGGGCTCAGATCCATGATGACAGCCTTCCCCCAGGGTGATAAGGTCTGCCCGGGTTAATCAGCGGTGGTGATAAGCCCTGGACCAGGTGGGGGTAAATACCAGAATTCCCAACAGCTGGACTGGAGGGGTTAATGGGAGTGGCTGAGCTGGTGCCAGTGCTTGGTGCCAGGGGTGGGCGCCAAGGGCGGTGGAGGGGGAGTTGCTGGCACAGTCTGTTGCCTCCGGCTTTTGTTCTGGGCCCTAAGCCCAGGACTGAGATGGAGGGTGTGAGGGGGTGTGTGTGTCCGTGTGTGTGTGTGTGTGCGCACATGCAAAGCACTGGGTATACGGTGGGAAAGGGGACCTCAGATCAGTTCCCCCAGTGATTTCTAACAGCCTTACCCCACTTGATCCATCAGTTTTTCTCTAGGAAGGCTCAGTTTTGGAGAGGAAGAGCCAGGCTTTAGCCTCCCTTCTCAGGGGTCGGGGATTTCTGACTCTACCTCTCCCCACAGATGAGCAGCGGCTGCTCAGGGCTGAGCAGGGTCCTGGTGGCCGTGGCTACAGCCCTGGTGTCTGCCTCCTCCTCCTGCCCCCAGGCCTGGGGCCCCCCAGGTGAGAAGAACCCTGCTCTACAACCCCCCAACTCTGACTTGTGACTTGCCACCCTCACTGTGGCCCCTTCCCATGCCTAACTTGTGACACCACCGCTGCCCCTGTCATCCAACCTAGGTCCCCTCTCTACCCTGTTCTCTGACCTCTGTCTCCAGATTATAACATGATGCTTTGATCCAGTGAGCCCCCCACCACCCAGGTTTTAACAGTCTGCTTCTTATCTGCCATTCTCACAAAGTGGGGAGGGGGGTAAAGGAAGAGCCTCACCTCAGAAGTGCCCTCCACAGGGGTCCAGTATGGGCAGCCCGGCAGGTCCGTGAAGCTGTGTTGTCCTGGAGTGACTGCTGGGTAAGTGCCCCCTGCCTGTTGGTCTGACACTCATGACCCCTTCTTGACTTTGCCTAGTCCTCATGTCCCACTCCTCCCATCCTTGCCTGCTCTGTCCGTAATCCTCACCTCTCTTATCTGTCCTAACCCTCTAACCATCCTTATTCAACAGAAAATTCAGCTGGTATGTTTTGAGCACCTGCCAAGTGCCAGGTCTATTCTAGGCTCTGGGATACAGCAGTGCTAATGCCAGGCAAGGTGCCTGCCTTCACGGAGCTTACATCTTAGTGGGGAAGACAATAAGCAAAGGAGAATCTTGCCAGATAGTAATACCTGCAGGGCAGAAAAGCCAAAGAGAGGGATGTTGAAGAGGACAACTGAGTGGTTACCTTATTTATTTATTTATTTTTTTGAGACAGTCTCACTCTGTTGCCCAGGCTGGAGTGCAGTGGTGCAATCTGGGCTCACTGCAACCTCTGCCTCCTGGATTCAAGTGATTCTCCTGCCTCAGCCTCCCAAGTAGCTGGGATTGCAGGCACGCACCACCAGGTCCTGCTAATTTTTTTGTATTTTTAGTAGACACGGGATTTCACCATGTTGGTCAGGCTTCGAAATCCTGATTTAAAGTAATCCACCCGCCTCAGCCTTGCAAAGTGCTGGATTACAGGCGTGAGCCACTGCGCCTGGCCTGTGGTTACTTTTTAATTGGTAGTTAGGAAACGTCTCTCTGAGGAGGTGATGTTGAAGCTGATTTCTGAAGGTCAGGAAGGAGGCAGCCGTGCACACATTAAGGTATAAGTGCTCCTGACAGAGGGAACAGCTAGTGCAAAATGCCCTGAGGTGGGAATGAGCTCAATACTCGCAAGGAATAGAAAGAAGACCAATGTAGCTGGAGTTTTCAGTGGGTGAGGGGGAGACAGAGAGGAGCTGAAGAAGGAAAGGAAGGCAAGGGCTGGCTCACAAGGGGCTTTGAAAGCCAGTAAAAGGAATTTGGGTTCTATTGCAAATGCAGTTAGAAGCCAATGGAGAGCTGTGGCATGGTCTGACTTATGCTTGACATCTTGTCTTTGTCCATTGTCACCTCATCTTACTTCCAGGGACCCAGTGTCCTGGTTTCGGGACGGGGAGCCAAGGCTGCTCCAGGGACCTGACTCTGGGCTAGGGCATGAACTGGTCCTGACCCAGGCAGACAGCACTGATGAGGGCACCTACATCTGCCAGACGCTGGATGGTGCACTTGGGGGCACAGTGACCCTGCAGCTGGGCTGTGAGTTGGGGAGGGTGGCAGTGATGACACAAGAGGATCCTGAGGGAGTATGGGACCTGAATAAGCCCTCTGGGACCAGGAGGACCTGAGGACTGCTCAGTCTCCAGGTGTACCCTCTGCCTCTAGACCCTCCAGCCCGCCCTGTTGTCTCCTGCCAAGCAGCTGACTATGAGAACTTCTCTTGCACTTGGAGTCCCAGCCAGATCAGCGGTTTACCCACCCGCTACCTCACCTCCTACAGGTGTGTGCGTGATCGGGTGTGGATGCCTACACATTTGGGTATGCTGGCACAACATGGGTGTGGGAAGCAGGGAGGTAGTTTCTGAGGAAAGCCTCAGAGAGGGCAAAAGGCCCTCTTTTCCTTCATGACTTCAGACGGCCCCCTCCCCACCAGGAAGAAGACAGTTCTAGGAGCTGATAGCCAGAGGTAGGACATGAGGGAGCATGTGGGGGCTCCAGCTGGGTCCCACAGTAGGCATTTTCAGAGCCCAAGACCATGTCCTCCCTTCTAGGAGGAGTCCATCCACAGGGCCCTGGCCATGCCCACAGGATCCCTTAGGTGCTGCCCGCTGTGTTGTCCACGGGGCTGAGTTCTGGAGCCAGTACCGGATTAATGTGACTGAGGTGAACCCACTGGGCGCCAGCACACGCCTGCTGGATGTGAGCTTGCAGAGCATCTGTGAGTACCCACCCCTAGACCTCCCCCAGACCCCCATCACAGAGACCCCAAATGGACTCAGATCTCTCCACTCCCAGAGATCCCAAACAGTTTCCTCCCAACATAGACGCCATTTCACACACAGAAGGCCCTGTGGAGCCTGAGAAGGCAAAGGGATCAGAGCCCAGGAGGCATGGTTATTTCAGCACACACTCTAGAGGCCGCTACTGCTACCCACACTGCCTGACTGGCTGCCTAGCCGCAGAGCAGGCCCTGCTCTGGGCCCTGTACTGAATGCAGCCATATGTCATGTCCTGCCTTGCTAGCCCCTCCTTCCTTGACCTGTGCATGGGAGTGGGACACTAAAACTCTAGCTGGAATTTGGGCCAATTCATCTTCCTTGGATGAAAATAAGAATTGCTCTTTTATTCACTCAACAAGCATTTCAAAAGCCCACCCACAGATCTCAGGTGGTTTCTTTTTTTCTTTTTCTTCCTTTGTTTGTTGATATAGGGTCTTACTTTGTGCCCAGCCTGGATGAAGTTCAGTGGCGTGATCTTGGCTCACTGCAGCCTCCAACTCCTGGGCTCAAGCTATCCCCTTACCTCAACCTCCCAAGTAGCTGGGATTACAGGCATGTGCCACCATGTCTGGCTAATTTTTAAAATTTTTTGTGGAGACAGGGTTTTGCTATGTTGCCCACACTGGTCTCAAACTCCTGGCATCAAGTAAACCTCTCACCTTGGCCTTCGAAAGTGCTGGGATTACAGGCATGAGCCACCACACCCAGCCTCAGCCCATTTCATAATACAGATGACCGGTCTGAGTCTAATGAATGATCAGGTTTAAGATTTCCCCTCCCCTCTCAGGAGTGTCTGGCTAAGGCTCCTTTAAACACACACTTTGGAAAGTGGTAGGGAAGTGACAGGGACCCATAGCCTACCCTGACTTTGTGTCTTGACGCCCTTAGTGCGCCCTGACCCACCCCAGGGCCTGCGGGTAGAGTCGGTACCAGGTTTCCCCCGACGCCTGCGAGCCAGCTGGACATACCCTGCCTCCTGGCCGCGCCAGCCCCACTTCCTGCTCAAGTTCCGTTTGCAGTACCGTCCGGCACAGCATCCAGCCTGGTCCACGGTGAGGCCTGGAGTGCGTCCCAACCCGCGGCTGTGGGTCCTATCTCTGATTTCATGATCCTGGGTGTTCTGTGTAGCTTCCCAGCGCTGGCAGGTCACTGAAGACCCAACACTTCCCTGTGGGCCAGGCTTTGTACTGGGTGCTGGGTTGCAGTGGTGACTGACAGATGGAGTGTCTGTCCTGTGGGGCTATAACTAAGATGTGAAGCCCATCTGTGGGAAGATAGCAATGGCTTTAAAAAAAAAAAATCACTCTTTTTTTTTTTTTTTTTTTTTTTTTTGAGAAGGAGTCTCGCTCTGTCACCCAGGCTGGAGTGCAGTGGCATGATCTCGGCTCACTGCAACCTCCGCTTCCTGGGTTTAAGCAATTCTCCTGCCTCAGCCTCCTGAGTAACTGGGACTACAGGTGCCTGCCACCATGCCTGGCTAATTTTTGTATTTTTAGTAGAGACGGGGTTTCACCATATTGGCCAGGCTGGTCTCGAACTCATGACCTCATGATCTGCCCACCTCGGCCTCCCAAAGTGCTGGGATTACAGGTGTGAGACATGGTGCCCAGCCTAAAAATAACTCTTAGGAAAAGGAGTGCCTTACCTAGAGGCACGTCTCCTACAAACACTCATATCCCCAGCTGAGGATAGCAGTGAATTAGAATCTCAGGAGATGTTAAAGGTTGGCTGGTATCAGGACTGGGGAGCAGCAGCATCAGATAATAACTAATATTTACTTAGTGCTGCCTTCCTGTGGGGTTCCTGGCTACACTTTTTGCATACATTGTTTTGTTTAGGTATATTCACCTCTATTTTACAAATGAAGAAACTGAGTCACAGAGAGGCCCAAAGGGTCATTCAATATGTGGTTCACCAAAGATTTGAACCCAGGCTGCCTGATGCCACAGCCTCTCTAAGTAATCACTACTGCTGTCTTACAAACACTAGGTGTAGACTCAGCCCTACCAGACACCCAACATGAGACCTGGACAGCTCTACTAGGCTTTAGGATGAGACTGGGAGCAAGGGGTGCTCTTTGCAGACGGTGGCTGGGAAGGCCCTGCACTTACAAGCTGGGTAACAATGAGTCATGTTTACCCCTAGGTGGAGCCAGCTGGACTGGAGGAGATGATCACAGATGCTGTGGCTGGGCTGCCCCATGCCGTACGAGTCAGTGCCCGGGACTTTCTGGATGCTGGCACCTGGAGCACCTGGAGCCCGGAGGCCTGGGGAACTCCGAGCACTGGTGAGAAACAAAGCCAAAGAAAAGGGCAGAGGTCCCACCCCAAAGCATCTATCAGCTGAACCAATTCCAAAAGACAGCCAGGTGACATATGCCCTGCCCATGCAGGCACCGCAGTTACTGTCCCAGACTTCATTCTTGTTTGCCTACAGCCCTGTCTTAGCTTAAGTCCTTCCCCTTGGCCTCCACCCCTGCAGTTACAGGCTCCACTTCTACAAGCTTGGAGCTTGCGATGCTCCCTAGGAACTGGCCATGCCCTATCAGGCTCCTCCTCCTAGAAGGGTTGACTTCCAATCTAGGCCTTGGCCTTGAGCGCAGGACGTGACCCCCATCCCCACCAGCGTATGGACACTTATTGTGTCTTGCCTTCCTTTAGGGACCGTACCAAAGGAGGTACCAGCTTGGGGCCAGCTACACATGCAGCCAGAGGTGGAGCCTCAGGTGGACAGCCCTGCTCCTCCAAGCCCCTCCCTCCAACCACACCCTCGGCTACTTGGTGAGCTTGGGCAGATGGGCAAGAGTTGTAAAGGAGTGAAAACCCCAGAGAAAAGGGGACACCAAGCTTGGTCAGCCTTGCTCTCAGTAACATGTGGCCCTCCCTCTTAGATCACAGGGACTCTGTGGAGCAGGTAGCTGTGCTGGCGTCTTTGGGAATCCTTTCTTTCCTGGGACTGATGGCTGGAGCCCTGGCACTGGGGCTCTGGTAAGTGACTGCCATCGGTCCCTCAGCCTCTGATCCTCACAAATGCTCTGATGTCCATAGACCACATTCATCTCCACCCTTCATGACTGCCCACTGAACCTGTCTGATTCTGGAACTACCTCCCCACACCTCCATCCCCCATGCCCCACTTGATTTTAACTGATTCCTCTCCTGACCCTTTACTAATAAACCCTTTGGAGGAGACTGAGATACCCCACATTGTTGGAGAGACAGCTACCTTTCTATGCCCCAGGCTGAGGATGAGACGGGGCGGGAAGGATGGATCCCCAAAGCCTGGGTTCTTGGCCCCAATGATTCCAGTGGACAGGCGTCCAGGTGAGTAGGACATCCAGGAGATTTGTACTTGGATATGTGTGCCCCTATTTTGAGTGTCCAGATTAAAAGCTGGCTGCCCTAGTCATTTTTAAAATGCTGGGAATCCAAGTTGGGTCTCCTCATTTTAATGATGTCTAGGCTGAGGGCTAGGCCTTTCATTCTTGAGTCCCTGGGCTAAGAAGTGGGTCACTTCCCCTTTTCTCAGGGTACCGAGGAAGGACCCCAGATGGACTCCCCTCCAGGGTATTAGTATTAATACTCCTCCAGGGTATTAGACTCAGAGCTGGATATTCATCCTTTTTTTTCCAGGTGTCTTGGATCAGTGCTGGGTCCCCTCCCTCATTCCTAATGTGCCTGGGCCCACAGCTAGGTCCACTCCCTTATCTTCAGCGTGTTGAAGAGGCTCCCTCAGAGCTGGGCTCCTCTACTCATCTTCAGAGTGTTAAGCTTAGAACTGAGTCACCTCCTTCATTCTCAGGGTGTCTGGGCCAAGATCCAGTCCTACTGTCTGTCCTGATTTGCCTCCTGCTTCTTTTAGGAGCTCCAAACCTATAGAGGACCCAGGAGGGCTTCGGCAGAGTCCACCTATAATTCTGTCTTGCTGGTGTGGATGGATGGACAGTAGATCCCTATGGTTGGGTCTCAGCTGGAAGTTCTGTGTGGAGCCCATTTCTGTGAGACCCTGTATTTCAAATTTGCCAGCTGAAAGGTTCCTGTACCTCTGATTTCACCCCAGAGTTGGAGTTCTGCTCGAGGAATGTGTGTAATGTGTACATCTGTGTCCATGTGTGACCATGTGTCTGTGAGGCAGGGAACATATATTCTCTGCATGCATGTATGTAGGTGCCTGGGGAGTGTGTGTGGGTCCTTGGCTCTTGGCCTTTCCCCTTGCAGGGGTTGTGCAGGTGTGAATAAAGAGAATAAGGAAGTTCTTGGAGATTGTACTTAGAGATTATTGTCCAATGCTGCTTTATTATTTGGCTATTGGGGGCTTCAGCCCATTTTCCTTAGCATCCCAAAATTCAGGTTGGGCAGAGTCCCGTGGAGCTTTCTCTCTTGGTGCTCAAACCACTGTGACAGGCTGGGGTTCTGGGGGTGGATGCAGATGCTGCGTTGAGCCAGGTGAAGCCTGGGTAGAGAAAGGTACAAAGCTATGGCCATAGCTTGGGGATGAGATTAGGGTCCAGGGGTTAGGAGCAAGGACCAGATGAAAACCTGAGTTTGCATCAGAATTAGCAGTTAGGGCTGGGGTTGGGATCAGCATTAGGGGTTGGGACTGAGGTCAGAGTCAGGGGTGTCAGGGGTGGGAGCTCACACGAAAGCCTGGAGATGACAGTCCCCATCAGCCTCCTGCAGTTCCACCCGGATGACCTTCCTCAGTAGCTTGTATGAGAGTGGTTTTCGGTAGAGCTGAGTACAGCAGGCAGTGCTGGGTGGCAGTAGGAATGCTAGAGGGCAACAGGGCCATGTGTTCAGAGGGATCCTGACCAAGAACCTCTCTGCCAGACAGCTGGAGGTTAGGTTGGATTTCCTGGTTCTTTTCAACTTCATCCCATTCACCCAGACCCCCAGCTTTCTATACCCCCAAGTACTCACCTGCTGTAGGGTCTGGGCTCAGGAGCAATGACAGGAGCAGGAGACTGCAGAAGGTTGAGGGCCCCTTCATGTTTGCTCAGCCTAGACTCTTCCTTCTCTCTCTCTCCTCCTCCCCTACCTTTTATCTGGGTGCCTTTTACCTGGGGCACTAGGTGAGTCAGAGGTGGTTGGAGATGTATTGTGTATCCTGTGACATTCCTGGGCCCTAATTCTTGGTCTGTTGCCACAGATTCCTTCCTCATCTAGGACAGCCATTTCCCATGTGTTCCTAAGCTCTGGGCAGTGAAGCTGAGGGAAGGATTAGTGTGTGATGTAGGGACTGATAGAACAGTGAGTAAGGGCAGTCAAGCATCCACAGCAACCTCTAATGATAGACATTCACACTCAAATATGCATAGCCACACATTCGAAGTCACTCCTCAATCACTCGATCAACCTCACAAAGTCATACTCGTGATCAGACAACCATAGACAAAATTATATAGCCCCAGTTATACTCAAAGTCCCAATCCCACCCAGTTGTGTTTTCACAGTCATCCAATCACAAGCAAATTCACACTAGCACACACAGATTCTGATAGGGGAGTTCTGGGTGGGGTGGGAGCAGCGGGCAGGCGAGCACCAGCTTGCCTTCATCTTCTCCCCACTTCCTGGCCTGACCTGACTGTCTTATCAGGAGAAACTGATGGGAATGCGTTCCTAGAGCAGGCTCTTCTGGCTGAGGATGGGTCTTGGCTGAGGCCAGCCACATTCAGAGAAGCTGGGGGAAGGCCCTTTTTGGTAATATTGAGGGTGCTTTGGAGATGCTGAGGTGTGGCAGCTTTCCCCAGGATGATGAGACAAGGAGGAAAGGTGGGGTAGATGAGGAGGGAAGATAAAAGCTCTTTGGTGCTAGGTTACTGTTGTCAAAACAGGTAAAAGGCCCAATGAATCTTACCTTCCTGTTTTTGTCTAGTCCTGTTCCAGGAATGCCAACCTCTTGCCAGCAGGGGCCTGGGGTCTCCAGATCCAGTCCCTGACTTGTTGAAGACATCAGACTCAAGTACTCAATTACATCTTTGTTCTACTCAAATTCCAGCCCTTTCCTGGGCCTGGAGGAACATCCCCCCTCCCTACCCAGGTTCAGTCACACCCTCATGTCCAATTCCTATACCCCCCCTGCATCCCACCCTCCAGCTATAGCCACTTCTCTCCTAATCCCATACCCAGCTGTTCTTTACCCCCTCCCTCAATGCAAAGCTCCTATTCATCTTTATCCAGTCCTTTCCAGGAAGCTGGGAACTGCCTAGGGTGGGGGTATGCTGCCAAGTTCAGTGCCCCTGGCTCCTTGAAGTATTTCCCACTCCTGGTCCAGGGATCTCAATCTGCAAGTCCTGCTCTATATTTGAAACATAAACTAAGTCATAAAGCAGTAATCCAGCCCTTATCTTGTTGCAGTCATCTGTTGTAGGGTCAGCCACTCTCTATGGAGTAGGCTTTCTCTTGGGATAGGGCTTAGGCCTTTCTCTTGCGCTCCAAGGCTTGGGTGTAGCCACTGAGGAAATCCCAAGGAAATCTCCCAGGTTCCTCGGTCTTATCAAAGACCTTCTCCATCAGTTGGCTGTGCGATACATACTTTGTGGTCTTTCCTGGACTTGGTCCAGAGGCCTTCGGAAGGCAGAAAGCAAATGCTTCTGGGTGTGCACCCACCTCTCCCCTTTAAGACCAAGTCTTCTCCCTAGCCAAAATCTGCAGTAGCAGGGGTAGCTGCAGGCTGAAAGCTTTGGCCCCAGCCAGAAACTGGGCTGTCTCTTTCTTTAACTTAATCTTGTGGTGCCCTTTCTGGTGCTGGGTCCAGTCCCTAACTGAAGGTAGGCCCACATAGCAGCCTCTGATTCTCATCACTTGAGTTAGTGGGTCCCGGACTGATTGGGTGACAGAAGGGGGCGGCAGAGAGCAGAGGCCCTTGAACTCTCCTAGGGAGGGAGCAAGAACTGCTAGGTAGGCTGATGCCAAGGATCTCTAAACTTGGGATCAGACTGGAGGAGCCAAAAGTTGGGGTATGAACTGCAGGAAAGGTCACCAACCCAAGTCCCTCCTCTGTGGCAGGCAGCTTCTAGGAATCTCCCCCTCTTCTCATTTACAGCCTGCATCCTACACCTCTGCTTAAAATGTTTGAGATACACTCCCAGCAGAGAAGATTCTTCAGACAGTTGGCAAAGTCCTGGCTCGGAGGAAGGGAGTAACAGGCAGGATTATTTAGTTCTCTTCATATAGGCTATTCACAGTATGGGTTTTTGGGGCATGGGGTTGGGGGAGACAGTCATTGATAGTAACAGGAGGCCTGACACTGATGAGGGGCTTTGACGTGGAAGGGCACCCTTTTAGGGAGGGACGCCCTGTCAGTACGGAACAGAGCCAGTGTGGGGAGGGGCGCTCGGCTCGAATGGCGACAGCGGCGGCAGAGTCAGGAGGTCAGTACGGTGGGCTTCGGTTTAAATCTTTAATGCACTGGCTGGCTGGGCAGCGGCGGTGGGGCTGCGGCGGGGGAGGCTACGACCCGAGCGCTGGGGAGCAGGGCCCAGCCCGCTGGACAGACAGCTCATCAGGCCTCGCAGAGGCTCCAGCTTCTGCTCCCCGGGGTGCGCCGAGCTGTGGGGCGACCCGACACTGGCATGAGGCGGGGCGGGAGCTACCGGAATCCCCCCGATGGGTCCTCAGAGACTGAGTCTCGTCCATGCCCGGGGCTGGCCCGCGGTATCGCAGCCCCCTCACCTCCGCTCCCTCCGCCACATGCGCAGCCAGGGGAAAAAGTAGAAACAGCCCCAGTAGATCCTGCAGAGAGAGGGCAGAGGCGGGCGGGGCGGGGCGGGGCGGGGCGGAGCTGACCCCACAGACTCCGCCCCACGGCGCCTCGCCCTCGAGGAAGGCTCCGCCCCGCCCCTAAAATCGGCACCCTTCGCAGCCCACGCCCCTCGGAGGCTCGCCCCGCCCACCCCTCGCCCCCGCAGAACTCCACCCTCCCCCACCCCGGAGCCGCCTGGTTCCTCCTCCGCAGAACCCGCCTCCACTCACTCCTCCTCCGCCTCCAGCGCCACTTCGTATCTCCTCATTCCCGACATGTCCTGGGCTCCGAACGTCTCCTGGGGAGCGGCATGATTGAATCAGGGATTCCCTAGCCCCAGGTCCCCTTCTCCGTCATGCTCAGGACGAGGCTGCCCAGTTCTCAGGTAATCTGAGGCCGATGCCCCCGGGAAGCCTCAGTTGCCACCACTGGACAGGGTGGGCTTGGAGATTTGGGAGGCACTGGAAGTTAAGGGGTGAGGAGGCCGGTCATCTCCGGGGCCTGGGGCATTTAGGGGGCCAGGGCGAGAGGTTTGGCGGTCATGGGGCTGGGAGATTTGGGGCCCTGGGTGAGGATTTTCAGGGGCTGGGGTCACCTGGAGGGGGGGCTGAGAGGGGTCAGCGCAGCCTAAACTCCCGCCCTCCCTGGCTCCACCCCGGAAACGGACCGTTACCATTACGTCACAGGGATGCTGTCGCGCACTAGATTTGCCTGCCCCCCGGAAGGGGTGGGGTCTGCATGTCTCCCAGAGGAGGCGAAGTCGAAACGTCATCTTAGGGTGTGAGGCCAGGGGCGGAGTTGCTTGTTTAAGATGCGGGCAAAGGACCCTCTTTTACAGGTGTGGAGTCAGGTTTTGGAGCTACACCTTGGGAGGCCGAGGCTTCCGCACCAGGCAGCAAGAAAAGTTTTCCCAATCCCCACGTCTCCTCTACCCGTCCCTGACTTCTGCCCTGCCAAGTGCCTCTCTTGCCTGCCGAGAGAGGTCTTGTATGACCCTGGGCTGTGGAGGAATAGGTCCTCAGAGAGAGTCCAGTCTAGAAAAGGCCAGGCTACGGAAATACCTGGTTGAGTGGCCTCAGCTAAGCCACTGAATGTCCAGAGGGTCATTGCCCTTCCTCTCTGGCCTGAGACCTATCTTCCTGTGATATGTTTTTTTTCCCTACAGTCAATCAACAGATATTTGCTGAATGACCATCTGTGTGTCAGGCACTGTGCTGGGCATGAGAATGTAGTAGTAAAGAAGACAGGTGACCGGGCGCGGTGGCTCACGCCTTTAATCCCAGCACTTTGGGAGGCCAAAGTGGGTGGATCACAAGGTCAGGAGTTCAAGACCTGCCTGCCAAGATGGTGAAACCCTGTTTCTACTAAAAATACAAAAATTAGCTGGGCGTGGTGGCAGGCATGTGTAATCCCAGCTACTTGGGAGGCTGAGGCAGAGAATTGCTTGAACCTGGGAGGTGGAGGTTGCAGTGAGTTGAGAGCATGCCACTGCATTCTAGCATGGGCCACAGAGCGAGACTCTGTCTCAAAAAAAAACCAAAAAAACAAAAAAACCCCACAAACAACAAACAAGACAGGCACCACCTCTGCCCTCTGAGAGGTAGGGGTAGAGCTGGGAGGATCAAAAGAGAATAGTCAGATTCTTACAATAAATGGGGCAGACTGGCGGGAAGAAGTAGAAGGTGCCAAGAAAGGGCAATTAACCCAGTGTGGGAGGTTGGAAATAGCTGCCCCAGACCTCTAACATCCCAGCCAAGGCCTGATACTGAGCCATAGTTGGTTTGAGTAAGGGGAAAGACAGTCTTGGGGCTAGGCCGACTGTATAGGAGGGAGTGACCAGAAATAAGTGGGGTGAAAGTTTCCTCTGGTTGAAATGTGAGGAATGGATACCTGTCTTCTCTCACCCATCTCGCCCTCTTTCTCCCTCTCATAGTTGACTTCCCCTACCTGGGCCACATACAGATAGCAAGACAGACAGATTCATAGGTGCTAGGTGGTTTTATTGGAAGCACTGCAGTCTGGGAGTTGTGAATCTGTGCTTTTCACAACGTTCACCCTTTCACTCACATTCACACTCACGTTGACACTCCAGGCCTGGCTGAGTCAGGTCTGGTGCCGAGGAACTAGAGGCCTGGTCTTCTCTTCTGGTCCTTTGTTTCCCAGGCCAGGGCTCTCTCTGGCACTCCCATGGCCTAACTGCTGTGGCTCTTGCTCTGGGAAAGGAAGGAGAGAAAGGGCCATGGGCTGTAATCTTAGATGGGGCTCAGAGGGGGCAGACAGGACTGGGGAGGGCCAGGCTTGCCTTGGCAGAGGTCTTCTGCAGTCTCCAGATGGTACAATCCATCCAGGGCTGGTCTAGAGGCTGCCTCTCAGTGTGGTGAATTTGGAGTCAGAGAGAATGGAGCCATAGAACTCATCTTCCTGAAAGGCCCTGGTGTGAGGGGCAGATGCTGGGGACCACATCTGGGAACCTGTTTTAGGGGATTCCTTGTGGGAGGGATTGGGCAAGGAGAAGT